>NC_080092.1:31180930-31480930 GCF_950005125.1 Chionomys nivalis | reverse complement strand
ATTTTGATGAAAAACCAGGATGCTTAAAAGTGGGAGTGTGGCTTATATACAAGCTTAAATATTTCTCATACAGAAAAGGGGATGGCCTTTCTTTGTTCTTCACAGGCAGAATGAGGTCCAATGCCTGAAATGTAGCAAAGATCAAACTGTGGCTAAATATAAAACAAGAAAACAACCCTGGGAAATTCTAAGAATGGCAGGCTCAAAGTGCACATATTTCTGCTTTTAAATTGTCTTTTAAAATGCCTTACTTGTAATCTCTTGAAGAACTACAAAGAAACTTGACATTTGAGTGTTTGAAACTCTTGCCTGAGATCCTCAAGAGCCTCTGTTTATCTCCCAGTGTGTCTACCTGGATATGTGCGTAGATGTGTGTGAATATTTGTGGCTTCCATAAATAATAAACTAGTTTGCAGTGCTGGGAATCAGTACCAAGACTCCCCACACACTTGGCAGGGATGCTACCACCAACCTACACTGTCAGTAGTACAGTACTTGATATCTGATAAGATAAGAATGTCCTTCATACCAATGCACTGAGTTAATGACATTGACTGCAGTGGAGCTACCTTTGAGAAAAAATAACCATCAGAATCCTATGTCTGAAGACAGGAGGGGGTCTGGTAGATTCCTTGGTCATCACCCTCTTTACTAAAGCATCCATCTTTCAATGTGAACTCGGTGCTGCCCCTCCTTTTACATCTCTATATGTGACTCTCTACTCAGCCTCTGGAGAACCGGACTCTGAACAAAAGCTGAGCAGGCACCAAATCATCCAACACTCCTTCTGCACCAGTCTGTGCTTCTACAGACTCAATCACTCTCTCCTGCCCACGCCACCTGAAAAATCACACTATTTTATAGCAGTTAGGCTGATCTTCAAACTCCTTGATGAAATATTTAATAATAACACACTAACATTTTGTAGTAAAAGACCAGAAAATAAAGGGTCTTGTCAGCTTAATTAAAATTCAAAGATTTAATGAATTAATTACATATCAAGCTCTGACGCCCCACATGAAACACTGACCCCGAATAAGAATCCTCTTTCATCCTCAGCTACTCTAATAAATTGTTCTTCACTTATTTTCAGCATCTCTGACCCTGGTTGTGATCTGTTTCCTTGTTCTGATATCTACAATTTGCTTTGCATCTTAAATCCTAGGCATCAAAATATTGAGATTTAGAAGGTCTATGAATCCAGAGAATCCCACCGAGTCTTACTCACCACGGTCCTGGGGAGGAAAATTGGGTTGACTTCCCTCAACCCTGCTGGCTTCTAGTAAATATGAAACCCGTTCCACACAATGTCATCTAGAAGTGTTTGAGGAAGGCCTGTTTCCCTTCAGTCCCAACTGCATCTATGGTATGGCAGGCTGGATCACAGCTCTGGTCCTGGAGAAATCATTCTTTCTTGAGGCCACCTTGCCCAGCAGGCTCACCTGCTGAGGCCCATAACTAAGGGGCAGGAAATAGCCTATGCTGTTCTCTGACTCCCTCACCATAGACAACGGGCCCTAGACAGCACCTGACCTTAAGGCAGACTTTTCCATGCCCACCCTTGGGACATTGCCTGGGCCTCCTTAATAGAAGTGGAAACATGGCTGTTTACTCAAGTGTGGCCTTGGAGACCTCGGGGGACCCTGAGCCAATTACAATTAGTTGGCTGGTTCTCCAGGATCTATCTGTTCTCCTCAGCTCTTTCTATCCCTCATACACTGCCCAATCCAACGTGACCAAAGAGGTCCTCAAAACACATGTTTTCATACAACTTGTGCAAATTGAGTCAGTAAATCCCTCATACTTTCCCTACTTGGACCCAAATCAAATCAGCCTTTCTATCAGACCATATTCCATGTCTTCCATAACCCAAACAAGTTCACCATCATCCAAATGTCTTCTATTCAAGGAATTCCCATTTTCAACTTATTCACATGAATGTGGATTATGTGTCCAACTAAAATCTGATGCTTTGTGTTGCTCTCATGCAAATTCTACTTCAAAATTAGTAGTTCTTCTTTTATTCCCTGATTTTTCCTAAAAAAAAAAAAAAAAAAAAAAAAAAAAAAAAAAGCTAAAAATTGAAGACATTGATTTTTTTTGTCACTGTGTGTCAACTGGAATGCCTAGGTGAAAGAAAAGCTGACAGACAGCACAATGCTGTGCTGGGGAGCTTCTAGAAAATGTAAAGATTACCAATCCTTCACAGGAGAAAATGAATACTAAATCTGTCCTAAAGTGGAAAGATATCCCTAGAGCATGAAGTACATGAAAAATAAAAGTCACAGAGAGTTCGCCCTCTCTAGGGCCCTTGCAGCAGCCAAATGGAAGCCAAGGACAACAGTGCTGACCTGTGGCCTGTCGGATCTGAGGGTTCAGCTCTAGAAGCAGGCATTACAGGTCAGAATGCAGCACTCGGGACTGAGCCAGCAAGAACATCACAAGTTGGCCCTGCCAAGATCACCATGGGAAGTGCAGTGCACAGTGGCCTTGTGTCAACAGGGTACCCCAGGATGAGGATGGCTTGTGGGGTGGTGCCTTCTATCAACACTGCTGCCCCCAACAATCAAATGGTCAGCAGCACTAAGGAGATCCATGTGTACTGTACTGCACTTTACCAGTACTTCTTGTTAAATATCCCACTAGACGTTCAACACCAACTGGCAATTACTTAAAACGGATGATGGCAGGCCTCCAGAGATCCTCCCCACTCTCTGTAAAAAGGTTTCGTTGCATATTGTTAAACTCTTGAGCATCTGACTGGTTTGTAAAAGCATCTGTGAGAACTATACAGATATCACTTAAAGAGCTAGACAAAAACACCACACAAAAGTGAGAAAAGGCATTCCTAGGTGCCTTGAGGTTGTTGAGTAAAAGTTCCAATGAGAAGAATGGGTCGCTTCTCTGAGTTGTTGGTCCGAGAAGGTCCTTGAGGCCCCATACATTATAACACTATTGCTGATGGTGTTGGTGGATGCTAGATGTAGATGGTGCATCTTTGATGCTGAAGACATCGCAGGCTTTGGCTATCAGACATGGAAAATAGAGCTAGGACTAAACTGGTAGCTCCTCCTTTTCAGTTGCCTTTTGTAGAGCTGAAAGGCACCACATTGACGTCTGGAGGAGAACTATCACCACCAATTCCACTCAGCTATAGACCCCATGTGCTTCATTCCCAATATGCCAGACAAGCTGTGTCCTCGGGTGCAATGCTAGCACAACTGTTTTGGGTGAAATGATTGTCAGCTGAATTTGGGGTCTATTCCTTAAAATCACAGGAATCACAAAAGGTACAATAAGCCAGAAAGAGAAGGTCAGAGGTCCCAGTGAGGATGCTCCTACTATTACTTTATTAAGTGAACATAAAGTAACTGCCAAATTAGATTTTAAACTTTTGCATTTGTGCTTCTCTCTCTCTCTCTCTCTCTCTCTCTCTCTCTCTCTCTCTCTGTGTGTGTGTGTGTGTTTGTGTGTGTGTCTGTGTGTGTGTTTGTGTGTGTGTGTGTTTACTTACAGATCATTACTACTGTTAAGCCTCAATTATTCATGGGGGGAGACTTCTCTTTTGCATCAAGAAGTACAAAGTAGATACACAACTTCATGTGCTTCTGAAAACCAAGTAACCGTTGCTCTGGCATAGTGGCCCGATACTATTTGTAAATGGAGGAAAACTTCTAACATTCATATCACTCCCTTCAAGGTTCAGGAACAGCTGGAGATGAGGGGGTAGAATGAATATGAATATGAAGGTCTAGTCTTTGTGTGGTTATTTCCTCTGCTTTTAAACTTTCCCTCCTTGAATACAGAAAGACGTTCCTTAAGGTTCAGAAAGTAAACCAAAAAAAAAAAAAAAAATCTCAAAAAGTTCCTGAAACTAACAAGATTTACAACAGCTTTCCCAAGTTTACATGAGCAGAGACAACTGCTAGGGAGAAGAAGAGACTGTGTCTGACTGGCTCAGACACCTGCACGCACTACTGGGAAGTCCAGGATGTGGTTTCCTGAGTCATCACCCATACTGGGGTGGGCTTTTTGGTAATGCCTTTGAGCCAGCCATGGTCCTGTAAGTAACCCCAAATAAATTCCATGCTTTGCTAAGGCAGAGTTGAGGGAAACAACTTCTTTGGTTTGTCATGGTTGCTCTATCTCAGGTTAACAGATGTTTGCTCACATCTGCCCAGGAAATTCACAAAACACCTTTTGAGTTGAGAACTGTATTTTTGCATCAATCAAAGAATACAACAAAATGTAACAAAATTGGTAATGCTGAGAAATGATTAATGACATGGTATGTAAATTAAGTTCCAAACATAAGCAAAATTAGTGAAATATTGTTATGATAAAATATGAATCAATTAACACAAAATTTGTCATACTTACAAAGTCTTTCAATAAAGATAGCTGCACTTTAAAATATAAACCACTATTTAAATACATGGAAGTAAATGAAAGTGATTGAAATCTGGTTGTCACAGAAAACAGAGATAAAGAGAAGTGAAACAAACGGAGCCCCCAATTCAACTTTCACATGCCTGGTCAAACAGTAAATAGAAGCCTCTTCCTCTGCTTCTTTTCAATTTCAATTACTAATTTTCTTAGAAATATAGATTTTATTCTATATAATTTATGCATCAGGATTTTATTCTATATAAATATATGCATATATAAACTATGGAGTTCTTGAACATTTTTCTTAGTTTACTCTTTGTATGATCATTTTCCCGTTCTCATCTGTATCGAACTGGAGAGGAATGTTGGCAGTTGCTGTGACAGATACGGTTCTAGGAGATCGTTCTTGCCTTGTTGCGGTATGCGTGATTACGGTTTTGCCTTTTTCTCCAAGAGGATAAGTGAGCCCATCTCTGAAATTCACACTCTACATGAAGTAGCTCTGCTCATCATGAGCTTTTTTATTCCAAGCAAAGAGTGGTAAGCCCGAATGTGAGAGGCCTTCAGAGAGACCCTGAGTGTGACTGAAGCCAGAGGGGTCATAATACAGAAGGACAATGGGATGATATTGATGCCCCACTTAGTCCTGATGGTTCACATCCATGCACATGCATGTGGTCCTACATGAACACACTGTGCTATAAATTTTTTATAAAGGCATTAAGTTAGGAGACAAAAGTGGTGTTGAGGAAAAGGGGAGAAATTGGAAGGAGAAACTGTGGGTGAATTTGATCAAAGCACAGCACATAAATGTATGGATATTAAATTTAAAATGAACATACAGAAAGGATGGAAAGAGTGAAGTCATGCCCTCTTCCTGGGCTCACAGTGTCCACTGTGTGACGCATTGGGAATCTGACTTTGAGTGTTGCACTTCAGAACGAAAAGTCCTTTGACACACAAACTGGACAAGAACCAATCCAGTTCCCATGAGTGCTCACAGTACAGTCTTCCCTGCCAAGAACTCAGTTCATTTCCTCAAGTGCTCACAAGAAACCTCTCCCAGTGCCCTTCTGTGGGATATTACACCTGAATGCACACTTATCCTTGCTGAGCAGTAATGACAGACAGTAACCAAGAGAGCAGATCCCCACTCCAACTTCCAAACAAGGATCGACACTAAGGTTTTGTGCCTCCTGGGAACTGTCTTGTTCTGCTTTAATTTTTATTATGTTTATATATTTTTACACACACACATTCATCCATACTTGTATGGAGGTCAGAGGACTTGACTATCTCCTTCCACCATGGGAATTGAGGAATCAAACTCACATCCTCGGGCTTGGCAGCAAGTGCCTTTGTCTGCTGAGCCATCTTGCCAGCCCAGTACTGATTTTTTTCTGCTTGTTTGTTTTTATTTTCCCATTTTTATAAATTTGAGAGATTCATTAATATACATAATTATTGTATTTGTTTTGATACCAAACACCTCTCTCCCCCGAAACCCTCTGGACTCACATACTATAAAATGCTTACCTGATCATCTGTCCTTCCTACCCTGTGGCTGTGCCTCTCCCTAGCACCCTCCACAGAGCCCCCTTCACATCCTTGTTCCTCAGGGTATAAATCAGAGGGTTGAGCATGGGGGTGATGATACTATAAAAAAGAGCAACAAACTTCCCTTTGCTCTCAGAGTAGCTGCCCTTGGGTTGTAAGTATGTGTAGATGGCTGAGCCATAAAACAGAGAAACCACCAGGAGGTGGGACCCACAGGTTCCAAAAGCCTTTCTGCGTCCAGCCATTGACTTGATCTTCAGCACTGCCCTGGCAATCTGTGAATAGGAGCCTAGAATGAGCATGGCTGGAACTGCAACAATCACCACTCTGGCCACAAACATCTTGGCCTCTGTTCCTCCTGTGTCCTCACAGGCCAACTTGAGGAACACGGGCATCTCACAGAAGAAGTGATTCATTCGATGGCCACAGAGGGGCATGGCCATCATGAGACTTGTCTGGATCAGAGAGTTCAAGAGGCCTCCCAACCAGGAGACAATAGCCAATGCCTGGCAGAGAATGGGGTGCATGATGGTCGTGTAGTGCAGGGGACGACACACAGCAGCATAGCGGTCAAAGGCCATCACCACCAAGAGCAAACTCTCTGTGGAGCCCAGAGCTAGAAATATGAACAGCTGAGCTACACACCCACCATAGCTGATGGTCCTGTCCAGGCCAAGGAGGTTGATCAGGAGCTGGGGCACAGTGCTGGTGGTGAAGCAGAGGTCCAGGAAGGAAAGATTGGAGAGGAAGAAGTACATGGGAGTGTGCAGTCGAACGTCCATTCGGGAGAGAGCAATGATGGTGGTGTTGCCAAAGAGAGTCAGAGAGTAGAAAATCAAAATATAAATAAAGAAGATGAATTCTAGTTGAGGCCAGTCTGAGAAGCCCACCAAAATGAAGCGTCCTCCCAAGCTGATGTTGAAGGTTCCCATAGCCTTTGACATAAACAAGTACCGGAAGGTAAATCAGGGCATCCTAAGACATCCTAAGACAGAGTTCATATACAGTTTAGAGTATTCCTTAGGTACTCCTAAATCATGAGTTTTATTGTCTGTTCTGCTATTCAGTTCACATCCCTGAAGCCTTCTGGTCTTACTCTTTTCGACTTTAGGTAGACTATCTCCACTAGAAATGGTATCATCTGTGTTTGAGCCGTATCTCTGCTGCCTCCTCATTCCTAGACTTTAGCCCCGCCTCTCCATCATGTTCTCATTACACTGAGATTTTGATCAACTCTGTACCATGGAAATTGTTTTAAAAACTAGTGTGAAACCAGTTTTGCAAAAGACACAGACTTATAACCTGTGCTACACAAGTGAGAACTGGAATTCTGACCCCCAATATCCACATAACCTCCTCTTCTGCTCAGAAACACCAGTCAGTTGTCAGGCTCAATTGTGTCTTTGTTATTGTAGGACCACACCATCAACTTACTGCACCAGCATGGAGGTTCTACCTGGCCTCTCATCCAACAACTTTATTACTGACTTGGAGATAGAAGTGGTACAGAAACTGCCTCATACAGCAGAAGCCCTGGGATTATTAACAGAACTGTAAACATATTACATTATTGATGAGACCTTCATATTCAGAGACACTCAGAAACGCACAGAGAGATGAGCATAGATATTTACTGGTCTGCGATGTGGAACATCAGCATATCAGATATGTCAGTGCCTAAATGCTTGGAGTTTGATAAAATGAGCTAGATCAACACTGGGTCATTTAAAGATACTTCAAATGTATGAGAATGTATTAAATCTAACCAAATGTTCCCTTTTGCTTGCATATTCAACCTTCTCATCCTCTGGAGAGCTGAACACTCAACCAAAGCTGAATGGGTACCTGAACTCCTTCTGCACCAGTCTGTACTTTCTCTGACTCAGTCATTCTCTCATGCCAACACAAATGCCCACTCTAGAGACATTACACCACATTTATTTGTTCCTGTACATATTTATGGTGATCTTCAAGACTCCTTGATGGAGCCTGGCAATGGTGGCGTACGCCTTTAATCCCAGCACTCGGGAGGCAGAGGCAGGCGGATCTCTGTGAGTTCGAGACCAGCCTGGTCTACAGAGCTAGTTCCAGGACAGGCTCCAAAGCCACAGAGAAACCCTGTCTCAAAAAACCAAAAAAAAAAAAACAAAAAAAAACTCCTTGATGAAATATTTAATAATATCTCACAATCATTCTGTAGTATAAGACCAGAGAATACAATGAGTACAGTGTGTTTAATTGAAATTCCCACACAGTACCTTGCCTCAAATTAGGAGGAATCCTCTTCCATCTTCTGCCTGCCCCTCGAATAAATTGTTTTCATTTAGTTTCCACAGTTTTAGACATGGTTCTGTTTTCTGTCTCCTGAATCTGATGTCTTCAATTTTCTTTTCATCTTAGATACTAGCCATCTCAGAGATTGAGTTTTGAAAGGGACTATAAAACCTGCATAGCTTACCAACTCTGTCCTCACTAGAGTTCTGGGTAAGAAAACAATTGTGCTTACCTTCCTCAATTCTATCTGGAAGATCATGTAAGACCTGTTCCTCTTTGGCCCTGATTTCATCAGTGATGTGGAGGATGTGGAGGCCTGCTGTGATTGTAAATAAGTCTTATTTATACATATGGCCGTCTTCCCCAACAGTCTTTCCTGCCCAGGCACATAACTATGAAGAAGGAAGTGTTCTCCGCTGCACTCTGATCACTTATCTAACCAAGACTAGGAAGGATCTGGTAAATTATTAAACCACCTTTTCCCCTCTGGACATTGTCTATACCTCTTTAACAGCAGTGGCAACAGAATTATTTATCATCTGTGGCCTTTGAGACCTGTGAGCCCCAATGTGGCAATTATAACTGACTGGCTGGTTCTCCAAAATGTTCTTGCTATCCGCAGCTCCTCTATTCCCCACACACTGCCCAGTCTCAGCTCCTCTATTCCTCCCCACTGCACAGTCTCAGCTCCTCTACTCCCCACACATGCACTGGAGTCTCAGCTCCTCTACTCCCCACACATGCACTGGAGTCTCAGCTCCTCTACTCCCCACACATGCACTGCAGTCTCGGCTCCTCTACTCCCCTCTCCTCTATTGCTTTGGGTCTTAGCTGGGGTCATCCTTGTGGATTCCTGGAAATTTCTCCAGTGCCAGGTTTCTTGCTAGCCCCATAATGGCTCCCTTAATCAAAATATCTCTTTACTTGCTCTCATCTCTGCTCTTCCTCTATCTTGACTATCCCATTCCTTCAAAGTTCTCCTCCCCCCTCTTCTTCTCTCCTCATCTTCCCCTTTTGCCCTTACTACCTGAGCTAATGGGAGCTCACCAACTCCAGCTGGATAGGGAAGGAACAGACATAGGACCAAACTAGTCCCTCTGAATGTGGTTGGCAGTTGCATGGCTGGGGCAGACTGAGGGGCCACGGGCAGTGGCACCAGAATTTATCCCTACTGCTTGTACTGGCTTTTGGGGAACCTATTTTCTTTGGATGTATACCTTGCTTAGCCTAAATATAGCAGTGAGAGCCTTGGATTTTACCCAAAGCGATGTACCTTACCCGCTCTGAGGAGCAGTGGGGTGGGGTGGGAGAAGGGGTAAGTAGAGGGAATGGGAGGAGGTGAGGGAGTAGGAACTTGGGTTGGTATGTATAATGAAAAAAGATAGTTTGTTTTCTTTTAAAAATAAAATAAATGAAAAGGGGCATATCAACAGACACTGAGGAAATTCAGAGAATCATTAGATCATAGTTCAAAAACCTATACTCCATAAAATTGGAACATATAAAATAGACATTTTATGTATAGGTACCACATACCAAAATTAAATCAAAATTAGATAAACAATTTAAATAGAACCACTAAGGAAAGAGAAGCAGTCGTCAAATTTCTCCCAACAAAACAGCCCAGGGCCAAATGGTTTCAGAGCAGAATTCTACCAGAATTTCAAAGAAGAACTATATGTGGAACAAACACTCCTCAGATTGTTCCACACAACAGAAACAGAAGGAACATAATCAAATTCTCTCTCTCTCTCTCTCTCTCTCTCTCTCTCTCTCTCTCTCTCTTTCTTTCTCTTTCTTTCTTTCTTTTTCTTTATTTCTTCTTCCTCTCATTACCCTGATACCCAAACTACACAATGACATAACTAAGAAAGAGAATTGCAGACCAATCTCACTCATAAACATTGATGCAAAAATACTCAATAAAATACTGGTAAACCGATTCCAAGAACACCTTTAAAAAAATCATCTACCATGACCAAGTAGGCTTCATCCCGGAGATGCAGGGATGGTTCAACATATGAAAATCTGTCAATGTAATCCACCATATAAATAAACTGAAAGAAAATCACATGATCATCCCATTAAGAGCTGAAAAAGCTTTCTACAAAATCCAACACTCATTCATGGAAAAAGTCTTGGAGAGGTCAGGGATACAAGGAACATTAATAAGCAAAATAAAGGCAATAGACAGCAAGCCAACAGCCAACATCAAACTAAATGGAGAGAAACTAAAAGTGAATCCACTAAAATCAGAAACAAGACAAGGCTCTCCATTCTCTCCATATCTATTCAATATAGTACTTGAAGTTCTAGCTAGAGCAATAAGACAACAAAAGGAAATCAAGGGATACAAATTGTAAAGGAAGGGGCTAGAGAGATGGCTCAGAGGTTAAGAACACTGCCTGCTCTTCCAAAGGTCCTGAGTTCAATTCCCAGCAACCACATGGTGGCTCACAACCATCTGTAATGGGGTCTGGTGCCCTCTTCTGGCCTGCAGGCATACACACAGACAGAATATTGTATACATAATAAATAAATAAATATTAAAAAAATAAATTGTAAAGGAAGAAGTCAAACTTTCACTATTTGTAGATGGTATGATAGTATACATAAGTGACTCCAAAATTTTTACCAGGGATCTCCTGCAGCTGATAAATACCTTCAGTAATGTGGCAGGATACATGATTAACTCGAAAGAAAAATCAGTAGCACTCCTATATACAAATGATAAATGGGCTGAGAAAGAAATCAGAAAAAACATACTATATAATAATAACAAATATCATGAAATATCTTGGGGTAACTCTAACCAAACAAATAAAAGACCTGTATGACAAGAACTTGAAGTCTTTGAAGAAAGAAGATATCATAAAATGGAAGGATCTCCCATCCAAGAGGATCAATATAGAAAAAATGGCAATCTTACCAAAAGCAATCTACATATTCAAAGCAATGCCCATCAAAATCCCAACACAATTCTTTACAGGCCTTGAAAGAACAATGCTCAACTTCATATGGAAGAACAAAAAAACTCAGGATAGCCAAACAATCTTATACAATAAAGGAACTTTGGAGGTATCACTATCCTTGACTCAAGCTCTACTTTAGAGCTATAATAATAAAAATGCTTGATGTTGGCATAAAAACAGACATACGCATCAATGAAATCAAATTAAAGACCCTGATATTAATCACACTGGTAACACCTTATGCCGGAGAGGATGTGGAGTAAAGGAAACATTCCTTCACTGCTGATGGAAGTGCAAACTCGTGCAACCACTTTGGAAATCAGTGTGGTGGTTTCTCAGAATATTGGGATTCAATCTACCTCAAGCTCAAGCAGTACTACTCTTGGGCATATACCCAAAGGATGCACATTCACACCATAAAGACATTTTCTTAACTATGTTCATAGCAGCATTATTCATAATAGCCAGAACCTGGAAACAACCTAGATGCCCCTCAACCAAAGAATGGATAAAGAAAATATGGTACATTTACACATTAGAGTACTACTCAGCAGTAAAAAACAATGACATCTTGATATTTGCAGGTAAATGGTTGAAACTAGAAAAAAAAAGACATCCTGAGTGAGGTAACTCAAACTCAGACAGACAAACATGGCATGTAGTCACTCATAAGTGGATATTAGATGCAAAGCAAAGGATAACCAGGCTACAATCCACAACTCCAGAGAAGCTAGGCAAAAGGTAAACCCCGAGAGGAACACACATGGATGGCCCCAGATAGGAGATATAGTTAGGATCTCCTTGGTAAACTGGGAGGGAGGTAGAAGGCAGGGGATGGGATTGGGAACATGAGGGTTCAAGATGGCTGAGTTGGGGGAGGGACAGAGGGAGAGCAATGAAAGAGATATCTTGACAGAGGGAATCATTATGAGGTTAGGGAGAAACCTGGTGCTAGGGAAATTCCCAGGGATCCATAAGGATGACCCCAGATAAGTAAGACTCCTATCAAGAGTGGAGAAGGTGTCTGACCTGGCCTTCTCTTATAATCAGATTAGTGACTACCCTAATTGTCATTATAGACCCTACATTCAGTAACTGATGGAAGCAGATGCAGTGATCCACAGCCAAGCACTGGATTGAGCTCCTAGAGCTTAGTTGAAGAGAGGGAGGAGGGATCATATGAGCAAGGGAGTTCAAGACCATGATTGGGGAAACCACAGATGACCTGAGCTAGTGGGAGTTCACAGACACTGAAATAAAAGCTGAGGAACCTGCATGGGACCAAACAAGGCCCTTGAATGTGGGTGATAGTTATGTGGCCTGATCTGTTGAGGGGGCCCCTGGCAGTGTAACCAGGACTTATCCTGAATGCATGAACTAGAGTTTTAGAGCACATTCCTTTGATCAGCCCTGATGCAGCGGGGAGGGGCTTGGCCCTGCCTCAACTTGCTAAGCCAGACTTTGTTGACTCCCCAAGGGAAGCCTTATTGCCTCTGAGGAGTGGACAGGGGGTGGAATGGAGGGAAGTGGGGGTAGAGAAGGGGAAGGAGGGGGAAGTGTAGTTGGTATGTAAAATGAAAAAAATTTGAATAAAAAAGTTGATAATTGCCTTTAACTTGCTCAAGCATAGAATAGAAAGCCATCTTAAGCTGACTTGTGCACACTGCACATTCTATACCTGTGTTAGTACACTTGTTACCTTTAAGCTTGTATGTTTTCAGAACAAAGGACTAGACACCAAAGAAGAAAAGACCACTAATCCAGATGATCCAGCCTCACAGAATGCCTCTGTTGCCATTTCCTCAAAAATCTGCTTAGGGGGGCTGGAGAGATGGCTCAGAGGATAAGAGCACTGACTGCTCTTCCAGAGGTCCTGAGTTCAATTCCCAGCAACCACATGGTGGCTCACAACCATCTATAATGAGGTCTGGTGCCCTCTTCTGGCCCACAGGGATATATGCAGGATTATTGTATATAATATATACAATATATACAATATAAATAAATAAATTTTAAAAAATCTGCTTAGGATAACTTCAAAGCAGCTGGCTAATATGGTCCAGCCACACAGACCACTCCAGCCAGGACTTCAGTTAAGCCCTGGACTTTCCCATCACACTGAGACTGGATACAAATGATACAGCTAACTCTCCAGGACTTGACCAATATCCCAATTTTCTCAGAATCCCCTAAGGATGCCATCACCCCCAGACAACAGAAAGTAATTTTAAGAACATGATGCCAACATTCCCAAAAGGTGTGGTGGGTGGGTTTTGGCCATTCAGTGGGTTATGAATGTTTGTCACTGTTTAGGCAGTTGATTGCAAGTTTTTATTGGTCATGGTCGGGGAGGAAACTAAACAAAGGGTGTTACACTAAGGGATTCCTTTCTTTCTTTTTCTTTCCTCTATTCTTTCTCTCCTACCTAGTGTTAAAAAAAGGGGGGATGAGGGCTGGAGAGATGGCTCAGAGGTTAAGAGCATTGCCTGCTCTTCCAGAGTTCCTGAGTTCAGTTCCCAGCAACCACATGGTGGCTCACAACCATCTGTAATGAGGTCTGGCGCTCTCTTCTGGCAGTCATGCAGAAAGGATATTGTTGTATACATAATAAATAAATATTTAAAAAAAGGGGGGGGATGAAAAGAAAGAAAAGGGAGGGTATAGGAATGATAGGACAAAAGGGTAGGTTACTGAATTTACTTTTAAGCTAAAAAAGCAACTACTAGTCTCAAAAATTTTACATTGGTATGGATTTTTGTATATGAATACAAATTTTGTTATTACACACTGTATATATGTTTCTATTCTTGTTTAAAGTATTTTACCTATGCAACTCATTAAGAGTGTAATATAAAGTTCTAGTCTTTGAAAGCTACTATTAAAACTGTTTAGGATAATTAAGAAATGTAAGTTAGAGCTGGACGGTGGTGGCTCACGCCTTTAATCCCAGCACTTGGGAGGCAGAGGCAGGTGAATCTCTGTGAGTTCGAGACCAGCCTGGTCTACAAGAGCTAGTTCCAGGACAGGCTCCAAAGTCACAGAGAAACCCTGTCTCGAAAAACCAAAAAAAAAAAAAAAAAAAAAAAAGAAAAGAAAGAAATGTAAGTTAGTATGGCAGTGGTGGCGCCACACACGCCTTTAATCCTAGCACTCGGGAGGCAAACAGATCTCTGTGAGTTTGAGGCCAGCCTGTCTCAAATAAATAGATAGATAGATAGATAGATAGATAGATAGATAGATAGATAGATATAAATATAGATATATAGATATATAGATAAATATAAATAAATAAATAAATAAATAAATAAATAAATAAATAAATGCAGGTTAGTAGTTAGTCATCCATAACAATCAAACTTGCGGTCATGTTAGATATGTTTTCAAGGTTAAACAGAGATATATTTTAGATAGACAGGTAGTCTTCAAACACTTCAGAGATCTAAAGAATATGGAATTTAAGATATTTTAATAACATAAGGCTTTTCATGACAGTGAGATACATCCTGGCAGTACCAATCTACTTCAGAGAAGATGATGGAAATCAAAGAACCTCCACATGGAGTTTGCTTCAAATGTGCAAAGCTAGCTATTTGGGCAAGAAGCTGCCCTTACCTCAACTGCTGACAGTATGCTGTCCAAATTGGACAAGCAGGACACAAAGGAAATCAACTGCCAAACTTTGCCAAGACAAGGTGGGATAAACCTTCAAAATTCCTGCCTCATAGAAAAGTCTGTCAGATATTCTAGGTTTTTAGGCTGAAGATAGATACCCCAATAATGGAGAGGAACTTTGGGTGTCTATCCAGGCAGCCAGCTGTCTTTGTCATTTCTATAGTTTTACAAGTTGTTTCCTCTGCACTTCCTATTTATTCAGTTAATATTTATCCTTCTTGGGTTTCTGATGGGGTTAAAGACTAGAAAAAAATGTTATAGTTCTACAGTTTTCCTTGTTACCAGATTCAGAAAAGGAACTCACAAAAGAAATGTAAAGTTTATAAAGGTTGAGAGACATAAAAGTTTAATTTGTTTATCTAAGAAAATATTTTAAGGTCTAAAAATATATTTTTAGGCTGGTAATACATGCTATGATAGTGATTTAGGATAAATTATAGAGTACTTTTTCCAAAATCGCCAAATACAGATGGATTAGCCATTGTGAATGTAATTCTTACCTAAATAATTGTTTTTATTGTATATTGTTCATTGATATTAAATAAAGAGCCTTTTATTGGACTTGAAAGGGGAGATTTGGGATAATCTTTTTAGACATTGTGTGAAGATGTCTCTGTCTTTCCTCACCTGCCTAAGGCACAGTATGACTGGTTTAATAAAGATCTGAATGGACAATAGCCAGAGGCAGGAGAGGATAGGTGTGACTTCTGGGCAGAGGCAGGAGAGGATAGGTGTGACTTCTGGGCAGAGGCAGGAGAGGATAGGTATGACTTCTGGGCAGAAGCAGGAGAGGATAGGTATGACTTCTGGGCAGAGGCAGGAGAGGATAGGTATGACTTCTGGGCAGAGGCAGGAGCTCTGGGAAAAAATCTGAGGCAGGAGATTTCACCAGCCAAATGCAGAGGAAGTCAGATGGACGGTACTAAGGAGTGGTAATGAACCACGTGGAAGAACATAAACTAATATAAGTAGGTTAGTTTAAGTTTTAAGAGCTACTTGAGAATAAGCCCAAGCTAAGGCCAAGCTTTCATACTTGATAAAAAGTCTCTGTGTCATTAATTTAGAGCTGGTGGTCCAAAGAAAGACCTGTTACACACAGCTCTCCACACGGAGTTCCACATGACACTTTTTAAAAAGTATTCTACGCACTTCCATTCTGTGTCTGTGGCTGGAATAGGAAAGCAGAGCAAAGAAAGAGGGAAAGCAACAGAGCTTTGTAGATGGAAGAGTGTTCCAGTCCCACAAGATATGGATTCCATGGACTCTATAGCAGGCTCCCTCCCTTTCAGCATTGTTTTCACCAAACACTAAGACTGAGAGAATGTGCTGCCCCATAGTCTCCCGTAGTATACAGATTCCCTTCTTTTTCCTGAGACAGAACTACAAGTTTCTCCTGGAATAGTCTGTGCCCAGTGTCCACTTCTAGGCTTCAAACTATATTGTACCAACAAAGTGGGTACAAAATGGAAGACATGATAAAAATTACTGCTGGTTTGTTCATTTTAAAATGTTTCCCCCTAATCTGCCTACTTAAATGTCAGATGTGTGTAGGAGAATGCGAATAAAGTAGTCTCGCATTGGCTCAGAATTTAGTATAATAAAGGGTCTTTTTATTTAGGGGCGATTCACAGATCACAGTACTCTGCATGAATGGGGAACAGGAACTGAATCCATCAGCCAGGTGAGAGAGGAGAGAGAGAGAGAGAGAGAGAGAGAGAGAGAGAGAGAGAGAGAGAGAGAGAGAGAGAGAGAGCGCATGTAGGCAAAGGAAGGCACATGAACACACACCTTTTTGGTACCCAAGGCCACGCCCAACCTAGTCCAGCCTCTCAAAAACCATTGACTGAAGGAGGCTCCCCAGAACCTCCTCCTTTTGTCTAAATAAGAGAGTTCTAAACCCAATACAAAACTATATACACTTGGAACAGATATCAAGTGTAAGATTAGAATTACAACCAGAATAAACAATATTAAGCAAGGATCATATCTTAATGTTTTAACAAACATTCTATCCTAAGGAGTCTAAGTCTGGTATTGGAAATGGCTTAGCTAGATCATAAGAGGATGTCAACTAGTATTCTATACCTGTCTAATCTTCAACCCCTTCAAAGGCCTGAAAAGTGACATAATGTTACTTGAGAAGGCAGGAAGTGCAATCAAGCAGCTTCCAAAATGTGTAGTAAATGACAGAGACAACTGGCTACCTGGGCAATCACCCAAAGTCTCATTTGCAATGTTGGAGCAACCAACTTTGGCTAAGGCCTAGAGTAACTGACAAATCATTTTCAGGGGCAGGAAATTTTTCAAAACCATCTTACCCTGTCTTGGCAAGGTTTGGCAGTCTTTTATCTTGTATCCTGGTTGCCCAGTCCAGACACTGTGCATTTTGTCAGTGGTTGAGGCATGGGCAGTTCCTTGCCCAAAGGCCAGTTTTGCCAAGAAGAAAACAAGCTCCAAGAGGAGTGTCTTCAGTGCCTAACATTCTCTTGGGAATAGATCATTGCTGCCAGGAGCAATAATCTTGTCTCACGTCAACAGAACCCTGTTATTTAAATGCCATATTCTAGTTCTTTAAAGTGGTTGAAGATTACCTATCTATGCAGAATACAATCTAAAGAACCTTATTAGTCTAACTAAGTATGACAAACATGGATAACTGTTAACCTATAATACTTAATACCTGTATAGCTTAAAGACTATATTTAATACTCATATTAGACTACTAAACAATCTTTAAACAACTGTTCAGCAAATGAGGACAATGACCTCAAGATGCAAACAATTTATAAGTATCTTTATCAGAGGTAAAAATGTATAGTGAAATATGATAAATATATTTTAAAACTGTATCAATATACAAAATGTCTTAAACAGAGGTAGAAGCATGCATGCATAAAATATGACAAAATAACTTTGCATAGGTGTACAAATATTGTAAACAGAAATAGAAGCATATTCAATATAACAAGTATAATTGTAATTTGTATCAATATATAAGAATCTATACCAATGTAAGTTGCCTATAAATAATAGCTCACAAGTATTCACTCTATTACTCACTATTATTATTAGTGTGAGTAAGCTCACCCTAATCTACCTATTATCCTATTTGATTCTCCCCCTCTTTTTTTTAAAGTGAGATCCCTGAGCCTACAAAACTTTTACCTCAACCCCCACCATTATACCTGTTATAATCAACCCTTAATTTGATGTCCCTAACCCTGAGGACAAACTTTATTGGGAAAGGGGATGTCATCTTCTAGAATTACTTCCAGCTGTCATGTGGGCAATGTTCTTTTTATGGGATCCTGTAAAACTAAAATGATGGTTAATTTTTAAGATTACTGTCTGGTACAATTGCAAATAGTCTCTGAGTAGTCAATAGGATTTTATTGATTTTATTTTATTAATTATTATTTAGAATTTTGGTCAGAACATCTTAAGAAGATGCACCATTTCAGCTAACCAAGTTGGAACCATTTTGAGCAGCTGATACCCAAAACCAGTCTTAAGGTAGCATTATCAACATCACGACGTCATATCAACCACATGGAGTTGTTGTTGTGGGGCCATGCTCAGAGCATCCAATTTTCTTGTTTCCCGGTGCAAGCCTCTATATCTCTAGCAGTGGCCTCTTCCACACCCTGGAACATCTTACTCCCCCTTCTGCCTCTGAAGACTGCCCTAATGGAACTATCACTTGGCAGCCTATGTCTGAATCTTGCAACCTCCGGGCTACTCCATCCCTATTTTACCAAAGGGAAGTCAAGCCCTCTGGTAAAATACTCCTCAGAATCCTTCTCCGGAAGGCCTGTGGGGGCCTTTCTTGTCGGACAGTTACCATTTGCTCTCCCCACCACTCACCAGGATCAAGGTGATGAACTATCAATCAAGAACATTTGGGCATGGGGTTGGAGAGATGGCTCAGCCATTAAGAGCATTGTGTGCTCTTCCAAAGGACCCAAGTTCGATTTCCAGCAACCACATGGTGGCTCACAACCATCTGTAATGAGATCTGGTGTCCTCTTCTAGCAGGCATATATGCAAACAGAATATTGTATCCATAATAAATAAATAAATATTTTTTTTAAGAAAAGAACATTTGGGCAAATGACACCGAGCCCTGCCTGAGCACATACTCATTGCCATGAACTATGCTTGCAAGTTTAGAGACATTAGTCAATCTTCCCACCAACCCAGCAGGGAATTCTTCCATCGATGGATGATGAGGATGAGATTCTGAAAGGCTGACTTGCCCAAGGCAGTATTCATAACTCAAATCCATCAACCCTGAAAACTCGCTTCATTTTCCATGTGCCACACCGGCTGCCTGGGCACACCGAAAGCACCGTGGAGACCCACCCCTGACCAGGAACAAGTGAGGTAACAGGACAGCTCTTCCTTCTCCACCACCTTCTCCACCACCTTCCTCCCGCTCAGGCCCCAGTAAGACTAATACTTCCCTGTGTGATTCAGCCAGAGAACCGGCCAGCACTGAGTCTGGGAAAGCTGACAAGAGTCACAGGGTTATCTATCTCGTCAGCTATCTAGGTAAGGAAAGGGTCTAGAGAGTGGAAAAGTACCAGACAGTAAGCAGGTGCCGAGGAGAGCGGTCATCTAATCCTGAGATGTTAGTTGAGGGTGCCCTACTCAAAACCCTATCTCAGGGCCAGCCAAAGGTCGGCATGGGTGTTAGATAATAAAAAGGCCCACAGTCCATCCACTTCATAGCACATTTCAGTGTTCACTTAGGAAATGTGGAAGGAAATCAGGTCGTGCAGCGCTGACCTGTCTGCTCACACCCTCGCACACTCTGCCACCTGATGCCACCAGCACGGAGGCAAGAGAACATGCAGTCCCTTACAGCCAATATGGCAGGCACAACGCTCAGCCTACCCACGGGAACGAAAGGCCTCACTGAGAGTATTTATAGACTTGCTAGACACAGAACCTCAGCCAGAACACATTCTAAGAAGTGAAATTATTACAAAGGAGTCCAACCAGTGTGTTCCTGAGAACGGGTGGTGGGGGCCGGGGGGAGGGCAACATGGATTTCAAGGGAGAGGGTTTCCTCAATCAGGGTTATTCTAAAATATATAAAAAGCTGAAATTGCCTATGAGAAACTTTCCTATTTTCCCTTTATATGGGTTTTCCATCCTCAGATTTTTGTTGAAGCTGATGATAAATTGTGTATATAGGTCAGGGTGCTGCTCAGTTAGAGAGAACTCGCCACATGTGAGAGGTCAGCACTCCATCCCAGCATCAATCAGTAAATAAATAAACCATAAGAGAGACATACATAAATCTAATCAACATGGGAAATAGAAAAAGACAAGATCTCCTGAGTAAATTGGGAGCATGGGGATCTTGGGAGAGGGTTGAAAGGGAGGGGAGAGACAGAGAGGGGAGCAGAGAAATATGTAGAACTCAATAAAAATCAATAAAAAGAAAAAAATAAACCCTTGCATTGCAGAAAACGCTAAACAGTTAAGATGAAAACCAATTCTAGGACCTAGTATTTGCCACAGGTCTTCCTAAAAGGCAATGAGTGATTAATAATTAAGTATAGTAGTGTGTGGTAAATTTTCATCTTATTTTGAAACACCAGAAATTAAATAGGCAATTAAACACATTATTTCTTGAAAAGTAAAACATACTTTGCTTTATGTATAGCAATATAACTAACACGTTAAATAAACTATAATAGAAAGGTTTGCTATAGTTTTTTGTTTGTTTGATTGGTTGGCTTGTTTTGGGTGTTTTGTTTTGATTTGATTTGGTTTGGTTTTTCGAGACATGGTTTCTCTGTATAGCCCTGGCTGTTCTTGAACTTGCCCCATAGACCAGGCTGGCCTGGAACAATTTGCTATAGTTTAAAGCAGAAGAAAAGAGGGGCAATTTTCAGGTTACAAACTCCTCCTCCCAGAACCAAATAAAATTGATTCACATTGTTTTAAAACTCACTTATGGGTGCTGGGATCAAATCCGGGTCCTCCGCAACAGCCAATTCTTAACCACTAAGCCGTCTCTCCAGCCTCCTTGTTTCCAGTTCTGTATGATGTTGTCAAATACTAAAAAGTCTTGATTTTTTTACATGGTACCACACAAAGCGGTTTAGAGTGTTAAAGAAAAAAGAGTTCCTCTTCACGGAAGAATGGAAGGCTTAAACAAGGACGAGATATCCAAGGACATGTAAGCTTGCCCAGGCTTACAAGGGAATGCAGGAATTGATTCCTCCAGGGAGAGGCTGGCATGAGCATTTTGGGGATGAGCTGAATTCTAAGAGAGTATCTTGCGGGGAGTCTCAAGAGAAAGCCTCGTCGGAGAAAGTCGACCGTCATCAGCACAGAGTGGTCCATTTCTCCTTTCCCAGAATCCCTGTTGAATGTTACGGGGTAGTTGCGGGGGTGGGGTTGAAATGGGACGGGACAAGGCAGTTGGAGAACAGAAATTAAACACGTGTCAATCGTGGGCAGTGTGGGGTCCCTAGGGAACAGCAGAGAGGCTGGCTGCAGCTCCGGCGAGGGAAAATCCAGGGACACAGAAAGCTCACCCACCAAGCAGTCAGCTGCCCAGCCTTGCCAACTTGCTTGGAACTAGCACATGCGACTGACCCAGTGTCAAAATACGGCTTTCCTCCATCTCATGGCTCGACGTGGCTATGCTTCCGCAAGTGAGAAGCTTGCTACGCATTCAATGAACAGTCTGAATGTGCTTCGAGCCATGGGCACCCTTGTTCATAACGTGTAAATTCCGTGAGCCATAGTTTTACGGAGGGGGTGTTTTGGAGACAGATTTTTACCCTGGCTGGCCTAAACCTTGCTAAGGAGATCACGCTGGCTTCAAATTCACAGACATCTGCTTGCCTCCCTCCTGCCTCCTGCCCAGTGCTGGGACTGAAGGCAGGCACCTCCATGTTCCAGCGCTGCTCTGTGTTTTCCTGTTCTTAGTATGCGAGCCTATGTCCCTAAGCATTTCCACACTAACTCACCAGCACCGATCAGCCTCCTTGAATCCACGCCCACGTGAGGCTCCTCTCGCAAACCCACAGTGAATAGAGGACTCTGGGGAAATGAACTTTTCTTTTGTCTCATTTGTTCCTTGTGGAAAAAGGTGCTGGGGTGGGGGCCACCGAGAAAATATGGGTGTTCATATTTGTGTAGATATATTCTTTTAACATCACGAGTGGCTTCTCCCCGTTTTCCTTTTGTATGAGACTCTGACTTACGCTTGGAAAAAATGATTTAGCCTTCACTGCTGCTTCTGAACAGCTCTAATCTTGTTCTGTGGCTGTTGTTCTGACTGAGCTTCCCGGCTCCTCCCTGTATAGTGTGTCTTTGTTCCCGGATAATGAATGTGTCGCCCATAAAGCACTTTTCTCATAAGAAAAAAAAAGTATCATTAACTATGCAATAATGATAACCGTATTCATTTAAGAGTTTTGATTATGTGCATATGTCTGTGTGTGGGTATGTGCATGCAGCTAACTGCAGGTACCCATGGAGTCCAGAAGAGGGCATCAGATCCCCTGGAGTTGGAGTTGCAGGCAGTTGTGAGCCACCCAGCGTGGTGATGGGAAAAGACTTGGTCCTCTGCAAGATCAGTACATTCTCTTAACCACTGAGCCATCTCTCTAGCCCCTATGTTAGCTGCCCTTAAATGTTTGCAGAGAACTAGTGAAAGACAAAGGTGTTAACAGTGATTAGAGTGCTGGGAATATGGGTGATCTTTTAAAAATCTTTTCCGAAGTGTTTCTAATGTGCATACATTTCATTATTAGGAACAAATGGGGGAGAGGGTGGCTCCTGCTTAGACTTTGAAGGTACTACAATCTCCTGTTATCATTACACACACACACACACATACACACACACATATACTATATATATATTATATATATGCAATCGGTACCTGGATTTCTAGGATTCAGCATAAATCTGCTAGGAGAATAAAGTTTCCAGGGACTCATGGGTCTGCCGTTAAAAGTCAATGTTATCCTGTCTCAAATCGTCTTTCTGTCTTGCCCTCCTAAGGAGCCACATACCACCTGAATGATAGGATTCCATCAATATGGTTTTCAACCTCCACTTTGACCAGTTGGTACACTATGTGGTGATGGAGGGTAGAAGGCAGAAACTGTTTCCAGACAAATTCAGCAGGCACACTGATCCCCTGGCCCACAGTGAGGCAGCCTGGGCTCCCAACAACAGAGACTTGATTTGCTTCCCTGGAAAAGCCTGTTCCTGAGCTGACAGAGGGATTTGGGGGAGCGTGAATAGAGAGGACAGGACACACTAGTGAAGGGAACCGGGCAGATATCGGAATTCTCCAGTGCAAACTGAGATTAGAGGCACAGCTGGCCCTCTTAAAGGCAGCATCAGGTCACAACCATTCCCACTGGAGTCCAGGCTACCTTCAGACACTGACAGCTAGACAACCCGTGAGTGCAAAGACTGGCTCACTACAAAGGATCCGTAAGCTCAGAGGCCTGGACATCTGGAGCCCTCTCTAACAGAT
Source organism: Chionomys nivalis (assembly GCF_950005125.1). Lineage (NCBI taxonomy): Eukaryota > Metazoa > Chordata > Mammalia > Rodentia > Cricetidae > Chionomys > Chionomys nivalis. The sequence goes on along the minus strand of NC_080092.1, from coordinate 31,457,548 downwards.
GTGGGTTTTGTTGTTGTTGTTTGTGTTTGTTTATTTTGGAACCCTTCAGTTGCTGTCTACCTGCCAAGCTATAAGGAAACATCCAGGATGTGTGTGGTTATGAGGTTCTGAAGAGGCCAGAAAGGCAAACCAGGTGTGAGGTCTAGGGCTGGGTCAGCGTGGAAGCAGGACAATGTATGGTCAAACTGGTAGGACTACAGATGGTGGCCAGGGAATCCTCAGGAAAAAGTTCCAAGTTGTCCTTTAAGCCTCGCCGCCAGGAGGCCACCTTTGTCACCTGGTTCTCCCAGCCTACCCTTCTGCTGGCACCTTGACATAGTGTTGTCCTGCTTCCCGAGAGAAGCTTTGCCCACTGAACTTCTAAGTGGCCACCCACAACCTGCGCCGAGAAGGCCACGGGAATCTGGGTGAGGGGCACCACAGTCCAAAGCACAGACAATGCTTAATATTATCCAAAATGTTTGGAACCACAGATACTTCCGAATTGCCCCCACACTCTCGATGGGACCCAAGCCTACTATTTCATATATGTCCTGCACATAGATACACTGAAGGCAGATATACATGTATGTATAGATGAACATATGTGCATATGTTTAATGTACCTATGTTTTGACTGTGATCCTTCATATGAGGTCAGTTGCAGAATTCCCCATTTGTGGTATCATGTTGATAGAATGTTTTTGAGTTAGTAGCATAGATCTGTCTGTAAGCCTAGCATCTGGGAGGCAGAGGCAGGAGGACCCTGAATTCCAGGCCGGCCTGTTATATAGTGAGTTCCAGCACAGTCTAGGTTATAGAGAAAAAGATTTGGATTTCGGAGTGCTTGGACTTTGAATTTTCAGATTAGAGATGCCCAACATACATATTTCTAACAATTGTCATTACTATCATCATCCCAATAGGACTTTTAATGCATAATATTTATTCAAATAGCTGTTTCCGGTCTCCCTTGTTCTCATTGGGAGTGTTAGCTTCACTTGCCACATTAAACAAAGCGACAGGGAGTTTTACATGCACTGGCTAAGAAAATTTCCCTACGGGCTAGTAACTATGCTTGCTATTGTTTTAAATTCCAGCCCCTTCTTTCTGTAAAATATATTTGTACTTCATGTATTGTGGCCATTTTAACCTCAACTGTTTCTTTTATTGAGAATCTATGGAAACAAAGTCCCTTAGATATTATTCATGTGAAATGATTTATGCATTTATCTTTACTAACACATACAATTTTGGCCAAATATAAAATTTAGGAAAGCAGATTAATTTTCTGAACGTTTTGAAGATGCTAGTCCACTGTCTCCTGGACATGAGGAGCAAGTCCCAGGTGCCATTATCATGTATGTTTGTTCTGGATTTTTTTTTTTTAAAAAAAGTATTTATTTATTATATATAGTGTTCTGTCTGCATGTCTGCATGCAGGCCAGAAGAGGGCGCCAGATCTCATTACAGATGGCTGTGAGCCACCATGTGGTTGCTGGGAACTGAACTCAGGACCTTTGGAAGAGCAGCCAGTGCTCTTAACCTCTGAGCCATCTCTCCAGTCCCTCTGGATACTTTTTTTCCCCAAAAGATTTATTTATTTATTATGTATACAACATTCCTTCCATGTTTGCTTGCATGCCAGAAGAGGGCACCAGATCTCATATTACATATGGCTGTGAGCCACCATGTGGTTGCTGGGAATTGAACTCGGGACCTCTGGAAGAGCAGTCAGTGCTCTTAACCTCTGAGCCATCTCTCCAGCCCTGAATACTTTTTTTTTATTACTATACTTCAGCTTCAGCAAAGACATGTCTATCTTTCTTTCTTTCCTTCTTCTTCTTCTTCTTCTTCTTCTTCTTCTTCTTCTTCTTCTTCTTCTTCTTCTTCTTCTTCTTCTTCTTCTTTTTCTTCTTCTTCTTTCTTCTTCTTCTTTTGGTTTTTCAAGACAGGGTTTCTTCTTTCTTATTTATACATTGTTGCTATGTGTTCAGAGAAAACAGGTTTTCAAAGCATTAAGTCATTTACCACAGAGATGTGAGAAAATTATAAATATGGCAGATAAGAATCTACCTCCGTCTCTCATATAAAATTTCTAACATCCTCCATCGAACACATCACTGCATTTTTATTCAACACCATACTCCATCTCATCCTGGTCCTGGAAAATTCCACTGGCTGCCACTGTAGGATTTGAGCTAGAGGTCATCTTATTTCACAAGCCAGTCACAGCACAGTTCTCGGATGTGCCGGGTGAGAAAGGGCCTTGAAGACATTTCACCTTTCCCGGCGCGAGGCTCTTGAGAAGCAGCTGTCTATGGCACAGTGATAAGATCACTGACCCCAAACCCTGAGATCCACCCAGTTCTGTCTTGCGGCTGCACTCCAGGCTGCCCTGGATCGACACCTCCCCTTTTCTAAATGTCCAAATGCCGGCTCTCTTCTTCAGTCTGGCTCACCACATGCTCGCCACAGAGACAAATGTCCCCACTTACTTCTTCCTGACAGGTTTGTCTCAACTACAATAACTTTATTCATTCATCCCAAGAGAAGGAATTGTTCTTACTCGTGCATATCAATGGAGTGAGGCACAGTTGACCCAGCGTGTGTGACGTGTGGTTGCTGTCTGAACTGCCTGGAGAGGTATAGAAATACTGCTTACAGAAGTGTGTAGCTTCCTGCCTGTGTCTTCACAAACAACAGTTTCCAGTGCTATGTGTAGGGTCTTTTTATTGTTCTTAATTTTAAAAATCTTCTATTTTTAAAGTATTATAGAGACTTTGTTATTTAAATGCAGATGCTCGAGTGTGCTAATTTGCAATGAAGCCAAAGTTGGTAGGATAAAAAAATATCAAGAGAAAATTGTATCAGAAGTCCTAGAAGGCAGGACATGTATATAAGACAAGATGTAACTGGAGGAAGGAACAAGAAGGACAAACTGAAGGAAGATGGAAAGAACCTAGGAAAATCCGAGACATCTGCCAGCTGGGGAGGAAAGGTGTTGACTTCAATGTGTGGGTCACCTGACTGAAGTACAGAGCTACCGGACAGGAGCAGAGACAGGCAGCCGTTATAATGGGTGGAAGCCTGGATGTGGTCAGCGGGATTCATCAGTTTTAGGAACTCAAGTCTAATCAATCAGTACAACCATGAGACCTTGCAAAGAAAAATTCCCATCTAGTGCAATTTTACCAATTACCACTAGAGGACACTCTTGCCTAATGAAGATCAAATGGAGCACACAGTACACCTAGATTAAAAATTAATCTAGGGGAAAAAAGTAATCTAGGAAGTGAAATTATTAATGAGTTTTTTTCTTTCTAATTTCCTACATTTTACGATGGCAGAGCAATTAACACATTACTTATATGATTGATAAAAATATTTATAAATAATTGATGAAAATTAACAGCCCACCATCATCCAATCCATAAATGGGGTGATGATCTTAATAGATACTACTCTAAAGAAGACTCAAATGACCAGCAAATACTTCAAAGTGTTTGAAACCTCAACATCCTTAGGCAGCGGGAAATGCAACATAAAACTTCTTTGATATCCATCTTACCACCAGGAAAAGAGATCGGGGGGTGGGGGGAGACAGGACCTTATACAGAGCTTGTGGGAGTGAGCTGGAGTCATTCTAGCGGTCGATATAGATGCTACTGAAACTATTGAAAATAGAATAAAAATATGGCCCAACGGCGTCACTCCTGGACGTGTGCCTGAAGGATTCTGTGTCGTCACACCGCAGGGACGTTTGTTGCTGCAGCACCTACGATAACTGAGAAATGAGACAGCCTAGACGCCCGTCCATCAGATGAACACAGGAGGAAAAGGGGAGGGGTGCAGAAACAGAGGAATTTTATCAGCTGTAGGGAAAAAGTTAAACCATGACACAGAGTGGAGTCAACAGCTGGAGATTGTTACGCAACCGAAAAAGAGCCAGACGCAGAAAGAAAAATACCATGTTTCCTCTCATAGAGGGAACCTTGATTTGTGTGTGCAGAAAGCAGAAAGGGGACTGTGATCTAAGAAAAGAGGAAGTGACCTCCTGGGGAGGGAAGTGAGAGTAACAAGTCCCTGGTTCTCCACCTCCCCAGTGCTGTGACCCTTTAATACAACAGTTCCTCGTGTTGTGATAACCCCCAACCACAAAATTAGTTTATTGCTACTTCATGATTGTAATTTTGCTGCTGTTATGAATTGTCATGCAAATATCTGATATGCAGGAGATCTGATATGAGTCCCCCGTGAAAGGGCCATTTGACACACACCCCCGCCCCCCAAGGGAGTTGTGACCTAGAGGGTGAGGAGCGCTGAAATAGGGGGCCATGAAAGCGGAAGAACTGTTTGGAAGCGGAGGGCAGAGCGGATGTGGGGGTGAGGCAGAGAACGCGGGTGACTAAGAACAAAGTCTAACGGCATAAATGTGTGAAAATCCCAGAGAAGCCCGTGACCCCAGATGTAACTTAAGCCATTAGTTTTAAAAGATTTGCCCAATAACCTATCCGATGGGAAGATAAAAGGGTGTGTGTAATGCGCACGTAGATGCACGTGACAAAGTATTAATTCTTACATTATCTCTGGAGAAGAAATGTACATCTCCTTGGCACTAATCCCCCAATTTTCCTGTGGATTTCAATTTTCATGATAAAAACTTGAAAAATACTTCAAATATAAAATTGGAAAAAGTTGGGGGGTGAATAAAATAATATTCATACCCTTTAATCCAAAGATAACTCCTACCTAGTAATAGAACAAACACCATACTCACCCTTGGGTAGTACTGAGTATGCATTTGGAAATTCTTATCCTCAAAATATTTGCTTAAGCATTCCATTCTGGTTGCGAAGACTTCTCCATTTCAAGGACAGAACACAACAGCCAAGAATTCCGACCAGTGACTATTTTCACTTATTAACGACTTTCAAAAACTTAGTAACTAAAACTAAGACCTGATTTTGCTACTCCTGGGTTAGAAATTTGAGGAAGGGCTTGGCCAGGTAATTGTTGCTTCCCACCAAGCTGCAGCTCGATGTCAGCCCGAGCTTGGGGTCTCTGAAGGCTCCACGGGATGGGATATCGAGGACAGTTTCCCTCACAGGAGCTGCAGCTGCTGCCCGCCAGCCATCCCATCTGGCCTCGCCAGTGCGAGATGCTCTCAGGGAAGTGGGATTTCTTACAGCACAGCTTTCAGTCCAAGACTCTAAGCAAACCAAGCAGCTTTGCTATTGTTGTAGCTGAAGGTCGAATTCCCTCCGGAAGCCCTAGGGGGACAGGCTTGGTTCCCAGAGTGGTGTCTGGACAGTGATGGAGTCTGTGGGAGATCTATGGTCACTTGGAGCTGTAGGACCCAGGCTCATCTCATCTATCTTCTTCCGAGCTGGGGATGTGGCTACTCACACAGACAGGCATCCTGCCAACCAGCCAGCAGAATGGCCCGTCTTAGACTTGAAACTTGCAGACCATGAGCCAAAATAAGCCTCTACTTCATAGACCATCTGTGTCTACTACTGTCACATGATGACACAGAGGGACTAATAATGTACCTTCAATAACCTAACTCTGCATACACGGAGCTGGACTTCAGTTGCAGCCGTGCCTGCAGGATGGAGGCAGCGGTTCCCACAGTGTCTGCTAATTGGTGGTTTCCTCTGGGAAGGTATGGAGGGTCTTGGTGAGTTTTCAGGGCCTGAGTTCTTTTTCTTAAATAGAAACCTTGAAATATAACAAAGGTACCATATCTCCATACTCACGAATACTGCCTGGCCATTAACCATCCCACCCCACCTATGCCTGCCCTAAGTAAGAGCGTTAGCTGAACACACTGTAGTCAAGCGGAGACTCCATTTCCTACTCTACCTGTGACTAAGAGACCCGGGCTGGGCTAAGTTCTAACGAATGGAATGTGTGTCAGTCTGTGAAGAACTATTTGGCCTCCCTTTGCCTTGACTCCTTCCTGATGCCTAGGTCCATCTTGGATGGAGAGCCTACAGCCGTGTTGAAAATGATTCCTTCCTCCATCTGCCTGTGCCTGTCAATCAGCACTTCTTAGATGGGTGTGGTCTTGAAGAATGCTACTCTTAGCTGGGTGGTGGTGGCGCACGCCTTTAATCCCAGAACTCGGGAGGCAGAGGCTGGCAGATCTCTGAGTTTGAAGTCAGCCAGGTCTACAGAGAGTTCCAGGACAGCCACGGCTACATGGATAAACCTTCTCCCTCCCCCCCCCCCCGTGACTGGCTCTAGTCTTGCAGGCCTTACAGTCCCTTCTCCTCAGTAACAAGAATCCTAGTTTAACTAAAAATCAGTTTAGCTGGCAGTTACTCTGACTGTCTCCTTTGCCGAGAGCATGTCTGTGTTCTGTTTGTGGCCACGGACCTGTGACCAGGCACTGACTTCAGGTTCCCAGAAATGGAATGGCCCTTCTTTAGCCTGTCTTCCCTTCTTCCAGCCTAACCTGGGTGATGGCTGGAACTCTTGTAGTCAAGGAGTAACACCTAGAATGGAAGCTTCATGCTAAGGAGGGTGAGACCAACATGCATCTGAGGCTCTGATGACATCAGAAGGCACCAAGCCAGCTCTACATCACCTACCTCTCTTTAAAAATTTTTAGTTGCGTGTCTGTGCCTGTTGTATGTCTATGTACCACAAGCCCCAGGAAGCATGAGGTCAGAGTCCGTGGAACTGGAGCTGCCAGTGGTTGTAAGCTGCCTGATGTACAGGCTAGGAACTGAACTTGGGTCCTATTGCATTGCAGTATACACTCTTTAAACTGATCAGCCATCTCGCCAGCCCCTATCGCTCATTTCTTTAGATCCAAATTTCCTGTTGTTTGCAGCTAACTCTAGTTCTGAGTCATTTATGTTTTAGTAGAGAGAGCCAGACTTTAAATGAGCGAGGGGAGGCAGCGAGGCAAAGCACTCCGACTTCAGTACCACATGGTCCTCATGTCCACAGCCTCTAAGATGGCCACTCAACTTCCTTTAGACCCACGCGAAACAAAGCAGGGGGACCAAGGTGAGCACCAGGAAAGAAAACAAAAGGTTTCCACGGGACTGTCTTCATGTTGCTTCCAGACATTAATTCATCTTCATAACCTTCCAGAAGATACTGATCTCACAGGAGGAAATTCTGGCAGGCTCCGAGGTCTGTCTTCTCCAGAGTAAGACATGCAGATAACGGGCCTGGTGCAGGGTTCGTTCGGTCAGGCCCATCACCTGCTGCAGACCCCTGGCCCCTTGACTTTGTCTGCCTCAGACCCTTTGCCTGCTGGAGTGAACTGAGCAAAACAACTTGTTTACCTGTGTCTACAGCTGTTCTGAGCACGAGACCCTGATGGCAGGGGAGTGGGTTCTGGTGAGGCCTGCAGCTGAAAGATCCTGAGTGCTGGGGCGTGGCTATCAGTTAAGGATCCCTATATAAGCTTCCCTAGAGCACAATAAAGTTGGCATTCTTGTATCAAGGATGACCCGTGTCCCCGTGTCTCTGTCTATGTGTGTGTGTTTTTAAGTCCCGGCTCACGTACGGGCGCTACAGATAATCTATACCACCATGTTTGGTCTCTGAGCCTCTGGATCTCTGACCTGAAAGGGGCCTCTAACCTCTGCTTCAAACAAACTCCTTGAGATGTGCCCAGGCTAGCCAAGTGTTGAGTAGAAAACCTGATGCTGCAGAACTCCCACCTAGAAATCTGAGACCCATATTTCTTAAAAATGAGGCTAACATTATGTTACATAAACTTATTAGTTACGTAAACTTATATAAGCTAAGTATTTGCAGAATTTTATGAATTTTTGATAAATGTTCTATTTGTGTGCAAAAGAAGTCTGGTAGGATCCTGCACCACAATATAAATCTGGTAGAGGCATGGATATTACTGTAATCTGTTTTGATTTCCTAAAACAAATATGGAATAAAGGGGAGACGACATTCTTAAAGTAAGATTTTCAATCAAGTGCTGTAATTATCCTCTTACTCCCGCCCTCCTGGTCTTTCCTAAGAGGTTCAGTTCTCCTGGCAACCCACCCGACAGGGACCAAACGGAAACGAGCTGAAGTCTACTGAAGACTTGAAGCCTTGTCACAGAGACTACACCCAATACATCTGTCTACACTGGGGTGACTCTCAACGTGACCTAGAGAGGGTGAGGCCATAGGGAAGACAAAGATAGTGGTCCTGAGCCCTCAGAGTCATGAGCGAAGGGCGGGCATAAGGAGGAATGGCAGTGGGCGGACCAAGGGGTGCTGAATAGGAACAAAAGCGGAACCACAGCAAAGCCCCGAGGCAGGTGACCTGGGATGACTGTGGAATCTCTGAACTGTAAGAGAAGACAACTCTACGTTTAACACCACAGTGCTTTCCAGCTGGCGCACCCCCTTGTTATCCACAAAAGCATCAGGGATCCTGTCAACTATACACACATGACCCTCAAAGCAGAAAGCTAACGCTTTGGGGCACACTTCAAAAGCAAACAGAATATGAAGAGACCTCAAAAAGGGACTCTTCATTTCGAGGAAAACCTGAGAAGCCAGGCTGTTCTTCTTAAGCCTCTGCACAGCTTTAGTGGGCTTCAAATCATCCCATTGCTTTTTCCTGCTCTGTACTTCCTGGACTCACGCTAAAATACCCACGATCCAGGGCAGCCTGGTATCACGGTCTGCCGTGGGGCCAGATGAGGCTGGGGAGGGGTGAAGGCACTGAAGGATAAAATGGACTGGTTCCGTAGCTAAGTTCTTTACAGCACACTCCATTCAAATCCTGGGTCTGCCCCAAGCACCCCCGATCAAGTTCACCCCTATTGTGCCTGCTTCTCCACTGGTAAACAGCAGCAACACAATCCTGCCAGTGTTCAGAACAAAGCATTTGGCCAGAGGCTGCTAAATGCATTAAGTGCTAACAACATGAAGTCCAAACTACTCCCCACTCAATGGTCAGAGATGATGTGTCTCCTCTCTCGGCCCTGCATCTGCAGCTACAAACAATGGACTATCTCCTTTCAAGATCAGAGTTAAATAATTCATCTCAGAGCAGCAAGGGGAGACACAACCAATGTAAAAGTTCAAGACGAGCGAAGAGGGGTCCATCGTTTTAGCCTGCACTCCTGAGCCCAAAACCAAAGTCACTAGCTCCTCCTTCTTCCCTTCTGGACAGAGCTTACCCAGTGATCTCTACCAAAACTGGCCAGATCCAAATTTGACTGTCATTCAGTAAGATCCAAGGTTTTAAGAAATCGTTTTGTAAAATATTTGGACTGGGGAGGTAGCTCTCAGCTAACAAATAACTTGCTGTACAAGAGGACCTAGGTTGAACTGCTAGAACCCACGTAAAAAGGCCAGTTGTCGCAGCACTGAGGTAGACTGGTGGACTCCTGGGGCTCGGTGGTCACCAGCCTGGCGTAATGGGTAAGTTCTCTGCCAGTGGGAAAGTAACAGAGACAGTATTTTGAGTGACATGAGGTTGACCTTTGGACTCCATAAAAGTGCACACGTGTATCTACACAAACATGAACACACACGCACCCACACTAGCAGGGAATGAAACTTTTTCCAGAGTGCACTGACTGTGACTGAGGGTGGGACAGATTTGCTCTGGCTGTCACTGAGGCCACAATCCAGAGTCTTAAGTGCCACTGCCACTGCAGAGCCTGCCCTATATCTGCAAACCCTGGACTCATGGGCAGCTTGCTGAGGTGCCCAGTAGACACTGCCCGAGTGAGCCAAGGGCACATGCCACGAGACAGCCCTAGGAGGGTTGAGACGCCGTGCTTTCTGCAGAGCGCTCCCAGACCCACTTGCTAACCAACGTGAAGATTAACAGCAGGCCTGCAGCCGGGGGCCTCCCCACAAGCCAGCCTGGCTACCCCACCTGGTCCCCTTCCTAGCTGTCCCTTGCCCTCCCCTAGTCGCAGCTACCCTGCTCTCGTTTTCTGTCCTTCTACTGTCCTCTTGCTCTCTCACCTGCCTGGTTCTTCCCGTAGACTTCGCTCCCTCCCCTTGGCCCCTCCACCATTTTTGCCTTCTTTCCTAGGACACAGACAGGAAATTCAGACAATTCAGCCTTTACTTTATTTTTGAAAATAATTCTGTAGATTTCATTTTTCTTCCATGAAACTAAGGTCAGGCAACAAACAAAAACACACAAATTTCTCTCCAACCTGCTACCTGCAGCTTGGCGGGGGGAGATGTGGGAATGCTTAGGAAGGCAGGACAGAAGCTGGTTTGGGGCCAGAGATGTCCTGGGATACTTTGCTCTGAGATGGCCACCAGGGGCTAGCCCTCAGGGAGGAGCCTCTACACCAAACCCCAGGGGAAAAGAGGCACAGAAGTCAGCCCACTGTCTCCCACCAGGCTGGCACCAACTCCTCCTAACAGATACAGAGAGAACTGACTTCCAGAAAGGAGGGGTGCCCAAGTACGGGCTTTCCCGACAGCTGGCCCTAGCACAGAAATTGCTCTCCCTTTCCACCTCCCATCTCCCAACCACAAGCTGCTGTGCTGCAGGAGAAGAACATTAGAGAGTCAGCAGGAAGAGAGGCCAGGAGGCAGTGGCCCCTGGCACCCCAACAACTCCAATCTGACCCTGAGAGTGGAGCCCCTTTGGTTAGTCTCATTTGGCCACAAACCCATTCCTTCTTCCATAACCTCGCCCCACACTGGGGGAAGGTGAAGAAAGGGAGAATAGGTATATAAGGTGGGTTCATGTTCTGACAGAAGCCAGGTCAGGGTCAACAGGCCTGGCAAGAGAGCTAGAGCTGCCAAGCTCTCCGCAGATGCCCTTCGAGAGAACACCCTGGCCCCAACAAGCCCAAGCCTCCCCATACCACACAGTGGTTTCTTGTTCAGTATCACCAAATACACCACACAATAGTTCTCCTGATAACAGGAGTATAACCCTCATCATGGTTTGTGCACTAGAATGCCACTGGGGAGGGGGGCACAGAAATAGAAAGATTATAGACCCAAGAGGGAAACGCTGACAGGACGGTATAGCCCAGGGACTGCAGGCCTGTCTCAGCTCATGGTACGCCAAGGAGACCCAGCAGGGAAAGGCAGGTGCTAATTCCAGCTAGGATCATAGCCACCCCAGGTCTGTGGGGGTGCCAGATGGACACGCCGGCCCCGGAACTGGAAAGTAACAATGCCCCGATAGCCAGCCCTGGGGACACCGGACTTGAGGTCATCCATGACACCCAGGGCCTTAGCAAAGGCCTTGAAGCTGTCTCTGCTAGTGTACTGTACCCGCACCTCTCCCAGTTCCTTCTGATCATTGGTCCTCACTTTCTCCACCTGTAGCTGGGGGGCACCATAGACACGGGCAAGGAAATCCCGGTCATAGGCCTCCTGCTGCAGGTACGACAAATCCAGCTGGGTGAAGGACACGAACTGCTGGTTCAGCTTGATGAACTTAAGATGCTGGTCAAAGAACTGCCCATGGCTTACACCCTTGCGGCCAAAGGTCATTGTTCTCGAAATTTCTGGCCGAATACAGGCCCGTCCCTTCCGCTGCTCAGGTCTGCGCATCCAGTCGTCCCAGAAGGCCTTGGGCCACTTGGGTTCCAGCTCTGCCCACAGCTCAGCCAACAGCAGCCAGCCTAGGCCAGGAAAAAAGTCTGTTCGATAGAGCAGCTCAGGTTTGCTCGAGTCTACCATCTGTTCCTTGCCGTTGTCATTCCAAGCAGACACACACCAAAGGGAGGGGTCTGTTCTCAGCAGTGGATAGGTGGCCTGGAAGTACTCAAAAAAGTCTGGTGCCACCTCCAGATCATCCTCCACAACTACAACTGCTGGGAACTTGAACTTGTTGAAGATCTGACCCAGTGCCCAGCGGTAGTGCCTGGCGATCTTGTAGTAACCCTGGAACTTGCGGTGGTCTGGCTGTACAGCAATGTTACTCAGGTCTGGCTGCCGGATGTGTGTGATAGCACTGCCATAGGAAGCAATGACCTGTGCTGTCTCCTCGTGCCCACAGTCCTGGCTGACGATGATGGGGAAACGCTCAGCTGAAGGCCGATAGTGCAACAACTTATCCAGGCAGCGCCGGACAGTGCTGCGGTCACAGGCAATGACCAGGATGGGGATCACTGTTGGTGAGGGGGTCACAGGCACACGAGGCCAGGCTGGAGGGGCCACAGTGGGCACTTTCCACCTCTGGTTCCATAAAGCATGATGATCCCTGATTTGCTGCAACAGTCCCCGCTGCCGTTCCAACTCTACCTCAGCATCCTCAGCCAGGCGGATCACCTCACGGGAGAGGCTGGCGGGGTCGTCATCAAGAGCAATGTCTGAGGGTAGCCTGCCAGGTGCTGGGCGTGTCCAGAAGAAGAGGAGCAGTAGGGCATTCCAGCCCACAAAGATAATAGCACCCCAAAGCACAAGCCCTGCAGACTGCTTCTTCAGCATCCTGGCCCCCACAGGGGAGGGCAGTCAAGGGGAGGGCTCAAGGCTGCCTTGGGCTTGCCTGGCTCACTTTCCCAATCTAAGGGTTGATTCTTCCACGCTGAGATTAGGAAGAAGCCATGAACCTAAAGAGGAGAGAGAAAACCAACTGTTACCTCAAGTATGTATAATCCCACATGCCACAGTGGGGAGGAAGGGCACAGGGAGTAACTAAGGAAAAGGGGGAAGCAAGGAGGCAGACTGCAGGATCAGGACGGCATGCTCTCCGCTTCAAAATGAGGCAGAAAATGAGGGTAGTGGGATAGGACAGGAAGGAAGGAAGGAAGGAAGGAAGGAAGGAAGGAAGGAAGGAAGGAAGGAAGGAAGGAAGGAAGGAAGGAAGGCAGGCAGGCAGGCAGGCAGGCAGGCAGGCAGGCAGGCAGGCAGGCAGGCAGGCAGGCAGGCACGCACGCACTCACTCACTCACTCACTCACTCACTCACTCACTCCCTCCTGGTTCCCTACCAGCCAGATCTCATTTTCTGTCTTTCAGCCAGAGTCTAGTTCAGAAGGAGGGAGAGGTAAGACCATTTAACCCCCATTCTTCAAGTCAAACTATCCTAAAATAAATTTTTTAAAAATCAAATATCACACCTGACTTAGTAAGGAAACACAACGAAGGAGAATATTTGTCTTTCTGTGTTTGGTTATTCTGTTTAATACAATGATATCAGAAATAACACCAGACTGCCAACAACACTCGTGTTTATGGAGGCACTGCCTACAATATTCAAGTTATGGAATCAGCGTCAGAGTCGGTGACAGACCAACAGACACACAAAATGTGCTATAGATATACAATGGAGCATTACCCAGCTCCTGTTGATAGTATTGTGGTAACATACCAACAACAAAACAACAACTTGAAAATAGAAGAGGGGCTGGATGTGGCAGCACATGCCTTTAACTCCAGCACTTGGGAGGAAAGGGCAGGCAGATCTCGAGTTTGAGGCCAGCATGGTCTATAAAGCTAGTTCCAGAAACAGCCAGGGCTACATAGAGAAACCCTGTCTGGAAAAACCAAGAAAAAAAGAAAAGAAAATAGTAATTATATTAATCTTAAAGTCATGCTGCCCACAATCTCAGTGGTTATTAGTCAGCCAATACAAGTGAAACAACTGAAGACTGAAGCAAAACTATCTGTTTGCTGATGCTGTGCGGGTTTCTAGAAACAGTTACACAGCAGTCAATGGCAAAAACCACTAACATACTAGTGTGCAATGGCCTTCAGAGCCACAAAAAGTAATTAGAAGTAATGGAGATAAAAATCCTATGCAAAATCTATGAAAACAAATATTTAAAGATAAACTTAAACATTCAAAAGCCTGTATGAAACAAAATTACAATTCCTAAAAAAACGTAAAATACTTCAACATCCTTTTACTTGAATTACACTGGACCATCAAAAATTCAATAAATCTGCTTTTGTATGGAGACAAACAGGAATATTTGCGAAAAAGAGTGGTGGAGGGACTTGTTCAATGAGATATCAAAATAATAATTACTAAAAGTCTGCAATTAGACTGTGTAATAAATAAGTAGACTATGCAATGGAACAGAACAAGACTATAACTATTATACAGGAATTTGGAAAAATATAGGTGTAAAATTATATCTATATATGGATAATTTCCAAGTACACCAGAAATTCAAACAAATTAAAAACAAAACAAGCAAACCAACAACTGAAGTCTAGGAGGAAATATGGGTGGCTGAGGAAGGCTTTCTAGGTTTGACTCTTGGTGCAACAAAAGCAAATTGATGTTTTTCCTTACTTGAAAGACTTTTACATGGGTAGAAAGAGCATAAGGAAAGAGAATGGACTGAGCACTTCTGCAGCATCAATCACTGACACACATTATCACACTAGGGGAAGACTTCAAATAACAGAGGAAAAAGGGGCAAACAATTCTATAGAAAATGAGCCAATAAAGGTAGCTCATAAGAAACACATAGTCCTTACACATATCAGAAAATGTTCAACTTCAAGCATAAGCAAAATGAAAATTAAATACTACTCATGAAACTGACAAAAAAATCAAAACCTGTCTCAAGTCTCTTAGTGACCACTGAAGAACTGAAGCTCTCAATCTGGGGCTGGAGGACGTCAGTAAATTTTGGGGTGAGTGGATATGTTTATTGTCTTGATTATCATGTTGATTATAGTAATCATTTTATGGATATATATATATATATATCAAAACAAACTACTTTTTAAACATGTGGTTTATTGTGTGTCAATTATATGTCAATAAAACTCTTACAAAAAAGACACTAAAGGCTGAAGATGTCTCAGTGGTTGGTTTGGCAGAGGACCAGGGTTCAGATATCAGCACTCACAAGGTGGCTCACAACCATCCACAACTCCAGTTCCAGGGGATTTGACACCTTTTAATCTTTGAAAGTACCATGAATGCACATGTAGAAGTAAGCAAAACATTCATTCACATAAAATACAAAAAATAAAATTTAAAAAAATTTTAAGATACTAATCATACAAAGTAAAACTGATCTAGACAGTAAGTTAAAGTAGATATAATAACTGGTATCTATTAAGGTACGCAAGAGAGCACCCCAATTGAAATACTTAGAGGCAAAGGGATGCAGGAACAGGAAGCAGCACCGTTGCACAGGTTGAATGGGGCACACCCTCAGCAGCACATGAACGTGATTATCTGAGTTACACTCTGGAGGGCCATTTTCATACCCGAAACTTTTTTGTAAAAACTGTTTCTAAATAAAATTTCTTTAATAAATAAAATAAGGCAATGTGGACTCCATCTGAATAACTTCATCCATTAACGAATGTCCTAGCTGGGCACATTCTGTAAGGGGAATAAAGCTGACTGACCAGTTTTACCTTGAATCTCTCAACTGCATACCTGCTCCTGCCAGGCTTTTCAAGGGGTAAGGACACAAGAAAAGGCCATGGTCTCACTGACCCTTCGCTGCACTTACACCTCCATTCTCTATCCTAGCTCAAAACCTTAGGTTCCAGATCTACTCTCTACAGCCCTGTGATCTGGGTCCTGTCGCCCCAAGCCCGTCTGCCCCCGCAGTTCCTAGAATGCCAATATTCACAGAAACCTTAGGTCATTTCCACTCAGCTGTGGCATTACATCCCTACTTCATTATACTAGTTTCTTGGGAGAGTTGAGATGTACCAGTTGCCAGGTTCTCCTTTACTCCCCTTCCAAACATGGTCAATGTTGAAACTTTCCCTATATTCTAATGGCCAGGATTTCAGGGTACCCCTATCTTCCTGCCTTCTAAGTAAGTGTCTAAGCAGGAAAAGGCTTTAATACAAAAGGATGGGAGAAAGACAAAGAGACAGAACTTCATTAACTTAAGTGCTATCTTCTGGAATAGGGGAGTGGACTGTCCCTGAATTGTCAATGAGACACTTCAAAACCTACCTACACATTTTCAGGCTGGTGGCAAACCCTCAAGAAATCACCTTCAAATGACTTTTCATTTTCTCTAGATGTCGAACTAGGTGCAATGCACCCACTAGCATGCAGATCAAAGCAAGTCAGGACTGCTTGTCAGCAGGATTTTTAGCAAGTCTACAAACATTTCGAGTGGCTGGATGGCTCACAGGAAAACCTCTCTCAGGCTCTTGGTTCCTTCCTGCCCTCCTTCCCAGCCCTACCATATGAACTCTTCAACAGCACTTGCTTGTTTTGCCATGAAGAGCACAATTCCTGTTGTGGGAATTCATTCAGGCAATAGCCTTTTAGATACTAGCCCATTAGGGTGTGGTCTGAGGTACTAGAAGCACAGGCAGAAGGCACGCTCAGCCATTTTTCCTTTTGGCCCTTTTTCCATGAATGCACACTGACCACAAGTGATGCCCTCTACGGCAGCTGCCATATTTGGAGGTGTGATCCAATTCAGACCTTGGCTGGCAGGATGGACAAGCTCCTGAGTCCTTTCAGGCACCATAAGAAGGACACAGCAGACGTGCATAAAGTCAGACAAGAAGCAATGCTCGGCATCATCCTGTATTTTTCTACATCTCTAAGACTCAATTTTCTCACCTCTAAGATAGAAACGATCATGGAATACCTCAGTATGCTGCTTTAAGAATTAGTGAGACAATCCATAGCACATTTAGACCAGTACCAGCTATACAACAAAATAAATGTCAAGATATCTTTGATGTCTTCAGATCATGATAGTCCACCTCCCTATCACTGTCCATGCCAGTGAATCCAGCAAAAGGCAACACAAGGATTGGATCAGCTCCACGCACTGCCAAACTACAAACTTCAGCATGCAATGTGCATGCAACCTAAGTGTCTTCGGTGTGGACACCACACATATGCACAATCCCTCCACTGCTATTTCCAATCCAAAACGCACTGACAAACAGTTTCCTAAACTCATTCGACAAGAAAATCTCACAGCTCCACATTTGGTGGCATTGGATCTAATCTAATATGGGGCTGTTTATATTCTCTACCCCACTTGAGTGTCTACTCACATTTTTGCTACAGAAATGAACATAGTGGATTATCATGCACTATTCTTAAGAGTTTTTTGAGAATATCATACAGTAATATTTTGATCACAGTTTCTGTCACACACACACAACAAAGACATCCAAGGTCCAAACCCACCCTTAACTCCTCTTGTTTTGCACTTCCATTTGTGAAGCCCATAGACTCATGGGTATGGAGCCATCCACTGGAACATGGATGACCTAGCAGAAGTCACACCTTTAAAGAAAACTCATTCTTTCTCCTCCCCAAGCCAGTGGCTGTCAACAGCTCCTCAGTTAGGGGTGAGGGCTCATGAACAACTCCCCACTCGGTACTAGATTCTAACTTCAAAAACATGGCTAGCCCTAAAAGCTTCAGAGTTATGCCAAGGGTTGAAACAGTTCCCCATTCATCACCATTCTTATTTCAAGCCCTCAACCCCTTTAACCTGTTAATCTGGAATCCCTGGTAGTTCCCCAGCTGAAGTGACCTACCTGTGGCTTCTCTCTAAACAACCTCTGGTAGCAGGAGATACTTGGACACAGTAAAATTAAGAGAGGCTGCCACTATCCACATGGAAGAAATTCAAATTCCTTAGTTTGACAAAAATGTGTTAAGTTTATGTTGTGGATCATTTGTTTTAATGATACAAAAGTGTATTGCATTCTTTTATGTTGCATTAGTTTAAGTCTGTGAAGCTGTGTTACTTTGCCTGTCTAAAACACCTGATTGGTCTAATAAAGATCTTAACAGCCAATAGCGAGGCAGGAGAAAGAATAGGTGGGGCTGACAGGCAGAGAGAATGGGAGAAATCTGGGAAGAAAAAGGTGGAGGAGTGAAAAAAGAAGAGGACATCAGGGGGCAGCCACCTGGCTACAGAACAAGCCATGGAGTAAGAAGAAAGGTATACAGAATAAAGATAAAAGCCCAGAGGCAAAACATAGACAGAATCATCTAAGTTAAGAAAAGCTGGCTAGAAATAAGCCAAGCTAAGCCCAGGAAAAAAATAAGCCTCCATGTGTGATTTATTTGGGAGCTGGGTGGTGACCCCCCAACAACAGAAATGGGCTTCACAGCTGATGTGCATCCTTCTGTAATCACATTTCTACCATGAATGACATGGATCCCACAAGAGCCTTAGGACTGGGTCCTTCCCCAGTAACTGCTTCCGCACACCAGTACACCTAAAAACATTCACGTTCTCTAGGCATATGAAACATCCCAGACACATACAACCAAACCTCCCTGTGACTACTCTTCCTCCGCACTCTCTCCACAGTGTGAGAGAATCTGAGATCATCCCTTCCTTAGCTCTCATCTCACTCCTTAGGAAAAGAGGCTCCATGTCCTCTCCACCTGCCTACAGTGCTTGGACATGTGCAAAGTCTTGAGAGGCTGCATGAAGGACCACGTGTGCTATTAACGAGTCCATAGAGAATGAAGGTGAAAACAGCAGCAAAAGTGAAGAACCGAACTTTCCACAGAGGACTGCCACATCTCCCCTTCTGGAAACTCTTCATTCAAAATGATGGCTCTTCTTCCTCCATAGGGGAGGGTCCATATACCTTCCCTGTGATTCTGAGGCGACCTATGGCTCCTTTAAGTTATCCCTAAAAGACAAGACTGCTGGGTACGATGGAGCACACCTGTAATCTCAGCACTCAGGCAACAGAGGCAAGAGAAATGCCGGAAGTTCAAGACTAATCTGGGCTGCATAGCAAGACAGGACATCCAAGGTGTTCCAGCTGACAAGCTCAGCTAGCATTCCCGCTCACTGCTAGAACTAACCACTAAGGATGGAAAGGAACCAGCTATATCTGAATGCAACAACAAAGTCCACTAAGTTTGGGGTGATTCATTACGGCAGACTGTACTTAAATGAGAAAATGGAACACAATCTCTGATAAGCAGGGCGAGTGCCCCTCTCTACCTGCTACACTCGAGACCCAGCCCAGACTTTAAAGACTGCTCTACTCTCACCCATTTCTTATCAGAAGTTTTTGTTAACTTAACTTATTGCCTTAAAACTGTAACAATCATTTATTCCTTCACCCAACGTCAATAGTTGAAGAATTTAGAAAATGGGGCAGAGGGAAGGACCTGTCTCTGCCATTTGTCAGGACCTTGGGCTGGAAGACTCAAATGCTGAGGGCTAGGCTCCTGTAGATGGTCATTTTCTTAACACGTCAGTAGTCTGATGTTGACCTTAACTGGGACAGTGGCTGGAGAGCTGGCTGGAACACCATAATGTGTTCTTTCCAAAAGCTCCAAGACAGCAGGTATAACAAGCAGAGTTCTGCTATGACAAGCTTGCACTTCCGCATCTAGCCTCTAAGGTCGATTCCACCCATGCTTGCCCCCTCTCTGCCAAAGGTGTTCCTTAAGCGACAAGTGAACAGAAACGGTCAACTTCCAACCAGGATCAGGAAAGCAAATGCTATACCTAGCTTTTAAGGATCAAGATGGAAGGAATGTTACTGAACTGTCCCTCCTATTTCTTTCTGCCTTGCCCACTATTTTAAAAAGCACAGCTTAAGCCGGGCGATGGTGGCACACGCCTTTAATCCCAGCACTCGGGAGGCAGAGGCAGGCGGATCTCTGTGAGTTCAAGACCAGCCTGGTCTACAGAGCTAGTTCCAGGACAGGCTCCAAAGCCACAGAGAAACCCTGTCTCGAAAAACCAAAATAAATAAATAAATAAATAAAAATAAAAAGCACAGCTTAAAAAATCCAGAGCACGAAGAACACATCACAGACAATGGCTAAGTGAACTACTTTCTGGTTGTTATACTCTGTATAAGGTACCAGGCTAAATAACTTCACAGGGAAGGAAGAACTGAAAAGGAGTCAGAGTAGATATGCTAAATAATTCAAGGGTGTAGAGGATAAGACCTGGGGGAAAAGGTCAGAGAGAAATACAATGCTGGTACAGCAAAAGCATGAAAGCCCCATAGCCCAGCAACAGCAAGCCCCTAAAGCCCCTGAACTAGTAACCTGATGAATCATTGTATCAGTTCCTCATCTGTAAACAGACAAGTTGACTTTGGTCATCTCCAAGGTCCCTGATGTCTGGATGACAATGACAATTTCCCGATGTCCTAAGCAGAAAATTAGTTTAATTTGCTGCAACTGCCACAGAGTTTGAATACACTGTGGTGGAACCTTCTGAGAAATATAAGCAGGGATGCAATGCCGCCATTATTAGCAATCTCCACACTAAAAGATCAAGTAGTCAGCCAGGCGGTGGTGGCCTTTAATTTCAGCACTCGGGAGGCAGAGGCAGGCGGATCTCTGTGAGTTCGAGGCCAGCCTGGTCTACAAGAGCTAGTTCCAGTACAAGCTCCAAAGCTACGGAGAAACCCTGTCTCGAAAAACAAACAAACAAAACCAAAAAGATCAAGTAGTAGTGACTGAATATGGGAAGACCCCAGAATCAATAATTTTCCCGTCTTGATAGTATTAAAATAGTCAGACAATAATACGGGCCAACGATGTTCTTAAGCACGAAAGCCATTACAGTAGCAAGGGTTAATGAAAATGAAGCTTCGGGCTAAGGCCACTCATCCATAGAGACAATTGGGTGGGCCAGTCCCTCTGAACATTTCGTAAAATGGGGGACTTGCACCTCTTGGCCCCCCCCCCCGTTTCACACACATTAGCAAAGAGATCAGGGAAAAGTTTTCTTGCCAATTTACATATCAATATTGAGTCAATTTTCTTTATGGCTAGGCAAAAACAAGCCCTAGTAACTTATGAAGCCTAGACACGGATGAGGCTTGGAGAAAGCCCACTTTCTATTCCAGTCCCCTGCTCCCTCAAGGCGACCCCACCTCTCCCCGACCCGCCGTAGCAGTGCCCTCCAACCGAGTTTCACAACAGCCCCTCCCGGAGAAGCCGCCCCCCCCCCAGCTAAAGGCCGGGAATCCTGCCGCTGAGCGCGAAGTTCCCACTATCCCGCGCGGGGGAGACTGCGCGCTGCGCAGCCCCGGGTGGGCCCGCCACGCTCGCCGCTCCAACAGCCCGGGCTTTCGGGTATACTCGGAACTCAGACCCGACTCCCCTGGCCGCGCGGCCTCCCTCCGCCGAGCTTCCTGTCCTCCTGGGACCGTGGACGCCGGCATCCGCCGACCCAACTCACCAGATACTCCCAACTCTCCCTGCCTGGAACCAGGCTCGCTCCGGACCGGCGAGACCCAGCGGCCGCGTCCCGTCTCGCCGGTCTTCCTGCGGCGCCCGCCGGGCCCTGCCAGCGGGCAACGTGGCCCTTCCCCGGGAGGGCGGGGCGGGGCTCCCTCAGCCCCCTCTGTTGGTCCCCGCCCTACCACGGGCGAGTCCGCGCTGGCCCCTCCTTCTGGGGCCTGCCTCTTCTGCTGACTTCCCGATCACCCGTCAAGACCTAAACAGCGGGTTTCCCCCGGTCTCCCAACTTCGAAAGGCAGTGGTAGAGGAGATGTTTGTTTGGGGCCCTTTCCCTAGTCACAACTCTCAGTGTAGATGCGGATCCCACTCACACCCTCAGCCTCGTCCAGTACAGACTTTCCCCAAGTGTGTCCCTTAATCCAGCCCAGCCCATGAGTCTAGAGCTTTACCGACTTTGAGGGGTGCGGACTTGGTGGAGCGTTCCCAAGTAGAGCGTTCATCAAACCCAACACGAAGAACCTGGAAACTATTGCCTATACCCAAACCAGGAAAGCTGCAGAGTTTGAACTGGAGAAAGGCGAGGTGAAGTGCAGTGCGTGCAAGCAAGTACTAGGTGCAAAATGGGAAGCCGGGAGGAAACACCTGCTGCCCAAGGCGAGCCAGAGCCAGTCATTTCGATTCTTTCTTTTTTTTTTTTCTTCTGTGGGTGGGGAAACCAGAGATAGGCCTGTGCATAGTGTAAGCCCTAAGCCCAAGGGAGGGAAAGAATCAGAGGCTTTTGTAGTAACCCTAAAGGTGAAAGGGGGCGTGTGCCTGGATCTGGATTCCTTGGTATTTTAAAGTAAAAGAAACCTGGAAGGAGTTTGAGGAGGGCGGAGACAAGCACTCATCAGAACCCCGGGGGACCTACGTGCTCAGCAAGGAATGCCACAGTCAGAGCCTCAAGCAGCCTGAGAAAGGGGAGGGAAAAAGCAAACCAGGAACTTCAGGGCCTGACCTAGGTGTCAGCAGTGGCCCTGGAGCAGTTTCTGAGGTCTGAGTCCTGGGTAAAAGGCCACGCAGAGCAAGCCAGATTTCAAGGGCTGGGCCATTTTGGAATTCAAAGAGGTATCTGGGAATCCCTACTGTTCACTCACCTCTACCACAACCTCACCCTCCCACATCCTGTTGTACCTGACCCTTCGCATAACCCTGAGCTCCCACCACCCATCTCTTACCCCACTGTCTGGGACTCTTAGGGCTCCTTAAGCAGGCGAGGAGTTAAAATTCTAAGGAGTCACTAGGTATAGAGTCACCCTTCCCTCCAAGTCTGTTCTCCTGACCTCTCCGTACACTCTTCCGGCAGACAAGTATGGGGCTTTGGGTTAAGTATACATTTCCTGTCAAGTCATAAGTCCTAGCCAGATTTTAGATTTAGGCATTCCAGCTTCCAAACCTAGCACCCACGTGTCCTTGAGAACTGCTGGGACGGCTCTGTGCCCACGGGACAGGAACGCGGTGGGGCAGCAGAGAAATCTTGATAGCAGCAGTTGGAATCCTGCCCTCAAGTACAGGAAAGGCTGACAGTCAGTGGAGTGGACTGGGTGTGGGTGTGGTGAGTGAATGCCCACCATTTCCAGTTTAGCTGACTGCACAGACTGTGACAGGAAACTCAAGCCCATGCATGTGCCAAGAGAATGCCACTGAGCCGGGCGGTGGTGGCGCACGCCTTTAATCCCAGCACTCAGGAGGCAGAGGCAGGCGGATCTCTGTGAGTTCGAGACCAGCCTGGTCTACAAGAGCTAGTTCCAGGACAGGCTCCAAAACCACAGAGAAACCCTGTCTCGAAAAAAATCAAAAAAAAAAAAAAGAGAATGCCACTGTTTGTCTACACCTTTGGTCCTCTTCTTACTTCCCATAAAAACAAATTAAGGTGCTTACAGCCCTCACACTTAGTGCCAAAGTGTTAGGAAAAAGAACTAAATGTAACTTCTCTATAAGTATAAAAAGTTGGGAAACCGGTCCTTAGATCCAAAATATAGGGAGCTAAAATCACCATCCTGGATAAAACACATACATAACGGGTACTTAAGATGGGAAGACTGAGCAGCCCAGGCCTTCTAAGGCAGTGAGACAGGAAACAGGTGGGGAGACCACAACTGACCACCATGTCCATCTTTGCAGTCCTTTGCTTATATTCCAAGATAGTCGCCAAACACAAGAAGCCTACCCCCCTCCAAGATAGGAACACGGAGTTGAGATGGTATGAGTTTTTAAACAGGCGGAATAGATAGCATTTGGTCCAAGCAACAAGAATGTATCAGTAATGAAGCCTTGGGCTCTAGAGGTTGCACTGGGGAAAAACTGAAGAAACAGGAGCTGGATGTCGAGACTCTGGGGATGAGCATGGGATCAGATTATGTGCAAATGGAAAAACAGGAAGATCTAGTCTCAGGATAACAGAGAATTAAAAGGTAATACACTTGCCTGCCTACTCTACCAGCACACACATACAAAACAAAACAAAACAAAACAAAACAAAACAAAACAAAAAACTAACAAGGAAAGTAAAAAATATTCCAGGAACTTGCCCCTTATAAACTACAGCCTAGATACCCTAAAGTGCTTGCAGTTTGGAAAGAATTCATGCTCTGAATTTGTGACAGATCCTTACTTAAAAACATAAGAGGAAGCAAAACGGAAGTGTTAAACTCGTGTTTTAGTTTCTTTTATCATTCCTCCTAACATGTCTGCCCCAAACCACACAGCGATACGGAAACTCAGCTCGTCAACAACAGACCACTAAGCAATGCCTATGAAATCTTTTCATTAGCCACCTCCAACTCCTTTTAGAATAAAGGAAGGTATAAATAAACTCAGTGTAAAATCTCCTGGCTAACAGCCTTGTTAAACACTTGAGTGTGGTACCCTAGCAATCTGCTGGCCCTGTGAAAAAGTTTGAGAGAAATGTCTAGCAGAAGAATCAGTAGGGGACAGGAGAGCTAGTGCTCTGGCAGGTCAAAGACTCTAGCTCACACTAAGGAGGAAATGACTTACCAGGGAGGCTGTCAGGGCACCGAGTTTCTCTCTCTCCCTGGAGGCTGCTGTAAGGCAACTCAGCACTCAACTGCACAAGTGTTAAGGGGTGTGGCATATGCTTATGCCACACCCCTTAGGTGAGCTCTTCCTGCTCAGGGCTTCTATAGGTCCTCCTCAAACAAGGCAAACAATCTCCGAGCGCTTCCTTAGAGTGAGATAAGCTGGATAACAGCCTGGACACTTTGATTGACATGAACACTGGTCAATGCAATCCAACTCCTTAGTACTTGAGGTGCTGTAGGCACTCCACATAGGATAAGGAAAGTTCCAGAACACACCATGCTCTGAAGGTGGCTCAGGAGGCATCTTGGGGATTACATAGCCATAAAGAGATCACTGTGATACCTGTGTATAAGCAAAGATTGGTAGCCATGCACTTGCTCAGTAGATTTGGGGAAGATGACACACCGACACTGAGACTCATACATATGCAGCAGCCTGGCCTCCAAGGGGGCCGTGACAAGCTTCAGACAAGAGAAACAACAGTTCAGAGCCAGAAGACCTACTCAGGCTGAACTGCCCAGCCTTCAGGCCAGTGAGAAAAGACTGGGACTCCTATGGCAAGGAAGAACAGACATTGTTTTCAATGGATGTGATGTCCCTCTGTAACTGACTTACAGGCTTCATGACCCTAGCCCTCGCCACCACATGCTGCTGCCTCAAATGCAGGCGCTGTGCATGTGTCCCCTGCTCTTTGCTGTTTATCATCACTAGGAAAAGCAGGCACTCGGTGTAGGGAAATTTTCAAAGAAGGAGCAGGCAGGTACAAAGACAGCTAATAACAAACTTGCTTGGGTTATGAACAATCTGAATATAAATAAAAACCCAAGAGATGTCAGTTTGGAGCCACCTGGCACCTGAAAGAGCAGACAAGGATCTGAGAGAGGAAAAAAGGTTCAGCACCCATTCCAAGAAATTGGGTTAGGTCTTCTCATTGGTCCTTGAGACTTAAAACATCCCCAAGAGGAAGTCGCTGCAAAGCTGAGTGGAGAGCCATCAGAGCCAATGCAGTATCTGATAGGATCCCTTGAGTTAAGCTTTCCTAAAACTGTTCACCTTTTACATAACATGATGAAACAAATGCCAGGAAGGTCTTTAAATAAGATGTCTGCTAAGGTTGGCAGTGGTGGCGCACACCTTTAATCCCAGTACTCAGGAGGCAGAGGCAGGTAGATCTCTGTGAGTTTGAGGACAGCCTGGTCCACAAAGAGAGTTCCAGGACAGTCAGGGCTGTTACACAGAGAAACTCTGTCTCAAAAGACAAACAAAAATATCTGCTTAAGGCTCTGGCAAGCATGCTCATTCAATAAAAGAACAGAACTTTCATCCAGAGCTTTTCTATGTATTACAATAAACAAGAAATCAAGTAAAATTGATGTGGCTGTCTTATATGAACAAGGTCTTTCAAAAGCCAAAATTATTCCCGCTTGTTCCTAGTAGCAACCTGAGTGAAGTATTGTCTGGTGTGACAAGAACAGCACAGAAGGTGATTAACGTATCTCAGTCTGCACACTGAACAGGAAAGTTGGAGCTAGACCACAAATTTTACTGCTCCCCAAACTCAAGCTGTTTCTGTTCTTTCCGTGAGGGTTCAAGACCTCAGCTTCCTTACTGGAGAAAAAGGCAGAGAGACAATTTAGGAAGTTATCTAGCCATTTCCTACTCCAGCTCCCTCTCTACCCCTCCCTTAGTTAACGGATTCCCAAAACTAAGCAGTCTGCCTCTGCCAGAGTGAGTAATCCATTTCGGTCAGTCCAGACTGGTCTGAAATCCTATTAGCTCACTAGTGGAAAGGCCTTGAAAGGCACCTAATCCAACAGCCCTGCAGCCCGATTGCCTTGCATGCTCTCCTTGACCTCATCTATCTGAGTTCACAATTGCAAGCACTCAAATCCTTTACCAGCTATCTGTTGTAGCCTCAGTAAGGGACAGGTTAGGGTCATATCTGCCCCTTGAAAGAGAGGTAGAGGTGATGCTTCCTCTGTACCATCAGAATAAGGTTCTTTTTCATCAGGGCACAGGAGGTGCCCTGACTTCAGACATGGCTGCCTTCCCAGACTGTCCCCATTCTCATCTCCTGCACAGTAACAGCATGGCACCAAGAGAGAAAGGAGGAAGAAACTTACCTTTCTTTTCTTCTCTCAGTTGCTCCCCTGGAAATCATCAAGCCCCCCACTTAATACTCCATTTTCAAACTGAATCAGATTCACCAAAGCACAGCTTCTCTCCACTTATCCAGGTCCAAAGTCCATGGCCGGGTGGACCCTGACCCGGTGGAGTCTGGGGGGGAAGGGGTGTGTCCAGGCCCCTCCCCCCCCACTGCTGATTTCCGTGGCCCTTCCAGGCGGTTATGACATCCCTTCATCCAGCTGGCTTCTAAAGCTCAGAGGCTCACGGTAAGCAGATTCCAGGTATTATGCCATCTCCTGCTCAAGCAAGAGAAATCATCCACTGGTCCACTTGTGTTCTGCTGGGGCTCAGGAGAAGAAACCGGCTTTAACATCGACATGGCCCAGGAGGCTTTCTCTGGGAACCTGTGGAACATTTAAACATTATGACACTCTCCAATCTAACAATGCCCACATGGATTTCTGAGACCTCCATGTTGACTATAGTCCTTGACCGTGTTCAGCCAACAAACGCTCTTCTTTAAGTACTCCACACAATTTGTACAAAAAGTACATACTTCATACACAAACTGTAGCCCCATCATTCTGAGCGTACGTGTATGTGTGCTTGGGTCCTAACTATTCTCAGAACAGACATGCAACCAAAAGTACTGTCAGTGTGGAAAGACGGTCCTCTAAAAATACAGAAAATAAGGTCCCACGTTCTAAAACACCACTTACTAATCCTCTCTCTCTCTCAAGCTTCTCCGGGGGTTCAGTGTTTTAATCTCCTACCTCCTGTCAATGGGACTGAATCCTACCCAGACCTAGATGCTGGCACCTTCCACAGGCATCCCCTGCAACCCTCACCTTCCCCCACCGCTTCCGAAACTATGCCAAGGCTGTAATTCCCAATTTCTTTCAAACTCCTTCCCAGGGCCACTCCCGAGAGCACTCTCCTGGAGTATCTGAGGCCTGAGTCCTGCTGGCAGAAGCCCCAATTTCTCAGTCTGGGAGTCCTCCTTGGTGCCCCTGCCTCTGTGAGTTTACAGACATACGGACACACGCGCGCGCACAAGCACGCACCCCTCTTCATGTAGGGGCGTGGCGGACACAGGACACCCCCCGCTAAGAACTTAACTCCTCCCACCCTTCCCTTCCGAACCCCGCGCTCGGCGCTCGGCGTTCCCACGGCACAGTGACACGGAGACCCTCCCAGCACTCCGAACCCTCGCTTCCGCCGCGCCAGCGACTCGGTCCCTCGGCGCACGGGCTCCTTACCTGGACCCCGCCCATCCGATCCCGGCTGGGAGCCTCGGCCCTCCCAGCTCCAGATCCAGGCCGGGGCCGGGTCCCAGCCGCCAGCAGGCCCCACCCCCTCGACCCCCTGTGGCCCGGCCCTCCCCTCGCGCTCCTGTCCCCCCCTCCCGCCAGGCACCGCAGCCACTTCCGCCCGTCCTCCGGAAGTAGGTCCCGGGCAACCGCTGCCTCCTCACATCCCGCCCATTGGCCTGGTCCTCGCCGGCCCATCATCACCACCGCCGCCGCCACGGGAGCACGGGAGGTGGGTCTGCACGCTTGAGCCAGTTCTACTGTTGGCGAAGTGGAGGACGGGGCGTTGGAGAAGCCCCCCCTGAGGACGTAGCCGGGGGCTCGGGGCGAGAGCCGTGTGCCGGGGGGCGGGGCGGAGGCTGAGGCCTAGAGCCGGAGCGTGCGTCACTCTGAGCGGCGCGGGAAGTAGCGCGCATGCGCCTCCGGGCTTCGGCCGGTCGCGCGATTTGACGCTCCGACTGCCCGAGAGGGAGGGAACCTGGGCGGGAAGTGGAGGCGGAACCTGCGCAGGCTGCCCTGCCTCTATCCCACTGCCGGAAGGTCGCCTAGCAACGACCTGGTTGAAGTGGCTTCTGAGGCCGGGGGCCCTTTTAGGTCTTTTAGGCACTGTTTATGCCTGTTAGCACAAACCTGTTACCGAGCTGAGTTTCCTGTGTAGCAGTGCCAGAAAAAGTTTTATTTCATGCATCGCTATTTCCCACTGCATCGCTGACTGAGGTAGGACCTTCCCAAGAGGATGGAAGGCGCCCCGTTACCGTTTACTGAACACGCACTGCGCTGAGCTCTTCATAACTAGTAACCGAATATCCACAAATATCCACAGGTCGGAACCCCAGCTATGGCCTCCTACAGCGACAGAAGCGTAAAGGAGGTTGCAGACTTGTTAGACCTACCCCAGTCTTACAGTTGGGGTAGCTGACCAAATCTGTGACACTTGATCACATGGTTTTGCCTCTTTCAAGCGCCACCTGTTTTAAAAGAAACACTTGAGGTTGGTGATATGGCTCAGAGGACTTGAATTCAGTTATCAGCACCCACGTGGTGCCTTAAAATCGTCTCTGACTCCTGTTATAGGGGATCGCGTACCCTCTTTTGACCTTTGGGCCACCAGTCATGCATGTATGTATGTATAGTGCACTTCTGTGCATTCAGACAAAACATTCACACACATAAATTAAAAATCGTTTTAAATAAACTATTCTTTGAAGCACCAGACTTAAAGTTCCAGATTGTACTGCTTATTTTCCTGGATACAAAATACCCTTTAATCTCAGGAGTCTGGCTTTTGTTTTATTCCATTTTTGTCAACAATCAACTGTGATACGTGGAAAAGTTACTAGAACTTTATGTACCTCTATTTTTTCATATTTACAATAAGAATAATGAAAGTCCTTTACCATATTCAATTAGTGTGAGAATGCACACTTTGCTTCAAGTACAACCATACTCAACTGGGAATAGATGTGCTTCTTAAATTCTAAACTGGTCTCATTCTCAAGTTCAAGAGCTTGATTCTGATCTTGATTTCAGTGACCAGTGCATCATGTACCCTGACCAAATCCCTTCCCTCTGCCTCTCTAAAACATCAGAACTTTGGAGAAAACAATGTCTGTAGTGATGTTTTGTTTGTGATCTAACAAATAAAGCTTGCCTGAAGATCAGAGTGCAGAGCTAAGCCACTAGTTAACCAGAGAGGCTGGGCAGTGGTGGCACACACCTTTAATCCCAGCACTTGGGAGACAAAGGCAGCTGGATCTCTGAGCTCAAGGTCACCCTGGGTGACGGGAGATTGAAACTGTCTAAAAGAGAAACAGCTTACACAAAGGGATCCCATGCCTTTAGTCCCAGCACCAGGGAGTTGGAGACGGCAGTGATATGGCTGAGTGGAGAGAGGAATATAAGGTAGGAGGAGACAGGAGTTGAGATGCAGTCTGAGGATTTGTAGAGACAGGATCGCCCCTTTTGTCTGAGCATTGGTAGCGGTCTGAACTCACTAGTGGTTTCCTGCTCTGCTTCTCTGATCCTTCAGCTTTTACTCTGATATCTGGCTCCAGGTATTTATTATTAAGACCAATTAGAGTTCGTGCTACAAATGTCAACTAACTTACAACCTTGTAATTCCTTTGTCTATTTTGAAGGGTTTCTTTAAAGCCAGAATAACCATTTTTACTTATTGAAAGCATTTAAGTGGTTATCGTTTTGAATAATAATGTTTATTAAGCATATAGAGAAATACATCTGCTCATCTTCCCCAGGGCAGTCTCTGCTCTTTGCTAGATGTGTGACACATTGTTTTTATCCTTACTGTGGGACAAATGTGTTAACCATATCGTCCCTCTCAGACCAAACACTAAACTCCTTCAGAATAATGGGAAAATGTAAGTTAAAAGTGGCTCAGCAGTCCAGTTTGTGGGGTGAGGAGACCACAGGCTTCATAACACCAGTCTACCAGAGTGACTGCCACTTCACAGTGTTCTCACTGATAAGTGACAGCTTGTGTGTGTGTGTGTGTGTGTGTAACCACTGATTTATTCCTAGGAACTGGTCAAGAGCTGACTTTTTCAGGACCCTGCTAAAGAAGTCAAACCATTTGAGGTGATGATTAGGCTTAGCAAGCTTTCTTGCTTGCATTCTGACACGTTTTAGGCTTTTTTGTTGTGAGTGGTTGAGAAACATCTGGGATTTCAGTAGAGAACTGGCTAATAGATAAAATGGATCGGAGCTCCTCAGCTGCAGCTGGAGAGGAATACTGGGTGGTGTGGGGGAGGTTACCTTTTCTGGGATTTGTCAGTTTGGGAACAGGTCAGGCAGTTTATCTCAGGGACTCAGAGACCAGAGACTGTTGACCTGAGGTGCCCAAAGACTTGAGACCCAGCTCCTTTCAGTCTTGGATGTCCCCTGTCTTCCATTTCATGAAGTTATCAGACTTTATTACCAACTTAGATGCCATTCTCCTTGAAGCTTCACTGTGTGGTTGACACTTTCTTCCCTTGCCTGTATTGAAATCCACCCTAAATAACCGTCCCTGATCTTATCCCTTTCTGCATTCCTCGGATCTACAATACCACAGTAACATCCAGAGAAGAGCTGGAAGAGTGAGCAGCCCTGAGTACAGAGGAGACTGGAGCAGGCATGGAAGAATCTTGGTTCTGGTGATTCACTGTGTAGAACTTTTCCCATGAAGAGGCTGTGGAATCAAAACTGAGAAAGAGGAGGAGAAAAAAGAGTTATAAAATGCTAAAGATTTAACTTGGCAAGTTATGAGGAAAAAAAACTGGATTTCTAGGCTGGAATTAAAATATGAGTTTTACTGCTTCCAATGAAAGAAAAAAATGCTATAAAATAGAATACAGCAAAAAACATGTTAGAAAATCAGTTACACATTGAAGAAATCTGAACCAGGAGGGTCAAGTTTGTAGAATAATGGAAAATAGAAAATAGTTGTTCCCGGGACAAAACAACATACATCATCCCATTAAAAAAATGAGAGAATCTGGGGACGCAGGAGTCTGTCCTGCACAGGAGGAGCCATGGCAAAGAGGATAAGAGCACACCCTAGTCCATGCAGCCTTGAGTTCAAATGCTGCCATCAAAACCTTGTACCCCCTCACTTGCTGAATGGGAAAGTGTTCAAATTAAGACATGAAAGAGAGAACTTCAGGTCTTGGCAAGAAGTTAGAAATGGAAGCTCAATTAAAATGTTAATTCTAAAAGCAGATAAGATGTTAGAAAATATAGAAAGTCAGTTAAAATATTTAAAAATAAGTTCAGGCACAAAACAGCTGACTAAGCGTTGAGGAAACCAAGTTACAGATACCTGGCTCCATAGCCAGGACTTACTCAGACTGCTTCAAGACCCTCTATGTGGCTGTTAGCCAGTATGCTGCTTCTCACAATTATATGTAGAACTGCAGACTGGTAGATGTGCCCTGAAAGACTGGCCTGGCCTGTGGGGTTAGAAATCCCCCCCCCAAAAAAAGCCAAAAACATACTTCATCATTGCTTGCATTAGTTTTCCAAAAATTGCCACATGGTAACACTGCTAGTTAGTTTTTTGTTACCTTGGCACAACTTAGAGTCATCTGGAAAAAGCGAAACCTCATTTGAGAAAATGTCCCTAGCATGCTGGCCTGTAGACAAACCAATAGGCATTTTCTTGATTAGTGATTGATGTGGGAGGACCCAGCCCACTGGGGGTGGTACCAACCTGAACAGGTAGGTGGGTTTTTGGTTGTATTAGAAAGCAAACTGAGCAAGTCAGTAAGTTGTATTTCTCCATGACTTCTGTTTCAGTTCCTGGATAAGATGAAATAAATCTTTTCCTCTCCGAGTTTCTTTTGGTCGTGTTGTTTATCGTGGCAATAAAAAAGCAAACTAGGAAAAAAAAAAAAAAAAGCAAACTAGGGTTCAATCCAGGTATGGTGGCCCACACCTTTAACCCCAGCATTTAGGAGGTGGAGGCAGATGGGTCTCAGAGTTCAAGGCCAGCCTCCTCTACAGAGTGAGTTCTAGGTCAGCCAGAGCTACACACAGAGAATCCCTGCCTCAAAAAACAAACGAAAACATCTACAACTACACCTGCACAGTGGCAGGAGGAGAAAGAATTGTAGGAAAGGGGCCAGCAGGAAAGGCTAGGGGGAGGTGATGGTCCTGATTCCTGGATAAACACGACCATCACCAATTTTCATCTTATCTCTTGAGATGATAGGCCTTTGGCAAGGCTGTTGTTACACCTGCCAGGGTTGGATCTGCAACAGCAGATCAGTATCACAGGAAGCATAGTTGCCCTGCATTTCCCCAGTGGTTTGCCAGGAAGAGTAACTGTCCATGTTCTGAGTTACATGGGATAGACAAAGGTCATTCTAGAATGTAATTCAGGCTCTGTGGCGGGGAAGGGGGGGGAACAGTCTTGATGAACCTCGAACTGCTGTGCAGAAGCATATCTGTTGATCGTTACACAAAAGTTGTTTTTTGGTTAAAACAAGTTCCTCATACTAAAGCCCTAATCTAATCTGTATGTTTTGGGAAGGGAAGCATTACACCCCTACAACTTTACTCATTATGCACTGTTTGCAGTATTCAGTAATGCAAGACATTGAAGTGTGCCAGGACCATCTTGTGACCAAAGTCAGGCAAAGGCTGTAAAGCCTCAGAAAAACAACTCTATAGATAATAGAAAACAATCACTGTTTCCTGCAATCTCTTCAAGGTCAAACTACTTCTAGAAAACAACCATTCCAATGTTTACCCTAGATAGAATGATTCTACTGGAATTCCACTACAAGGAACTCTGTCCGGAAGTCCCCAAGCATTAACATTCCATGACCTTTGTTATATGGAAAGTCTCCTCCATGAAGAGACTACTACACAGGACCTTTGAGGATTTCTACTCTTCAGCCGAGCTATGAGGCCTTGGAGAGCTTGGTAGGGGATTTCATTGTAGTTTTCCCTTTTTTCTATTTTTCCTTCTCCTCACTAGATTTCATAAGACTATACTACTCACAATGTATTAGCATATAAACTATCTGTTCAGTCTGTTTCTAGGCAAAGGTGCTTTCCCATGGAAACATGGCAGTTACTTTCCCAACCAAACCTTAGTCATTACTCATCCCTTGTGGAAGATTTCAATTAATAGCTTTCTTGCATGGTGCCTATGAAATGTTCTTGAAAAAAACTGTTAAACCCCAATCTAATCAGACCTTTAGACTTTGTTTGAAGAGTCATACTACTTAAACATGATACTGGAAAGCAATAGATAAGTCAAGAGTGTGCAGCCCTCAAATTAGCTACCCAAGTTCTTCAGGTCTGTGCCATATGTCAAAACCATATAGAAGGAAATGTGGGGGAGCTTTTCCAGATTAGCCTCCAGATGGAACCCTCAAACCCTGATTGCATCATAGATTAAAGTTCCATAAAAATCTTCAGGAGACAATTAGAAAATTTTAAAAGTGACTTAAAGGGCCTGGGGAGATGTCTCAGAAGGTAGGAAAGCATGTCATCATGTCTGACAATCTTGAGTTGAAGTCTTGGAACCTACATAGAGGAAAGAAAGAACACCTTTAATCCAAGCACTCGGGAGGCTGAGGCAGGTGAATCTCTGAGTTCGAGGCCAGCCTGGTCTACAAGAGCTAGTTTCAGGACAGGCACCAAAGCTACAGAACTAATTTCCTCAGTTTGTCGTTTAACGTGCTCACATGCACTATGGCATAAGTGCCATGCACATACACATAAATTTAGTTTTTAATGACTTGTATATTAGTTGTGATTACCAATAGAACAATTGCTAAGTTCCTTTAATGTAATAGGAGTAAATTCTATAAAAGATTGTCTTTATTAGGTGGCTTATAATGAAGGATTTTTAGCAATCTCTGTGCTTTATCTACTATATTTTTTAGAAATACTTATATCCATGTGCTTGTGGAAAAGAAAATTCAAATTTTATAAGGTATTGGCACATTGAATATAAGTTGAAGGCATTTATAGTTCCAGTGTGCTGATACCTAAGTGTTTAATACTTTTCATGAAGAATTAAGAGAAAACTGGGTCAAAGTTAGAATATATTCCTATTTGAAGAAATGTGTTAATCATCTTATTTTCTTCAGCCAGTTTCATGCTAGCAGCCAATATGTGATCATAGGCTAATTCATCCACCTCAAAGTGGATATTCACACCCAAGTTGCTATGCTCTCAAGAGCTTTTTACCTTTCCTGTCTCTGGCAATTAACCAAGTAGGGAAAAAAATCAATGTCAATTCTACTACCCAAAGTCTTGTTGGCAGAATAATCAGCAAGTAGTTCAGAGAGCTGCTTCCCATAAAAAGCTGCATTCGATTTGCATAAGTTGGAGGCAGTGAAGCTCTCTAGAGAAATTATCCTTTGAGGTAAATTTCAGTTGATGATGCAGGCCTCTTAGAGACAGACAGACATGAAGTAAGTAATATCTTCAAATGCACTTATTTCAGGCTTACATTGGTAGTGCCACATTTTACTCAATGTGAAAACTTCCTAACCTGGTTTATTAATGTTTTGTTTTGACCTAGTTTTCCATCGTTTTTCTGGCCTTAATCCCCAAGATGCCTCCAGGCAAATGTGCTACTGCTTTCTCTTCGTACGTTTGACTGCCCAGTCTATCCTTTCCCCAGTAAAGGTGGAAAGCATGCTTACATTACAGTTAAGCAACTGGTCTGGCCACCTATGCTCTGAACTAATGGATCTTCTCCAAGTAGAGTTGCTTGCTTTGTCCTGAGAGCAGCTTCTTTCATGTCTTATACTTCACAAATGTTCGTTCTTCCCTTGTGTAATAGTAAAAGTAACCTTGCTATCAAAGGCCAAGCTCATGTCAGCCAGCACTCAAATCTTAGTGGCTGATAAAATAGTTTTCCCACATGTCATCGAAGGCAGCACTGCTCCAGTCTATGGACCAATTTAAAGTTATGTCCTTTGCCTCTGATGCTTTGTACTAGTGGCTACCCAACTGAGACTCAACTCATGAAGGATGGCAGCAGTACCAGTGGGAGAAGAAACAAAATCCTTGAATGACCTCAAGATCTCAGCCCAAAACTGACACACTTATCATTTCTGCTCACACTCCATTGGCCAGAGCCCAGCCTCAGCAAAATGAGGGCATATGCTCCATCCTGGTGAATCTTGTGAAAGGCAAGTAGAAAAAGAACTGTAGAAATATACCTTAGCTTCCCTTGAGCTTCATACATACTTGCAACTAAGTTCTGGCTAAAAGAATATGAGAAAATGTGATATACCACCTCTTGCCCTTGCTGGTCTAGGACCTACCTTTCCCTGCATGCTAGCTGGGAACATGGTGGAGCTAGAGATACTGGTGAAGTGGTTGTCTGGTCAACCCTGCCTCTGGCATTTTACAAGTATCCTATGCAAACTTACATGTCAACCTCACCCTGGCATGCTACAAGTATCCTATGCATACTTAAAGAGATTTGCATTTCAGTTACAGTGCCTTAGAACCAACATTAGTGTATAATTCATCATTCAGCAACTATTCACTGGAGGTCTTTGTGCCATGTGGATCATGCTTGGCCTCGGAGAAATGACAGTGGGCAAAATCATACTTGACTGTTTTGTATCTTCAATGACACAAGTCTTGGCAGGAATAAGTTGTGTAGAACTTATAAAGTTGTATGAAGCTAAATCTAGAGAAATGCAAGAAAAACCGGACAAACAATATACAAGCTGTTTGGGCTGTGACAATTTTAACTTCATAGTTGTGACAGTATTCTATGATTTTATAAGATTTACTAAAGAGAAATAGGTGAAAGGGTCACAGATCTCTGTAGTCTCACATCTCCCTACATGTGAATCTAGCTCAAGCTCAAGTAAAAAACAAAACAAAACAAAACCCTCAAATCCTTGGTTTCATGCTTATGGCCTAATTACAAGACTAAGTTACAACTAAGAAATCAAAAAGGTCGTTAATGATAACTTTGACTGGTAACAACCCAACTTAGCCCATCCAATTAACAGCAATGCCCTGATATAGCAGAGAGATTGCAGCAAGAATACATAGCCTGAAGCAAGAGTGGTACAAAGTACTTCTCTCTTTAAATAAACATCCACATAATTTATCACCCAGCCAGAAACACTTGAAAATAATCACACTGGAACAAGCTGTATAATGAATTATGCTGGTCACTCTACCTTTTAATTCATTGTGGTGTTCTTTGTAATAGCAACCTCGCCTTTTCTGACTAGTAGCATGGAGGTCAGTGGATGTTTTATAAGCCAAGGTAGGATATACAAGCTTCAGCTACTTAAAGCGTATTGGTCCCAAATACTAATTTCTTGCTCATGCAAAAGATAATACGGTGTTTGTGTTCCCCTCTGTCTTGTGTTCAACTCATTTTGATTGCAATTCCCTGGGCTGTTAAAAGAGAAGAGAAAACCGAAAGGGGACATGATTTTATGGGCCAATCCACTGGCTTCAACAAGGCAGGCCTTCATCTTGTCCTTAAGGTAACATTCACAGGTGAGCAGGTGGGTGGCCCAGAGCAGCAGTTGAAGGGCCTCTTGAGGCCATCCGGGCACCAGTGTTGGCCTTTCCTCGGCAGTCTGTGGCTTCTGCAACCCAGTAAGACCCATTTTTGATTTCTGATCTCCAGAACACTATTAATCTAAATTTATGTTTTAAGTCACACACCTGTGGCAATTTGTTACAGTCACGAACTAGGGTATCCATCTATGAATAGACCTTATCTTTTCATGAGAATATAAACTGAGCTAAGGCCCAGGCTGCCTGGGAAAGAGTTCAGTTTTGTGACATGGGCCTACTGGGGCAGGATAGGAAGCAAGGATTAGATGGAAAACAGGTAGACTGTTCTTTCCAGAGGCAATGTCTAGGGCTAGTGTAACCATTGATTTCCTACAGTAAGTATTGAAGGACCCAGTGAAAAGGCTAGTTAAATTAACTAAACAGTGATGATAACTAACTAGGAATCCCTCAGGAAGAATGCAAAAATGTGTGTTTTCACAAGCGAGTTGAGTCACTATATAAATGCAAATGCGGTAATGCTAAGATCCCTTTTGTTAGAAAATCAAAACCATATGTTTGGAGAGGAAAGTACACATTTGGAGGCATGATGCTGAGTAGCAGTTAAGAATGGTGCCAAGCTGCTGATTTGACTTCCCCCACATGTTGCCCTAGTGATGCTATGGCTGTTTCAGGAACTAAGAGGTGGTTGTTTGAACAAATTCCTAGAAGTATAAGTGGGAGAGTTATTAGTTTAGCTCCTTCCAAAACATAGATAATACTTGAGTTTACAGTGGTTGTATTATACAAGGAAGGAATGTTCCCGCTCTGGTTGGCTCTTACCTTCTTAGGATCTCAGACGACAGAGCAGAGCTTCATTGTGGTGTGCGGAATCTTTCTTCTCTGCCATAGCCACTATCTTCCTTTTATTAAACCTTTCAGTCCCTGGCTAATCAAGAACTTGGTCTAACGTTGCAATCAACATATGGTCCCTTCCCTCACATCCCTAGCCTACCTACAATCTTGCAGTTCTGGGACTGGCTGAAGGAATACTGTCAGGAAGGTAAAGAGGTGATTGTAGAGTCCCAAGCAGGCGCCATAGTAAGTGCCATAAGGCTGCTCAGTCACTGAGGCCTTGCTCTTGGAAAAGTTCAGGCACAGTATTGGGGCACTGGCCTCTGCTCCTGACTGATGAGACACAATAGGGATGGAGTTAGTAATGAACTCCAGGGCACATCCTAGTTTCTCCTAAATGCATCAGTCATAATGGGACAGTCAACTTCAGGTTAAGTTAAAGGTTCGTGGGGACAAGAGAGACTCAAAACATGACCTTTCAAAGGCTCACCAGTGTTAGCCAATGTATTAGTCTGTTTTCTGTTGCTACAACAAGGTACTTGATGCTGTGTACATTATAATGCAGTGGGTTTTTAAATATTTATTATGTATACAATATTCTGTCTATGTGTATGCCTGCAGGCCAGAAGAAGGCACCAGACCCCATTACAGATGGTTGTAAGCCACCATGTGGTTGCTGGGAATTGAACTCAGGACCTTTGGAAGAGCAGGCAATGCTCTTAACCTCTGAGCCATCTCTCCAGCCCCACAGTGGGGTTTTTTTGACAGTTGAATGGTTCTAAACAGCATTGTGCCAGAGTTCTACTGAGGATTACCTGGCTGCATCTCAGCTTGGCAGAGAATCAAAAGAGGAATCAGCCATGTACAGAAAGAATAAAGTGCTTTAGAAATGTAAGGTTGGGGCCGGGCAGTGGTAGCCCACACCTTTAATCCCAGCACTCAAAGCAGAGGCAGGCGGATCAAGGCCAGCCTGGTCTGCAAAGTGAGTTCTAGGACAACCAGAACTATTACACAGAGAAACCCTGTCTTGAAAAACTTAGAGGAGGGGAGGAATAGAAATGTAAGGTTGGAACTGACTTTCTAACAACCTATCTTATTTTGAGACGGGGTTTCTTGTGGGGTAATATTATACAGGTCACATACTTCTGCATTGCATTGGTGGCCAGGCTCTCAAACCACAGTGGCACCTGAGGTGGTCACAATAGCACTTACAGACTGGCTGCCACCCTGGGTCAGGATGTGCTGAGTTGTTCTGCTCCCTTCTTTGTAATTATGGGGACGCCTGGAAAGAGGTGTTAATCCAAGCTAGTGACAGAGCTGCTGACTTGACTTTAGTCCTGCTACCCTGGAAACAGAATGCTAATGAACTTTCCCCTCAGTTTACCTTTGGAGATAAAAGCTGTTTGGAGAATAAACGCGAGTGATCTTTAGGATTTGAATGAACCCTGAGACTCCTTTCCAATATTGCTGTGTGAACTGTCTCAATTATTCCCACGCCTCCATGCTGGTTCAGAGATAGTTTATGTTGGAGCTGGACCCCGACAGTTTCTCTGTAGCTTTCGGTCCTGTCCTGGAACTAGCTCTTGTAGGCTAGGCTAGCTTCAAATTCACAGAGATCCACCTGCCTCTGCTTCCCGAATGCTAGGATTAAAGGCGTGCGCTACCACTGTCTGGCCTTTAACAACCTATTTAAAGAGCTTACTAGCTTCAGGAGACCAGCATTAGGCCCTTTGCAGCAGTGATGGCCATTACAACTTAACCGTTAGTACTAGACTCCACCCACCACTACCACTCTGGGAAAGGAGATTCCAGAACATGAAAACTTTGGGCGGGGGAGGTCGCTCAAGTTATATCCAAGTCTTCAGAGCTAGTTTCCAGGAAACAAACAAACAAACAAACAAACAACAACAACAGCAACAACAAAAACTGGAGTGCTTCCAGGTTCTAGATGTGGGAGAAGGTGAGAGTGGAACTCAGTAAAGCTGCAACCTTTCCCATAAAAGTAGTTTTTTTTAAAGTTTTTTTTAGTAGGAGGGAAGTGGTGAAATGACAGGAAGAGAGGAAACAGTCAGTGTTACTATTACAGTATTTCTATTATAACAGGCTTGGCTTCATCTGCAATTTAAAAGAAGCCTCCTGATAAAGCAGGAACGTAGGATACCCCATGCCTTGGCTTCGTTTTTGTTTTAATGGCATTTTCAGAAAACAGAGCCTAAGCCGGGCGATGGTGGCGCACGCCTTTAATCCCAGCACTCGGGAGGCAGAGGCAGGCGGATCTCTGTGAGTTCGAGACCAGCCTGGTCTGCAGAGCTAGTTCCAGGACAGGCTCCAAGCCACAGAGAAACCCTGTCTCGAAAAAAACCAAAAAAAAAAAAAAAGAAAACAGAGCCTAGGGAAAAAAAAACTCTGGAAGTTATTTAAGCAATTTAGAAAATAGAAATTGAAGATACTTTTTTTTTTCTTAAAAAATACAAGGTCTCACTGTGTAGCCCGGCTATCCTGGAACTGATTACGTAGACCAGGCTGGCCTTTAAACTCAGAGATCCACCTGCTTCTACCTGAGTGCGGAATTTAAGGTGTGCCACCATTCCTGGCTAAGATACTGATTTTAAATGACCTTAAGGTACCACAACTATCAATAGGCAGTAAATCTCTTCTCAGATATTGTTTTGGAAAAAGTAGAAGATAAAATTGCTCTGAAAGAGATAAACAGAAACAAAATGGAGAAAATGGCAATGGCACCCCCAAAACTGAACATTGCTAAGGCCAACAGATTTTGAGCAGGGTAATTTTTGTTCAGTTGAATTTCATTTTAGAATCTTGATTTTAGAACAAAACTTACTTAGCTCTTGAGCCAAGTTCCTTATTCCCGAAAAATAATAAACTATCAAGAAGAGATGTGCGTTGTGAAATAATTCTGAGGAAATGTAAGGCTCAAGTTCACAGGCTTCCAGAGTGTAGCCAATCAGATTTCAACAAGGAAAAAAACAGCCATGCTTTCTTTGGTTTGACCTTTGTTTTTTTCAAGTAGCCCTGGTCATCCTGGAATTTGTTCTGTAGATCATGCTGGCCTCAAACTCAGAGATTCATCTGCCTCTGCCTCCCAACTGCTGGGATTAAAGGTGCGTGCCCCAAAAAACCACTAAGTACTTGGACAGAGGAAATCTAATGATGAGCATCAGTGACTACTCAAAAATCATCATCAGAAAAGGCAAAGTAACAAATGTTAGGGGCTGGGAGGATGGCCCAGTCGGTAAAGGACTTGTCTTGCAGGCATGAGGCTCTGAGTTTGATTCCCAGAACCTACCCCCCAAATGCCAGGAATGGTGGGATGTGCTTGTACTCCCAGTGCTGAGCAGGCAGTCAGGCAGATAGATCCCTAGTACTTGCTGGCCAACTAGTCTAACTTACTTCATGTGTTTCAAGTGAATGGGAAACTTTGTCTTAATAGAAGATGGATTAACAATGATATGCAAAATTGCCATCTTCCTAAAATAAACAAAAATGGGGGAGACATACTATTTTCAAGGAAAATAAAGCTAAACTTGAGAATTCTGTTTACTATGAAGTCTGCAAGTAAAACAAAAATTCATAACTTAATGCTTAATATATGTATCTAGTGGCAGATCATATAGCTGGAGAGAAACCAGTAGACTGAAAGACAAATTAGATACGGAGTGAAACTTGAGGGAACTGATAGATGGGAATAAAAGGCCAATAGACACAAGCTACAGTGAGAAACTCAAATATACCTTTATTTAAATCATGGAAGGAAGAGAGGAATGTGTAGCTAATAGCTGAGCATGTGTTTGCTGAGACATAAAGCCACAACTGTAGGAGCACAAAGAAACCAAGATAGGATCACTAAAACAATCATCTACACTAAGATACTTAGTAACAAAACACAAGCAAACCAAAGAGACTGAAGCAAACCTTAAAAGAAGTCTTAAAATATGTATTAAACATGGACAGTGTAAAATTCAAAGGCAGGTGGTTTGTTGTGACAAAAGAACATGGAACTCAGCAAGAGATCATTCCTGACAAAACTGTCTCTTAAGTTGACATGGTGGGACATACTTGGAATTCCAGCAGCTGAAGACTGAGAAAGGAAGACAGCAAGTTAAAGGCTAACCTAATTTATATAGCTAAACCCTAACTCAAAAAATAGTTTTTTTTCTTTCTTATCTTTAAAATTTTAGTTTTAAAAACTATCTCTTTTCATTTTATATACCAGTCACAGCTAGGCCATGCAACAGTAATCAGAAAGAAGTTGGCCTATTAATGTCAGAGAAAAGAGACTAAATAAGCAAAAGGCATCACTAGAATCAAGTTTTCCTCTGTAAAGTTTCAACTTGCTAGCCTCTATCATGTGGCCTCCACAAAACCAAATCCACAGTAAAGGGTAACTCAGCAAACTACCATTCACTAGTAACAGTGAATATGTGTGGTACATTACAGAGTCAGCGTAATATCTTCATGGAGGTGACCAAATCCAGCATCTGCAGAACACATGTTCTTTTCCAATGCTGCGAACCTTCATTAAAGCATGCTGGATCTAAAGAAAAGTCTCAGCACATTTTTAAGGACAGCAACTACAGAGTGTGTTTTCTAAACACAGTAAAATAACAAAACTGTAACTAGGACACCCAAATGTCAGGGAATCTAAAAATAAACTAACTTCTTATGGAATCTCCACTATGATTCCTTCCTTTTCATTTCTAACTTAGATTATTCATATTTTTCTGTTTTTTCTTGTTCAATCACACCAAAAGCTTATCAATTTTCCTACACTTGAAGTGCCAGCCTTAACTTTGTTGATCTCTATTTTGTTGTTGTCTTTTTCATTAATGCTTATTCTCCTCTTCATAGCTTTGAACTTTTGAAAATAAGACAGAACATTATACAATCTAACAATGTCTATATAGTTTTTTTTTTGAAATTCCAAGACAGTATTATTAGAGTTTGAAAGAAAAACAACAGGAAAGGCTAGCTGAAAGCCTTGGCAGCTGATGGGTGGGAGATGAGGAAAGGAAGAGAGCTTGCCATGCCTTTTGAGTTAGTGTCCAAGAAAGCAAGCAAGTTTAGCAATGGAGGGCACCAGACAGCTAGCTGTATGGTAGACGTGGGAGAGTTTTGGAGAAAGAATAGGACAGACCCATGTCAGGGCAGCATGCTTAGGCTTTTGACCAGTGACCAAAAAGAGAGAAAGATGGAAAAAGGAAAGTTACACTTGTTGACTTAGAGTGCAGGGGAGTGAGGGTAACAGAAGCCCTGGAAGCAGCTGTCTGCGTGGTATTTTTAACAGAAAATGTAGGCTTCATTGGGAGTGGTGCTGCATACCTACAACCCCCAGCACTTAGGAAGCAGAGGCAGAAGGATTGCAAGCTAGAGGCCAGTTTCATCTACAGAGCAAGTTTCAAACTAGCTAAGCAAACGAAGTGAGGGCTGTCTCAAAACAACAAAAACAAAACAAGGGACTGAAAGTGCTAGCTGCAAAGCCTGATGAACTCAGGTCAGTTTCCAGGACATCTAGATTTGGGTGGAAGTGTCACCCCAGCCCCTGGCATCCATATACCCCAAGAGTCACCCCAGCCCCTGGCATCCATATATCCCAAGAGTCTGGGATGTTTGGTTGGAAGTGTCACCCCAGCATCCATATACCCAAAGAGTCTGAAATGTTTGGTTGGAAGGAAGTGTCACCTCAGCCCCTAACATTCTTACACCCCCAAGAGTCTGGAATGTTTGGGTTCAGGATTCACTCCCACCCCTGGCATCCATGTATCCAAGGAGTCTGGAATGTTTGGGTGGAAAGTTCCATCCCAAGCCCCCTCCTCTGGGAGCTGCCTCAGTCCAGACTCCACTTCTGAGAAAGCCTGCCAAACAGTGGCCCCTCCCCAGAGAGGCTCAAGACCACTCCCACAGGGTATTTAAACTGACCCCCAGAGACCGAACACAAGGTCTTCTTTCCCCTCTCCGTGGTTTTTCTGTCTTCTTTCCCCATCTCTTCTCTGAGGGCCTAGAAGGCCACCTGGGAGTGCTGGCATACATTAAACCTGACTTTTTCTAATTTAGTTTGATTTGGATTATTGCTTTGGTGGAGAGGTTTATTGGGCCGTAAAAACTTTTCAATATACATATGTATATGTATGTGGGCACAAGTGTGGAAGTCAAAAGACAATTTACAGGAGTCCTCTTTTTGACCATGTAGATCAAACTCAGATTGTCAGGTATGGCAGCACATGCCTTTACTCACTGAGCAACTTTGCTGACCCTTTTTTATTAATCCTTAAAGAATTGTGTTTTACAGATGAGAAA
Source organism: Chionomys nivalis (assembly GCF_950005125.1). Classification (NCBI taxonomy): domain Eukaryota; kingdom Metazoa; phylum Chordata; class Mammalia; order Rodentia; family Cricetidae; genus Chionomys; species Chionomys nivalis. The sequence goes on along the minus strand of NC_080092.1, from coordinate 31,413,820 downwards.
ATGGCAGGCAGGACAGGAAAAAAATTCATAATCACTGCATTGACTGGAATATACATCCTAACTTTGTATCTGAGACCAGATGAACTTTGTCTGCTCTCTTCAGTGAGTCTCTAACAACCCCAGGATCTCTTATCTTTTTAGACCTTAATGGACACTTACTAAAAACAGCCATAGTTAAGATAGTAGGAGCTTGGTACTCACTAACTCTTTTTGCATAATTTCTAGAATATCTGAGAACAACTAAGTAAAAAACAATCACCATAGTTAACTGCAACAAAAGCTAAAAGTGGGGTTGGGCGTCAAGGGAAGCAAAATGTGCATAACCTGAGTATCTAGGTTGCCTAAGGCTGCCTAAACCAGACATGAAAATTCATGCTAGTCTCAAGTTGGAGGCTCTTCTTGCTGAATCCCTCTGGCAAAGATAAAGCAAGCTTGCTCAGAACAATAGATGGCTTATTTTAGAGCAAATGACCACTGAGAAAATATTTTATCTGTATATGGCATGAACCTTGGGAATTTTTCTTGAGTTTCAGTTAAGAATTGCTTTCTGTTATCTTAGTGTGTTAATGTTCCACAATGCTTGAAAAAGAGCTACTATTTGGCCAGCCATACTTGATACATCCTCGTTTACACTACTCACTTCAGGCCCTCTTCCTGGGTCTGCAAAAACATTTACTTTTCTAATCTCTTTACAACCTTTGAACTCTTATCCTGACAAGAGGCAGATGAGGAAGCACCAACATCAACATAAGTGGTTTAGTTACTGGGTTGGGACCATCTGGAAATAAGTGAGAGTCCTCTTTTATCTTTTGGTTTTTCAAGACAGTGTTTCTCTATGTAACCCTGGCTGTCCTGGAACTCATTTTGTAGACCAGGTTGGTCTCAAACCCTCAGAGATCTGCCTGTCTCTGACACCCAAGTGCTGGGATTAAAGGCATGCAGCACCACTGCTTGGCCAAGAGTCCTCTTTTAAATCCAGGTTTCCTGGTGGAGAAATCCTACTTTCAACTATCACATTTTGTTGCCTCTTTGCATGGGTTTCACTGCTCTCTAAGTACAACCAACACTACTCATTGCTGTGGGACAATGGTCTTTTATCCTGTCACTTGTATTATTTTAATAAAACGCTGATTGGCCAGTAGCCAGGCAAGAAGTAGAGGCAGCAGTAACCAGGCAGGAAATAGAGATGGGACAACGAGAACAGGAGAATTTGGGGAAGAGGAAAAACAGTCTGCAGTCGTCAGCCAGATGTAGAAGAAGCAAAATGGGAATGCCTTGCTGATTAAAGGTACCAAGCCATGTGGCTAATATAGACAAGAATAATGGGCTAATTTAAGATGTAAAAAAGAATAAGAAGCCTGAGCTAATAAGCCAACCAGTTTATGATTAATATGGATCTCTGTGTGTTTCTTTGGGACTGAATGGCTACGGGACCAGGGGGACAGAAACCTCTGGTAACAACTCATAGCTTGAGAAGAAATTGAATCTAAATGGGAAGTTTCTCAATGGGCATGTAAAGACTGGGATCTACTTTTAGGTAGAGACATGCTCTTAATGGTGAATCCAATTGGACAGTGTCAGGGACCTGGCTAGGGGACCAGCCACCTCCAGGAAGGTGGGTTCACCTTAAAAATAAGGTGTTTCTTTCCAGAATTCCTAATCCCCTAGTGCAGTCCCAGGCAAACATCATGAGATTCAACTGTGTCTGCATGGCTTTCTGAGGCCCATTTATTTTTCTTTTCTTCTGAGGATAGACTCAGAGATACACCTTCTTCTGTCCCAAGTGTGGTGAAATGCAATTCTTATAAATTATCCACTTTATAATCTTGGGGCTTTGTATTTCAATTCTGGTAAATTCCCAGCTCAGTTCCCCTTCCCCCATCTTTCTCCTTCTCAACTATGATTAAATGTTAAAAATGTCTCTCTTTACTGAAAAACAAATGTCAATGCAACTTCACCATACAACTACATTTTCCCATTTTGAAGCTACATCCTAGGCAATTTCATACATCTTACAGTTGGAAAAAAAAAACAAAACCTGTTTTCTCATGTGTCCTGTTCTGTTGCCAAGTGCTTCTTTAAGTATTATATAAATACACTTTTAATTCAGTATGGCAAGCCTATTAGGTATGCTTCTTTCTGCTGGACTTTATTATATTGTTTTCCCAATATATCTGATCACCTTTGCTTGCTGTGAAAATTAATTACGGAAACTGGGTGTGGAGGCACATACCTGTAACCTCAAAACCTTAGAAGGCGGGAGCAGGGTTGTGATTCTGAGGGTAACCTGGGATACAGTGACTTTGCCACAAAAGGAAAAGAGAAGGGGTGGGTAATTTAAGTGTTAACTTGAAATTAAATTGAGTTAGTTTTCTCATGTGTCTGCCATGTCTCCTAAACTTGAGTAAAACCAGGAATGTTTTTACTCTTTCTTCTACCACTCTCTTATTATTTTGGCTTTTTGAGAAAGGGTTTGTGTAACAGTTCTAGCTGTCCTGGGATAGTACTGTAGACGAGGCTGGCCTCAAACTCACAAATTCGCCTGCCTCTGCCTCCCAAGTACTGGTATTAAAGGCATGTGCCACCACTGCCCAGCCACTCTGCCTATTATTAACAAGGTCATTGTCTCTACACTTAGGACAGGGGTTAGTACTGGTTTATTTTGCTATACTCTGTAGGGTATAGCAGTTTGAGAATCCATTGTAGCTTTTCAAAGGCCTCCCATTCATCACTATTTGGGATTGTGTGGTAGTTTGAAGAAAAATGGTGCCCAAAGGGAGTGGTACTATTATGTGGTGTAGCCTTGTTGGAGTGGGTGTGGTCTTGTTGGAGGAAGTGTGGAAGTGGGCTTTTGAGGTCTCATATATGCTGAAGATACTGCTCAGTGTCTCTTCTCCAGCACCATGTCTTCCTGTACACCACTACATCCCACCACACTAATGGACTGAGCCTCTGAACTGTAAGCGAGCAACCCCAATTAAATATTTTCATTTTATAAGAGTTGCTGTGGTCATGGTGTCTCTTCACAGCAATGGAAACCTTGACTGGCACTGAATTTCTCTCATCCAGGGAGCATCAACAGTCTACAGTATACTCTCCATTTTATCTTACTTATATGATCCCACTTTAAAGCTATATTATTTTTCAAGTGTGTGTGCATGTGCACGCACATACTTATTAAGACCAGAAGCACTGAAAGTCCCTGAAGCTAGAGTTATAGAAGGCTGTAAGCCTCCCAAGTGGGTTCGGAGAACCAAACACGGCATGGGTTCTCTGCAAGAGTAGTACGCCCTAACTGCTGATCCATCTCTCCAGCCCCAGAATCCTATCTGTCTTGCGGTTGCCCACTGTCTTTTGAGCTTCAGTGCTCTCTTGAGGCATCTTCACGTTAACTGCCCCCTACCCCTGTATTTTTATGTGGAAACTTAAATCACCAATATATTGTATGGTTGGGCCTTTGGGAAGTGATTTTTAGTGGAAAGTTGACACAAATAGCTTAGCCCATCTTTACCAGAAACTGAGTGTTCATTTTTCATATTGAGGATTTTCATCATAGATTTTTAAACTTTATCTTTATCCTGTTAACACTTGTCGATAACACCTTCCATACATATTTAACTTTATAAAACCTAAACATCTTGAACCTGTTCCTAGATATAGCACTTTAGGCTTCTGGTCTTCCAGATTCCAATTTACTTTTAACCATGCCGATTCTCTTAACTTTTCAAACTTTAAAAATATATTTTGGTTCACTTACAAGACAACAGTTTTGCTTTTTGTTTTCTTCTTGCACATCATTTACTAGAAAAGGCAAGGATGATCTCGGATCTCACATCCATGGACTGGTACAAACAAGCTTATCCACAAGAAACTCATTGAATCTGCAACACGGTATCCCTATGGGACTAGCAACCAGGAGACCCATTCACACCTGAGTCCATCTGAGTATCATTTATCTGGCCCTAGATATCATACCCAAGGCCAAATCAAGAGGCCACTAGCCTTTTTATTTCCCACCTCTGAAGAGACGGGGGCTGCAGTAGTTGTCCCCAGCATTCAGTCCATTGGGGCAATCAGGATGCCAATCTAAAAGGCTTCTAGAGATGGTTCAGTACTTAAGGGCTTGAACTGCTCTCCCAGAGGACCCAAATTTGGTCCTTAGCCTCCGTATCAGGTAGCTTACGAGTAGCCGGGCGGTGGTGGCGCACGCCTTTAATCCCAGCACTCGGGAGGCAGAGGCAGGCGGATCTCTGTGAGTTCGAGACCAGCCTGGTCTACAGAGCTAGTTCCAGGACAGGCTCCAAAACCACAGAGAAACACTGTCTCGAAAAAAAAAAAAAAAAAAACCAAAAAAAAAAAACAAAAAACAGGCAGCTTACGAGTATTTCAAACTCCAGTTCCAGTGGGATCTGATGCCTCCAGCTTGCTCAGACACATATATTCACAAGCACACAGCCCCATACATACATATAATTAAGAGGAAATATTAAAACTTTTTAAGGGTGACCAGAGCCAGGGATATACCTCAGTGGTAAAACACATGTATAGCAGGCATAAATGTACTTAGTTTGATCCACAGCACCACAAAATTCACAATCTTTTCTGAAAGGTGGTGGCCAACTTCAATATTTTTACTTAATCTGTGTCATCCCTGAAACTAGGTAATACCTTATGTCGAGTTGGAGTTCACGTCGGGGGACAGGAGTGTGAGGGGGTGGGACTGAAGTCACCGGCTACTTGGCCATTAAGTATATGGAAAGTGGTCTTTTCTTTAGCAAATGAAGTCCAACCCCTTTGTTCAACAGCTACTGGGAGTAGATAATCTGGTCTACCTGCCCCAGAAGTCATTCTGGAGGATTCCTGAACACTTGTTCTGCTATCTTAATCAGGATGTTCTATTTCTCACTCCTCAGGAAAAATTCCAATATCCATACCTTTCTTCCTTGTTGGCTATGGTCAATTTTCTCTGAACACTAGCCCTAGCATGTGTGCACGTATGTGTATGTCTATCAGAGTGATTTGCTGATAGTCTTAACTAATTCCTGCTCCCACTTTTCCCTACTTAGTACCAGGACAGTGTGTTGTACCCAGCAGATTCTCAACAAACATTTGCTAAGTAAACTGAATCTGAAGATACGGTCACATTCACCAGTCTCTCATGCAGAAAACAATGCAAATATGGGCATTATACTGAAGCACCAAGTGGTAACAATGTATTTTCCCTTTCTTCACCCTATCTTCAAAATCCACTGGTGGTGATTTTGAGGCAGAGACAAAGTACTCTGTTGTACTCCCAGAGAGAGATATGGAGATTATTTTGTGAGAAAAGAATCCTTAGAGAAATTTAGATCTGGCTGGAGACTGTCTTTTGTAATGACTGTAGATTCTGAAGTCTGAGAACAAACTGAGACTTCACCTGGTATTAATAATTTGTCCAAATACTATGACTGGAGCTCAACTCAGGAAAAGTCTACTTTTACTGCTGATACCTAATACTGCTACAATAACTAATGTTTTGTATTAAATTCTGTTCATGATGAGTTGTATAGTGTTAGATCACTCATAGAGTCTACCTACTATAATAAGTTACAAACCAGCCTCAATATCAGGATCAGATTGCTTATTCATGCTTTCTTCAAATACCATGTTTTTCCTGAGATAAGCACGATCTAACTTCTGGTGAAACCTCAGATATTAGCTCGGTGGATGAGTCTTCACAGGTAAGACAGAAGCCTTTCTGGCTTAGGTCCTGTACAAATACAAGGAAAGCTACGACACACAAATGGCTTTCTATATTAGTCCATCTAATTCACAGTCTTTATACTTGAGGCATTTCTTTATTGGGGTTTTGTCTTACCTTACCATAACTATCTGCCTTTTATGGCAAAGTGAGTTCTGAACATATTCATATTTTACAACAGACAATATACACAAGTAGTACACGAACTCTTTACACTTTTGAAACAAACAATATTGAAAAACATGAATTTCCTCTTCCTAATTACTGATACTTACTTTGCTCTTGTAATAAAATGCCTTTCTTTGAAATATCTTTTTCATAGGATTCCCTGAAGTTTTTCTGTAAGGTGCAAATTCACGTTGAAGATGTGTTCCGTTTCCTTACTTACTGAAGATACTGAAATCCTTTCCATTCTTAGTATGTGTGAATGCCACCTTCCAGGTTTTCATTTATCATATATATTACTTATTAAGGGAGCTCACTTGAAACTCTAAAAGTCTTATCAGTCTAATATAATAGTATATTCTAACAATTCTGCATTTTAATATGACTATATCACAGATTTGACTATGCCATTCCTTTTCCTAGAACATCTTGTTTTAAAAGTTGTCCTTTCCCTATCACAAACCATTATTAAGTCTCTAATTCATGACCACTAATAAACTGATATTCCCTGAAGCTAGTCTCTCCCTGAATTTGCCTGTTAGTGGCCCTTGGATTTTTTCCCCCACTGATCAAAGTATAAAGTTCAAAATTATGTCAGACTTTCCACATTCTTATTCACTCATTTATCCAAATAGCATCTTTATAATAGTGAATATGATTTCTAACTGAAGTCCTTTGCCTTCATGTTTATGTCCAGAAATGTATGCCTACTTGGGAGGACTTTTATTAAATGTTCCATCATTTTGAAAGGTTTTATATCTAGTGGTATTTTATATTCCTAAAGGGCTCAACTATTTTTGACACTAGAACTGTCCTTGCTATAACTGAATCATGTAGAATTGCTCATCATAATTTTTTCACTTACACTATAAAAATTATAAGTAAGAATTTCAGAAATTCTTACATCCATAAAGTTTTTCTTCTATTTGATTTCTTTGAGACTTGGTAGGCTGTGCCTCCCATATAGGCATAGGCATCCGCATCCTGGTCCCTTCCAGAGCACTACCTCCCTCATAGTAGATTATCTTCTGGAATGTGCCACGATGACTTTCCATATGTGACATAGTTAAAGATTCTTCTCCGGCATGGATTCTTTTATGTTTAGTAAGATTTGATCTGATATTAAATGCCTTCCCACAATCATTACATCGGTATGGCTTCTTTCCAGTGTGGATCCTTTTGTGTTGGTCAAGGACAGATCTGTAATTGAAAGATTTCCCACACTCACAATTATAGGGCTGCTTTCCACGGTGGACACTTTTATGATTGATAAGACTTGAGTGTGAAATGTACGCCTTTCCACATTCATCACATCCATAGGGCTTTTCACCTGTATGGATCCTTTTATGCACTGTGAGGCCTGAGCTGTTCCTGAATGCCTTCCCACACCAATCGCATACATAAGGTTTTTCCCCTGTGTGGATCCTCTTGTGTTGGGAAAGAAGTGAGCTGTAGCTAAATGATTTCCCACATTCAACACACTTGAACGGTTTTTCCCCAAGATGAACTCTCTTATGGCTTATAAGAGTTCTGCTGGAGAAAAATGCTTTTCCGCATTCATCGCATGTAAAGGGTGTCTTGCCAGGGTGCGTACTTTTATGGTTAATAAGGCTTGAGTGTGAAATGTAGGCTTTTCCACACACATCACACTCATAGGGCTTCTCCCCAGTGTGTATTCTTTTATGAACTTTAAGGCTTGAGTTGTTTCTGAAGACCTTCTCACACCTGTCACATTCAAAGGGTTTCTCTCTAGTATGAACCCGTTTGTGCTGAGAAAGGAGTGAGGTGTAGTTAAAAGACTTCTCACACACATCGCATTTGTAGGGCTTTTCTCCAAGATGAATCTTTTTGTGGTTTAAAAGGGTTCGGTATGTGACGAAGGCTTTCTCACACTCATCACATTTAAAGGGCTTTTCCCCAGGGTGTACACTTTTATGATTTATAAGGCTTGAGAGTGAGATATAGGCTTTCCCACATTCTTCACATTTATAAGGTCTCTCCCCTGTGTGAATTCGTTTATGTACTTTAAGGCCTGAATTGTTTCTGAAGGCTTTTCCACACTCATCACACCCAAAGGGTTTCTCCCTTGTATGAATCCTTTTATGCTGTTCAAGGGCAGAGCTGTAGTTGAAAGATTTCTCACAATAGCTACATTTATAGGGCTTCTCCCCCATGTGGATTCCTTTGTGATTTTTAAGGCTTGAGCGTGAGATATAAGCCTTCCCGCACACATCACACTTGTATGGTTTTTCCCCAGTATGGAGCCTCCGGTGGACTTTGAGGCCTGAATTGTTCCTGAATGTTTTGCCACACACATCACATACATAAGGTCTCTCTCCGGTATGAATGGTTTTATGCTGAAGGAGAAGTGAGTTATAACTGAAGGACTTGCCACACTCCTTACACTCATGGGCTTTCTTTCCAGGATGAATGCTTTTATGGACTGCAAGGCCTGAGCTATAGCTGAACGCTTTGCCACAGATGTCACACTTGTAAGGTTTCTCTCCTGTGTGGATTCTTTTATGCACTATAAGGCCTGAGCTGTTCCGGAAGGCCTTCCCACACTCATCACATTCGTAAGGTTTCTCACCAGTGTGGATAACTTTATGCTGAATGAGGAGAGAGCTATAATTAAAAGATTTTTCACACTCATCACATTTATAAGGTTTATCCCCAAAGTGGATGCTTTTATGATTTAGAAGTGTTCTGCAAGTAATGAAGGCTTTCCCACACTCATCACATTCATAGGGCTTCTCCCCTGTATGGATCCTTTTGTGGACCCTCAGGCCAGAGCTATTACTGAAGGTTTTCCCACAGATGTCACATTCATAGGGCTTCTCCCCCGTGTGGATCCTTTTGTGGACTCTCAGACCAGAACTGTTCCTGAAGGCCTTTCCACACTCCCCACACTCATAGGGCTTCTCTCCAGTGTGGATCCTTTTGTGCTGGTCCAGAACGGAACTGTAGTTGAAGGACTTCCCACACTCATCACACTTACAGTTCTTCTCCCCAGAGTGGGTGCTCTTGTGGTTTATAAGGCTAGAGTAGGACATGTAGGCTTTCCCACACTCATCACACTTATAGGGCTTCTCCCCAGTATGGATGCGCTTATGGACTCGAAGGCTGGAGCTGCTACGAAAAGTTCCCCTGCAGTCGTCACACTCATAGCGCTTTTCTCCAGTGTGCATAATTTTATGTTGAACAAGGCGAGAATTGTATTTAAAGGATTTTCCACATTCATCACACTTATGTGATTTCTTAACAGCAGTAGAATTCTGCTGTGGAATAGGGTGCACGTTTCCATTAATGTTCTCCACGTGCTCACCCTGTTCACTAATTTTTGGTTCAAAAGGAATAATCTGGTATATGGTATTTGCACTTGGGTACAGACTTTTTTCAGATGCCTCATCATCCTGTTCTATTTTTATATTTTCTGTGTTCTTAGATTTGTCAACCTTTTCTCTGATGCTACTTTTGTTTTCCTTCATTATTTTCCATTCAGGCCTTTCCAATTGCTTCTCTACCCAATCACAAGTGTCACGGATCTGAAATTTCTGCATATGAGCCTTGTGAAGAATCTCCACATTTGCGCACTGAGACTCTGCATTTGAATCACTTTCATTCTTTTCAGCTGATTCCGCATCCTCCATGCTCATCTTCAAATGTGACACTAGACCAAGAAAGTGAAAACGATGTGTTTAGAAGAAAAGAAAGCATAACAATAGCAAATAACAAAATCAGCTTATCCATTTGACAGGTATTTGCTTGTTCTATGATAGGTACCATTTTAAAAATAATCTTTAAAAATTTAAGTGTAAGAGTATTTTGCTTGCATGTAGGATTGTGCACCATGTATTTGCCTGTGCCCAATGAGTTCAGAAAAGGTAGCTGGATCCTCTGGAACTGGAGTTGTGAGCCACCACTGAGTGCTAGGAACTGAACTCAGGTTCTCTGCAAGAGCATTAAGTGTTCTTAAGTTTTGAGTCATCTCTCCAGTCCCATAAACACCATTTTAACTGCTGGGGATATATAATGGGGAACATTAATAAGATTTCAAAACCTTCAGAACTACTGTTAAACTAGAGCCCAGATTCTTAACGATCCAAAGAGCTTTTTCATTCCTGCATTAATGACCTAGCATGAATAAAAGTTAGAAATGGGTTAGACTAATGCACAGAACCACAGCCAATACCAATCAGTTTCAGTGTCACCTCACAGAAAAACAACAAAAAGTTTCTGAAAAGCAGATGACAGAAAAAAAAATTGGAAAAACAAAGGCAAGGTTAATTCTTCTTTGGAAAGTTAGACATAAATCAAGACAGACTATGTAAAACTAATGAAGTTTTAGGTAAAACTAAATCAGTACCCTAGAAGAGAGATCAGACAGGTAGTTGCTGTTATGAGATTATGAGGACAGTGACCAAGAAATGAGAAAGAAAGAAATCTGCAGCTACTGGAAACTGATCTGGCCTTCTGGACTTTTCTATGTATGGAAAACACTGTCCTTGGAAAGTAGCTAATTGTGGAAGAACTTATATGGTAGAACATGTTCCAGCCTGCCAAAGAATAAAGTTTTCATTACTATTTATGAATAATTTAGTCATATAGCATGCCAAAGATTATAAACAGTAAAGTGTGATGGCTCAATGTTATAATTCCAGCACTTTGAAGGCTTAGGTAGGAAGGTGGCTGGCTACATGTTCCAGGTGAGTCTGATCTACAGTGTAAGACCCTGTCTTGAGGATGGTGAAACAATGACAACACCTCAAGCCACTGAACAAAGTACTGTTGGTCCTCCATACCTGCGGGTTCTACATCTGCAGATTCAGCCAACCATGAATGAAAAGTATTCAGAGAAACAAAGTTACTTTTGTACTAAACATAATCTTTTAATATTTATCATTAGTCCATAAATAATACAACAAAGACTTCCCTTGTTTTTAGGCACTGTAAGTAATTTAAAAAATGGTTTAAAGTACACAGGATGATGTGTGAAAGTCATTTGTAAATACTACATCATCTTAAGTAGGGGACTTGAGCATCTGTGTTAGACTCTGCTATCTGTGAGATCTTCAAACCAACCCCTCATATAGACCAGAATATGACTAGAATACTGACTAGGTTCAAATACCTAGTTACATGACTTTCAAGAAAGCTACTTAATTTCTCTGCTCAGCAGTGTCTTCATCTGTAAAATCAAAGTAGCAGCATCATTTGTGAATACTAGATGATAGCCATGTAAAACCAGTCAGAACAATACATGTCCCTTGCTCAGGGAAAAATGTTAATAAAATTCATTTTATTATTTATTATGGTATTAAAGGTTAAGCTATTGGACCAGGGTTAAAATGTACAGAAAAAAGCATGATTCAGGAAAAAGATAAACTTCCCAAGTGGTGATCCTGTTCTCCTGAAGGTACTTTACTTGACACCAATACCTACTTTCTGACATACCGACTTCTAAGAAGAAACTGTTCTAATTTATTGTAAAACCCTAGAAAACGAAGCATTTGTAATAATATAAATTGTGATCTTTCTCTCCTGCCCTGCGTAACATTTTGGAACATTATTGTGAAACTCTGAATCTTAGAAAACTCTATATGTAAGCATCTGAGGGAAAAATGGGCAATAAAAGATACATAATTTGGAGTGAACATGTTAAAGAGTCATATTACCCAACTTATTTCCATAGAAATAATGATATCCTTTAGGAATAGAAATAGATAGAAATTTAGACGACCATTTAGAAGATAAAGAATCAACCAGAAGACATTAAAACAAGAGCTGGTTCAGATGAAAAAAATATATATATATAATGTTAAGTCCCATGTATGAGGTCACTGAAGAATGGTAGCCCAGCCTAGTTACATGACTTCCTGTAATACTTTGGGTAGAGCCCACAACACTTCAAAAGTGGAACTCATGGGTGGGTTAGTGTAGTTCCAGAAGCTTCAACGCAGCATATTTTTTTTCTAAGTCAATAGAAAGTCTTTATTAGGCAGCTATGACTACACTGGGTATTTGGGATTCCAGTATAGCCCTGAGCCCTTCTCAGGGTGAGCTTTTAAGTGCAAAAACCATATCCTGGCCTGACATACTTCAGTTAACAAGAACAGTTAGCCAGAAACAGAGCTATAGAAGTCAAAAAGCACCAGGTAGTGGTGGCGCACGCCTTTAATCCCAGCACTCGGGAGGCAGAGGCAGGCAGATCTTTGTGAGTTAGAGACCAGCCTGGTCTACAGAGTAAGTTCCAGGACAGGCTCCAAAGCTACAGAGAAACCCTGTCTCGAAAAACCAAATTAAAAGAAGAAGAAGAAGAAGTCAAAAAGCAATGGTAGTACATTTAGAGACTTTCCCAAAACGTTTGAACTTTGATGGATTAAGTCTTTGTTTTCATTTTGGCAGGTGGTGTTGTCTACATGCTGAGCTTTATGGCCTGAATTATTTCCATAATGAAAGTCAGTTGTGCTAAGGTCTGGGGTCCTGAGGGAGCTGGGAACCAGATCTTTCCTTCACTGAGCCTGCAACAAGGAAGTAGTCAGCTTGGGCCTCCTTAACTGTCCCACTGTAGAAAAGACCTGCTCCACGCAGAGAACACAGTAGTCTACAAGCACAAGCAAACGCAAAGATGTTTAGAACAATGACATTTTGTACAACACTGGCACAATCCAGAGAGCACACATTATTTATACTCTGTTTCCACATACAACAGAAGACTTTCTATCCATTTCCTTTTCAATTTTAGCCACTCAATCTTAATTTCTTCAGAAGAGAAAAATGTGAAGGTTCTTACAGCCATAAAAAACAATTTCCTAAAATAAAAGTTGCTAGGGAAGAAAAAGAGCTGTAAGTGACTACTAGCCATACTGGCTATTAACATGAGCTATAATTAAAAATGTGCTTCTAGAATTTAAATGTGTTACTGGCATATAAATAGACATAGCCAGAAATTATCTCAATAACACACAGAAATTGATGATGAGGATGGCATTACTGGAGAAAAGACAGTTTTTTTAAAAGTGTTGTAACAAATATAAAGCCATCTGGGGAATAACAAAGATAAAATTAGATCTTTTATACCACACAAAGAAACAAACTCCAAATGGAACAGAGTTCTAAATATAAAGAAGCTAGAAATAATGTTACAGACACTAGAATAACAAATGCTAGAAAAATAACACAAGTTCATGACCCTATAACCTGGGTATAAAGAAAGTTTCCTAATCATAAACAAGATGCAGAAGACTTGTAAAAATAGCATATCCACAAATTCTAACCCTTACTTCTCAAGAGAGTAGTAAGGTAAGGGAAAAGGCTATACTCTCTCAAGAACTCTACTTCAGGACCTAAGGTTGCATGACAAGGTGTCTGGGTCTGTCCAAAGCCTGTTTTGCTCATCAATAGTTACTGGTACTCTAAGTAAGTGAGCAAAACGAAATCTTCCTGGAACAGAGTGGCTGCTTCAGTACTAGAACTGCTGTCAAGGCATAACGATGTGCTGGAGCTTGCTGTTGCTGGAATACTACAGGATGAACAAAGTACAGATGATGTGCAATTGGTAAACGCTGATTCAGTTGTATGAACCATTACAATGCCTCTGAAGACCGGAGTTGCAGCTTTATAAATGGGTAGATGTCATCTATCAGCTTAAAGAGACACTTCAGTAGCAGAATAGGCCATTCTAATGGTTTTTGGGACAAAACATTTGTCTTTAATTGGAATACACTCAAACAGAAATCTAGCCAATCAACTATCTATGTGGTTGGAAAGACTGGGCAATTTGGCCATTAAGCCTAGAGATCCCACTGTCCTGATCTTTAAAGCTGATACAACCGCCCTGAACCCTCAAGACAATTCTGATTCCCAAGCACCTGATACCTCATGCTAGTTTATCAAAGATGAGCCCTTACAGAAAGTAAGTTATATCCCAAGGGCTAGACTGAAGTCAAAATCCAGCAGTATAGCTGTTCTTAGTGAATGGCTTCTTGGAAGCAAACTTGGCTCTGGTCTTCATGCTCATTATATATACCCAGCACCCACCCCCACCCTCTGCCACCCAGGACAAAAGAAACTTTGTAGAATGCTCAGATTTCTTTCTGCCAGACTTTGCAGACTTCATAGTAATATTTGAGTCAACCTACCTAAAGGGCCTAGAAAAGTGACTCCGTTAAGAATCCGTAACAAGAAGTTCCTGGAAAAACGGGGTCTCCGAGGTGTTAAGAGAAGTTTAACTTCATTCCAGGTATTTGATGAGCCCTACAGTGTCAAGCCCAATTCTTGTACCAATTCTAGCATAACCAGTCCAACAATGTAGAAAGTTGAAAATCTAAAAAATCTGAAGTGCTTGAATGACAACCTTGGAAGCCATGAAACCACTGGCCATTCCCAGCATAATCAGGATTGCTTGTCTAGAAGCCATTAGGACCCATCTGGAACATACTGAACCTTGTATGAACTTTCAGAAGAGGAGGAGCGGGAGAGGGAAGGAAGGGAACGTGAGAAGGGGAAGGAGTGAAAGGAAGACAGGAGGGAGTGTTGAAAAGCTAGCTTTGTGTAGAATGGCTTCTGAAGAAAGAAGAAAAGGATAAAGTGAAAGGCTTGTGGAACCCAAACCTAAGCCAGAGAAAAAGAGTCCCTAAATATGTGGTTCTACTTTTCCAGAAGAGCTAACGGGACAAGCTAAAGCACCAAACTGCAGTGGCTCATATTAGAATTGCTGATCTCTTCCAAGTCATAGGATCAGTTCCTTTTCAGAGTGACTTACTAGGTCCCCACTGTAAAATCACAAAGAAATGCCTGCTACTGCAGACAAAGTTGGCAAAGAAAAGCTTAGAAGCCCAATGGCTACTTCCTGTTGTATTTTTTAACACTGTTCATCTGGGGATTACAAAAAAAGGAGGAAAAAACCTCAGTTAGGTTCTGCTCTAGAGAAGGTTAGTGACTACTTGAGAGAAAGCATAGAAATAATATACGACACTAGAGTAAAATACTGGGAAAAGAAACACAAGGTAATGACCCTATGACCTGGGTATAGAGAAAGTTTCCTAATCATAACCAAGACACAATACAGGACTGATGATTAACTACATACATACACTTCTATGGTAAAAATAGCATAGAAACATAAATATGGCTCAGTTTTTTTTCTTGGTAAATTTTATCCCCCCGACTAGAAAACAGCTTCTTGGAGCACAGGCTTTGATGACGAAACTCTAGTTTGAAAAGTGGACTGTTTCTATGACCAAAATAATCTTACAAGCTGGGCGGTGGTGGTGCACCTCTTCAATCCCAGCACTCGGGAGGCAGAGGCAAGCAGATCTCTGTGAGTTCGAGGCCAGCCTGGTTTATAAGAGCTAGTTCCAGGACAGGCTCCAAAGCTATAGAGAAACCCTGTCTCGAAAAATCAAAAAATTCTTACAATGCTTTAAAGCTAGCCACTAGTCAACTTCCTCAACCTTTTGATTACCCTTTAGATTTTTTTCTCTTGACTTCTTATTGTAGTCTAAAAAATTATAAGAGAAATATATATTGAAATATATTTTAAACTTCAGTAAGATAGTTTCTCACACGTTATGCAGACCAGTGTTTGGAGCCTGGCCATATGCCCTGTTGATATGAAAATGAAGAAAACAATTATTCGCACAGATTGCTTGGGATGCAAACTTACATAAAGCTGTGGTGGGAAAATCTGTGCTAATACATGTATTTCCCCTAAATCCACAATTAACAAATACTTCTAATACTACAAAAGTGTGTATATGTAAGCATGCGTGCAGTCGTAGGGACATGTCTACAGGTAACAAATTTTATGGCACAATTTTAACTGAAAATAGCTACGTAAAATATAAAATACACAGGAAGGAGTACTAGGAAAAGTAGTAAATCCCAGGATCTATTGTATTGCCAAAAACTGAGAAAGTGCAGATCAAAAAAAGGAAGAAAAAATTATTTTATCTGCTTATCTTTATGGTAATACGAAGAAACACTGATATTTGCAAAGTGTGGGGTCAGAGAATAGGGCATAAGGGGGAGGGGAGGTGCAGAGACACAGACTATAGCACAGTATAGTCTTCACTTATGGTAGCATAGTATGCATAGTTCTGCATAACCAAAGAATAAAATGAAATCTGTGAATATGAGGGAGGGGAAGTAAACAGAAACAGTGACCTCATCTATGTTCCACAGGGATAACAAAACCATGGGAAGAGAATAAACAGAAGCAAAATAGTCTAATCTATGTAACTTAGGAACACAATATTTGATTACATACTTGTTTACATTAAATCTTCTGAAGATTTGGTGGGGAGGTGCAGGGGAGAATTTCAAACAAGTAAACTATAGCCAGTAGTACGGACAACGTGATTCTAAGACAATCTTTGATGTGCTGTGAAACTCAAATGTGACTTGTTAGAAGCCAAAATCCTCATGGAAGAAAGACAAGACATAAAAATAAGGCATTGGAAAAAGCAGAAAAAACAAAACAAAAGCCAAAACAAAAAACCACCATTACCATCATCAACAACAACAAAACAAAAAACCTTATTTGGATAAATTACAAGTATTGTGTAAACTCAACATTTTAAAACAACATATGTGTATGTAAGTGTAAACATATATATGTATGTGTGTATATATATTATTTCTACATAGATTCTTTAGCTCTGGTTGGCAGCAAGCCAAGAACAAAACAGAATCACCACAGTGGTATAGTATAAGCATATCAAGTTCTGATTTCTTCTAGTAAAGTCTAAAGAGGACCAAAGTCTTTAGAGAAAAGGCTAGGAACAGGAGAAGCACAAGATGAGCTGTGGTGTGGTGTTTATTACCCAGATAAGGAAAGAACAGAAAAGGGGAGGCACTTACAAGAGCCGGCTTGAACATCCAGTTTAGGCACAGTAATGGCAAATAATCTACTGAAAACAGGACAGCACAAGCCCCTAAAGATAAAAGCCAGGAAAGGGGGAGGCCTCTTGATTAAAACAGAATATATTAGCATTCTGTAAATATCAGAGTAAAGACTGGATAAAAACCACCAATGAATTCTAAGTCTAGGGAGAAAGTTTTACAAAGAATGGGCTATTTGTTGGATTTAAGTATTCCTTCTCATATGCTTATTAGAGAGAAAATAGTAACTATGCATGAAATCAGGCAAAGCTTTGACAGATGTTCTACATTAATATTTCTAGTGGGGCAGAGAAACATCATATGCTTCCCGTAATGACATCCTGAGGACAGGACCGACGAGAATTTATTACATGAACTGAACCATAAGGAAACAGGTTAATGCAAAATGAAGATGTTTCTATTGAAGGGGCTGTTGGGAGTGGAGGAACTCAATTTTTCAAACCTTTATAAGACAAAGAGAAGTTCTAGAAATGTTATAGGCTAACGAAGGCTAAAACTGTTACATCTTTTAAATGAGCCAGAGCTGGGTGTGTCTACACATTTAATCCCAGGACTCAGGAGTCGAGTCAGAGGAGGTCTATCTCTGTGTTCAAGGCCAGCCCGCCCCACACAGTGAGATCTAGGACAGCCAGAGCTATATAGTAAGAATCTGTCCCCCAAAACAAAGTGGCAGCTGACAAAATTGGAAAATAAAATATTAACTTTACACTTACTGAAATTGACTACTGTTGGTTAAAAGAATATCCCTACCCTTAAAAATCACAGAAGGGGGCCAGTGAGGTGGTTCAGCGGGCCTGAAGACTGACAGGGCCTACATGGTGGAAGGAGAAACAAATTCCTATGATTTGACATGTGCAAATAAATGGTTGAAATTTAATATTTAAATTAAAAAATATATATGACAAAGTATTTAAGGATAGGACTATGATGTATTAAATTATCCTCAAATAACTTGAGGGAAAATGTGTATGAGAAAGCAAGAGGACAAAATGAAATAAAATATTAACTACAGATGAGTACGAATAAAAGATATCTTTCACTACTTTTTAAAAGATTTTTTATGTGTATAAATGCTTGCCTGTATGTATGTCTGTATTCCTCATGTATGCCTGGTGACTGAGGAAGCAAGGAGTTGGAGCCCCTGGAAAAGGAGTTACAGACTACTGTGAGCTACCATATAGGTGCTGGGGATCTGATTCCTGGTCCTCTGGAAGAGAAGAAGCCAGTGCTCTCAACAGCTGAGTCATCTCTCTAGCCCCCCTTTCGCTAGTCTTACTCTTGGGATTTTTCTGTATATTTAAAATTACCTTCAAATACAAAGTTTTCAAAATAACAAAAAATACACTTAGAATTCCATCAATTTTATATCCCTTCTAGGTGTTACTCTCACACCCTGCCTGTTTAGTGACCCGTGTCCCTGTAAGTCTCATCTACTCAACCCGATTTCTTTCACTCCACCACTAAATTTCACTGCACGAGCTTTTTCTAGATGCTTCCTTTGCAGAGCTGAAGCTGCTCATATGTTCCTTATCCTTTCATTTAATCTTTCCTCTGGACAGACAGCTCCGATGGGTGACTTTAGAAATTCATCTTTGGCCCAAAGCCTTTTATCCAAACACAGATCCTATTATCCACCCCACTGGCCTCTTTGCCTACCTCAGAAGCAGGCTCTTCTATTTCTCTAAACTTCAGCCAAAACAGCCTGAAAAACTAGCAGATTTTACTGTATGAGCACCAGCTTCTAGGCCTTACTTTCAGCCCTGCACAGTTCTCTTCTGGACTGCTGTCCCTAGAGTCTGTCTCCTTCATTCTTTTCCCGCCCAGCTCTTCCTCTAAGAGCTGCTATAAAATGCATACTTGGTCATTTTCTTGTTAGACTTTAACACCAAGCTAAGACAAAATCCACGCTTAGGTTAAACTGCCAATACAATATTAAGCAGTTCTCTTTCATTCATATATATATATATATGAATATATATATATTTAAAGACAGGACTCACTATGTTACTGGGGCTGGCCTTGAACTTGAGGCCTCAGGCTCAGAGATCTCAGCTTCAGCTTGTCAATTATCTAGGATTACAAAAGTGTGACACTGTTCCTGGTAGAAGTTGGTGGGTATGGCCATAGAGACACTGTCTTTATGTTACAGCATATTAATGCCATTATTGTGGGACTGGGTTCTCATAAAGAACTCTTATTATGGCTCTCTCTGCTCATCTACCATGTGGTGCCTTTCACCGTGTGAAAACATAGCAAGAAGGCCTTGAGAGATGACACCTTAATTTAGGACTTCTCAGGCTCTTGTTGCAAATTACCCAGTTTGCAGGATTTGCTGGAGTAGCACAAAAACAAAACCAAACCCTTAACACACACCCCAGCATCAGGCCAAATCCTCTATATTAAGCTACCCAAGTGTGTGTGTCCTTAGACACAAAATGGGCATTGACTTATTGCTCACTGCCACTGCACTCACTAATTCTCAGCCTATCCTTTCCCTCGTGTGTGTGTGCTGTGCTCATAAGTTTAAGTATGTGAACATGTGTGTGTGTGTGCATGTGGAGGCCAAGGGGGTTGACATCAGGGGTCTTCAACAATCACTCTCCATTGTACTTTCTGAGCAGGGCTTCTCATCAGTTCAGCTGGCTGGCTGGCTAGGAAGCTTCAGTGATTAGTCTCTCCTATCCTCCTCAGTGCTGAGATTTCAGGTGTATGGTACAACCCAGGCTTTTCATATGGGAGCCTGAACTCAAGTCCTGAGGATAGTGACAAATGCCATGTCTCCAACCCCTCCACCAATTATCTGACAAACTGAATTCTGATGTCTCTAACCCTTAGGGAATGTATGATTGGCAACTAACTGGCCTCAAATGCATGAAATCACAAACACTACTATTTGCTTCTCCAACCTAGTCAGAGGCCAAAGCTTCCTTAACTTTCTCTGTTTGGGTAGAGGCTATTTGACTCATCCAGTGTGGACCACACAATCAAAAATATAAGTAAGTCCATCAAGACAGTAGGAGCATAAACGCTGTTAACAAGTAAGGTAACCGAGAAGTGTAATAAAATACCTGCCATCCTTATGAATGTACCTTAGAGGGTACAAGGAACTTAAATTATACCCATAATAAGTAGTTCTTCCTCCCCCTACCCCCCACAGGCTTGGGGCTGTCCAGGGAATGGAGGGATAGGTCAAACAAGGTCTAACCCAGAGAGCATCAGCACTGACAGCAGAAAAGATGGGAGGGCTGACCCTCACCCTGAAGAACTAAGAACTTCAGGAGAGCACACTAGGGAGACCTAATGTTCATAACACTTTAGACATCTGGAGCATAGAGCAGCAGGTGAAACCAGACAGGTGGGCAGCAGGGGCTCAGCAGGGAGGGTCTGCCTCAAACTGAAGAATTCATCTACTCCTCAGGAGTTTTAAGTAGAAGAGTAGCATAGGCATTATTAAATCTAGGGTTGGCAATATTTTTCTTCACAGGGCCAGATAAGTATTAATACTTTAGATCTTTTCGAGCCATGCTGTTGATTATAAACATTCCATTAATGTTTCTTAGCTTACTGTAGATAAATGACCCAGTAGTCTGACTACTGCTGCTAAATATTTAAAAAAAAAATCAAAGCTAAAATGGGCTGTAATGCAATGGTACTACAGCTGTAGGAGCATATGCCACTTTTAATAACAAAAACACATGGGTAATAATACAAAAACAGCATCAGGAATTTGCTTCAAAATGCTTCAACCAAGAAAAAACAAAAGGCAAAGGTGAGAAAAATGTAGCAGAACCTCGAAACTATGGGCATACAGTATTATTTTTACTTTGCTTAATTTTTCTTTTTCTTTGTTTCTTTTCGAGACAGCGCCACACTACACAGCACTGGCTAGCCTTGACTCCACAGCCTCGGCCTCCTAGGACTAAGGGTTAGTTACATTGCTGCCACCACCACCAAGCACTGAGAGCATGGATTGGGAGAGGGGCGAAAGAACCAAGAATTAGAGTTCTAAGATGAAGTTATTATAAGATAATCAATAAGATGGATGTGTCCCCTCTAGCAAAGGATTAGAAAGGACCAAAAAAGGTTTTAATTTCTCAGAATTAGATGGGAACTCTTTCTAGGTTGTCTTTGATAGACAGCATGACCTTATCAGTCTGGTAACATCAGTGGAAGTCCGCCATGAAAAGATCTCTGTCCCTCACAAATTAGTAAGACTCACAACCCTGGGCTATTTCTGTGCTTGTTCGCATTCTAGCCCTAAGTCCTACAAAAGTGTATGCAGACAGCAAGAAACTAATTACTCCCTTTTCTGGTCAGTGAGGGGTTACTTCTCAAAGGTTGAGACAACTCACAAGAGAGCAATCCTGGTTCAGAGGAAAACAGCTCCTACAATAAAAGACTGCAAGAAGAAACAGGTGCAACATGCATGCCGCAATTTTGAATTTCCGGATTTTAATTGTATTAAACAAGGCGATGTCTTATATCGCAGGTGTGATCCAGAGTTTCCATATTTTAAATCCTCAGATAACATATTTGATAACTATTATAATAGTCATCCAAATGACTAAAAGTCATTCAGACACGTTCAGATGAGTTGAGTGAAATTAAGAGAGAGATTGCCGACCAAGAGCACCTAAGTGCTAGACTGTGCAAATGGAAGACGGAGCTACATGAGAGAAGAGCCACACAGACAAGAGGATGGCTTGTGCTCTGGTTATTTTCGTATTTAATTTACAAAAAGCACATATACATGGCAAACAAGATTTGTTCCTATCATTTAAAAATTAGGAATAAGGGTTGAAGGTACTGCCGTATTCTCATAGTAGTGGATGAGAGTTCTAGCTACTCCAAGGATGAAGGAAGCAAAAGACTGTAAAGGCAGTGGAGAGATTTTCTGAAGCTAAGGGCTCACGCAGGGACTGGCTTGGAGCAAGTAATGTAGCATATCTGATTGAGCTAATGTAAAACAAAAAATACTTAATTAATCTCAGTTCCTCACTAATTTCACAATCCTTATTCTAGTACAGAATCATTCCAAATACTACCCTTTGAGATCAAAACACTAGGAACAACTCAAAGATTATCAAATACAATCCTTATCTAAAATATTTTTCCAAATGGCCAATCTACTACAGGTCTGGGAAAAAAAAAAAAAACCAACAAACCTGTTTCCTGATTAAAAAAAAAAAAGAAACAAGGAAGTAGAAGTATTTGTTATGCTACCACCTGTCTGAATAAGAGGAACTATGCATTTGCTAGTATTTGAATGAAGAATCCTGTTAATCTACTCAAGATCTTAACAAAAGTGTTTACCTTTTAAGATAGGCCTAGGACCACCATTGAGAACAGTGGAAGAAAATCTTACGTTTTTATATTTTGTATTAAATTTTTGTTTTAAAACTCTTTTAATATTTTAGTGTCGTGGCCGCATGAACATTACATATTCAAACACACACACACAAACTTCAAGCGTACACAAACTGTCCTGGCCACCTAAATAAAGCATCTTTTTTTTTTCTTTTCGTTTTTCGAGACAGGGTTTCTCTGTAGCTTTGGTGCCCGTCCCGGGAACTATCTCTTGTTGACCAGGCTGGCCTCAAACTCACAGAGATCCGCCTGCCTCTGCCTCCCGAGTGCTGGGATTAAAGGCGTGCGCTACCACCGCCCGGCGTAAATAAAGCATCTTTTTTTTTTTTTTTTTTTTTTTTTGGTTTTTTGAGACAGGGTTTCTCTGTGGTTTTGGAGCCTGTCCTGGAACTAGCTCTTGTAGACCAGGCTGGTCTCGAACTCACAGAGATCCGCCTGTCTCTGCCTCCCGAGTGCTGGGATTAAAGGCGTGCGCCACCACCGCCCGGCTAAATAAAGCATCTTAAGATAACACACTAGCATGGGCACGTCTCCATCTGGCCCATGTTTATCTTCTACATCACCGCCCCAACACTTCTCGAAGCTTTCACCTAAGTCAACACTTTCTCTGTTGGCTGGGGTGGGGGTCAGGTAGACGGCCCTCTCCGGTCGCACCCCTTGGTCTACACGTGATCTCCTAGGAGAGGGCCCCGAAGTGGGTCTGTTTCCACACCCCAAGTGTCTCTCAACACCCCTCTCCCACCAAAATAAAGGGGAGGAGTGACCCAACCAGGTCACCTCTAAGTCTCACAAACTTAACCGCAATCAGGGCAAATTTTCAAGCTCTAATAATCGGGATTCTCCTCCCTTTCTAAGCCCGAGAGGGCTACGAACAGTCAAGGAGCCCGGGGTTGGGTTCGGTCCCTTCCGCGGCCGGGGCGAGCTCGGACCGCAGGAGCTGCCCTCGGGGCCCCGGCCTGGGCTTCTCCTTCCCCTCCACTCCTGGAGGACGATTCCCGAGGCGCGTGCGGAGTCACGATCTCCCCCAGGACCCGCCCGAGACCCAAGAGCCGAGAAGGGAAGGGCGTGGCGGGCCGGGGAGAGGCGGGAGCGCGCGGCCCGGGACTCACGTACTGGCTGTGACGGCGCCGCGGGAGCCCGGCCGCCGGCGGGACAAAAGCGCGGACTGCCGGGCCGGAAAGACCCGCGCCGCGGGGGGCACTTCCGAGGCCGCTCTAGGCTGCTGGAGGACTGACTCGATGGTCGGGCCCCGTTCGCGCACGTGACCCGCGGTTTGCCGGTGCGCGCTGGCCTCTTTACCGGGGTGGAGAGGTCTTTCAGCCCGGATGCCCAAGATGTATAGGGGGCGTTTTCCTGTTTTCTTGAGTTTTTCTATTCCGGGCTGGATTGGGGGCGGGTATTGAAATAATCCAGTGGCGGTAGGACAAATACTTCACTTCCTGTCTGAGAAGCTGAGCCCACAGTTACCAAGAGAGATTCTTAAGAGGCAGGGTTGAGCGCCTGAGAGGAAGCAAAATATGGGGGGTACCCCCAAAGCCAAGGCCCTCAGATGAGCTCAAATTTCCAGGAAGCCAGCTGTTTGGAGACTGAAGTTTATCTAGGGAAAACAGCTAACTTTCCCTTTCTGCCACCCCCCTCCTCTCCCCTATCCTTTGCTACAAAACTCTAGTTTAAAGCCTGTAATCTGCATCAGTCTATACCTGTTTTTATTTTTTTCTAAGCAAGCCCTGTCGTGGATATGCAACTAAATGGAAGTTTTGGTGTAGTAGTGTCTTTGATTACATTTGAGCACTAAGCTACAGAATTCTATGCCTCTCTAAGGAGGCCAGGGCCAGTGGGAAATATGCTGTGATATAGTGAACCCTAAGATGGAGCCGAGTCCTAGGTCCTTGTCTGGCCAGCAAGCAGCAAGTTGTGGAGAAGATCATGGTCAGGTTGGGGTTGGGGTAGGATTCTCCTACAATTCACACAGCGACTAAGACACAGCTACCCAGCGCTAGAAATGTGACCGATGCAGCTGACGACCAAATGTCTAATTACATTTCAGTGAAATAGCCACATATTGCTAGGAGATCGCTTACTGGATAGAGCAACTCGGAAGAGCTTTGGGCAATTCTTTCAGGCCTCCCAAACAATTCATAGGCTAATTAAAGGCTATCATATTAGGCTGGCCTGCATCCCAAGAGTTTGAATTTTTTTTGTTTGCTTGCTTCCTTTTTCTTTTAGACAACAAAGTATAACATTATCTATATCTGGACTGGAACACTTTATTCAGTAAAGGACAGCAGAGAAGGATCATTGGGAAACCAAAATAAAGTATCTTGGTTTGGGTGATTTTTATTGTAGATGATGGTTCTTACATCCATGATTTCTGCTATTTTGCAGGCACTTTTTTTGTTTGTTTGTTTTTGGTCCTTTACACACACACACACACACACACACCCTTGTCAGAACTTGCCCTTCGGAACAGACCAAGATTACCCGTTGCAGAGCTACTATGAACACTTGGTGGCTATAAAACGTGTGAGCTATGGCTGCTCTGAACTAAGATACATTATAAATGTAAAACCCACACTGGATGTCCAGGCTAAAAAAGAAAAGAGAATATTAAAAAAGAAACATTTAATTAATATTCTTAATCTAATGGCAAGCTAGAGTGATAATGGTTGGGCTCCATTTGCCACCGATCAGCTGGTTAGGAATTCCTTTGCTCTACCAGAATGGGGGCACGGGTAGGCTTTCAGGCGCCAGTGATTTCTTGCAATTTGAACTTCTCTCAGTATTTGATGACAGTAAGTGACAATGTTAGGTGGGGCTCTAGTGTCACAGTCTCCATGCAAAGCCTTCGATATTAGAATGATTAGGCCTTGGCAGTGGTCAGTGTTACAGTTCTTAGCCTAGGGATGCCTTGGCCCTGAAGACTTGATGGCTCTTGACACTCTTCTGATGGCCAGATGCCGCTTCTCCTCTTTGGCTTCTTACACTTTTTTGACTCTTCAGCACCAGGCCTCTACCTTCTTGTCTCCCTCTTCTTGCCGCCCTTCGTTCTACCCTAGCTAGGCAAACTGTTCAGTTGCTTCTTGCCTGCTGTAAAGCAGCTTGCTGTCTAACGGCTTTCAGTTTGGTCTGCCAACCACTTTGCTGTTACTGCCAGTGCCGTTGTACTGCCTCTAGCATCATCATTGCCACTCTCTGATGTCCCTGCTGCTTCTTGCTGTGTCATTAGCCCAACCTACACTAATCAGAGCAGGTCAGACCGTGAGAGAGGGGGCTTTATTGAACCTGTTGTTGCGACATCAGAGGAGATAGAGCAAGAGAGTGTCTCCCAGCTGGTTCAGTAAATGTAACTGAACACCCTGCTCATACAGCCTGAGAACGGGTATTTGGACCAATCACAGCCTTGCTTCTAAGCACAATTACTGTGCTAGATCACCAGGCAAGTATCCCCAGTAACCAAGCTGGAAATGGTTGTAGTGTCATCTAGAGTTTACTGATGCCTGAGGTAGCAAAAACATCGGTACAGACTGTTTCGAATAGTCCTAGTGTGCGTTTCCTGGGCCAACCAGCTCTGCTTTTTCTCAGGGTGTCCATACAATGTTCCCTGCAGATCCTGGCATAAGGCCAGTCAACTTAACTGTCAGAATGTTTTTGCTCAAGGTTAGCCTGGCAGAAAGAGCAGCAAGGGAGAGTCAGAGAGCTGCTAATTAAGGAGTCCCATTGCCCCATCCTCCAATATATGTCTAATATACAGGAAGGTGAACATTAGAAAGGATATTTTCAAAACAAGTGTAAAGAATTAGTTAACGAAAAGTGATCACAAGAGATTGACACAGTCACTTAATAGTGTCTAAAACTTACCAGTGACTCAGGAAGAGGTCGGTTTCACATTGACTTGGATAAAATGTGTTGTTGAAATGAATTTTACATGCCCCCTTTTACTCTAAATGTGCCAACTAGAAAATCAGAGATATCATACGTGAATAATATTGCATGTCCATTGAAAATAGATGTGCATCTTCAGAAGGCCAGTGAGTGTTATGACAGTGATGTCTCGAATTTATTCCTATTTGGAGTGGCCCAAGTATAGCTGTTAAATTTGGTTACAATTTTACTTCTTTAAAAAAAATCTCCTTTCCTGGGCTAGCAAAACATCAATTCAACATGTAAAATTTGAAAGAAAGAGGAAAAGATTATTTGCCATTTTTTTTTTGCTTAATTAGCTTTATATTGCTGTGTTAAACACCAGGACCAAAAGCAACTGTGGCCCATCATCTATCTTACAGATTGTAGTACGTTGTTTCTTAATTGAGGTTCCCTCTTCCCCGATGACTCTTACTTGTGTCAAGGTGACAAAAAACAAAACAAACAAAAAATCCAAAAAACAAATAAAAAAACGGAACAATTACCTAGTGACAACCACCATTAACAGCTTTGCAAAGATCTTCCTCCTTTTTTGAGACAGGATCTCACTATGTAGTTCTGGTGTCCTGGAACTCGATCTGTAGACCAGACTGGCCTCAAACTCACAGAGATCCACCTGCCTGTCTCCACAGTGCTATTCTAAATATGTGTCACCACATCAAGCCGTCCTTCCTTCTCTATCATCAGTGAATGGATATTTTTCAGAGTGTTGCAATTCAAACTACGGATGCACTTTTATAGTGATTTAAAAAAGCAATGTTATATGTTATGATTTCCCATGATGCTACTGTTTTCTGTGATGTTCTGTTGAGTTAGAATTGCATTAACCATTCTCCTCTTGTTCAGTTATGAGGTACTCCTAATTAAGTCCCAAAAAAGTCAGTTAGTTCTATAATAAACAATAATGTGGAATGGTTGACAAAAGGAGGATTACTGGATCAACAGACAAAACATGGTAAAGAGTCCTAAAAATAAGAACAATAGGGATGGAGGCGCTTGTTAAGTGTAGCAGGGGGAACACTGAAAACATTCAAAGAACCAGAACAAGATGCTACCCATTACTACCATTATTTCCCTTTGCAGCTGGAGAAGGAAAAAAATAGAATATAAACACTGCAAAGCAAGGGTATAATTATCCTAGTTCCAAATAACAAGATTTTACTTTTATAGAGCCCAAAGGAATTAACTTGGAAAACCAGAGTAAACAATAAGACAACACTGTAAAGTATGTTTTCAAAATTAACACAAAGAAAGCAATAGTTTCCTTATGTATAAGCTATAATTCTA
Source organism: Chionomys nivalis (assembly GCF_950005125.1). Lineage (NCBI taxonomy): Eukaryota > Metazoa > Chordata > Mammalia > Rodentia > Cricetidae > Chionomys > Chionomys nivalis. Next base: position 31,386,435 of record NC_080092.1, on the reverse strand, counting down.
ATAAATGAAGCAAAAGTACATTTACAGTAGAAACAAAGCAAAAATGAAATAGGAACTAACAAAACACAGGCATGACCTATTTGAGGAAATGTTGTAGTGTTCCTGGGAACACAGAAGTACAACTGAACTTGTGCAAAGCTTCTTGGATTCAAATGTCAGGAATGACTTGGTATCAGAACAGTGCTCTTTTTCTCACCTGTAATGGCTCCAATAGCAAACAGCAACAACCTTCTTTGTAAACTACCATTGATTCTGAAACTCACCTGAAAAATGAACAGACCTTTGCGTGTTTCCAGCCAGAAAATGGTTTTAGAAAAAGAACCAGCGATGGGGGAATGACTGCTAAAATACATCAGTAATTAAGTGGGCGAAACTGCAAAGCATGCATATAAACCCTGACTATAGAACAGCACAGGGCAGGAATTTAATATATAATGATCATATTTCAAATCAGTATGGGAAAGATGGTACAGGACAACTGGGAAGCATTTTAAAAATGTTTTTTTTCCTTTAAACCCCAGGCTTCATACCAGCCTACACTACATATGTGTGTGTGTTAAATGCATGCATAAGCCAGGAATGGGATGAAGAGGGTGCATGCTTGTAGTCCCAGACACATAATTGGCTGAAGCAGTGAGCTGACTTAAGCCCAGGGTATCAAGGCTCACTTGGACAACACAGCAAACCTGTCATAAATAAATAAGTAAATGCACAGGCATTGACCATTGACCGTCACCATTACTGCTACCAATTCCATACAAGTATTAGGAAAACAATCACAGAAAATTTCTGATCATATTGGAATACAGAAATGCTTTTTATTTTTATTATAACACAAAAGGTAAACAGTGGAAAAATAAACACACCAAAGTAAAATACTTTTTATGGAAAGTCACCACAAGGAAAATAAATTTTCAAATTACTCCCTAATAAAAATATTTGCATCTTACATCACAAAGGGCCATTTCTCCTGCAACACAAGGAGCTTTTCTAGAAGCCATGAGGAAGATGAACAACCCACTGGAAAACTGGTTTCAAACAAAGCTTCCACCAATGACTCATGGAAAGGACAAACCTTTGGCTGGAGAGATGGCTCAACGGTTAAGAGCACTTGCTGCCCTTGCAGGGGACTTGAGTTTGATTCTCAGCATCCACATAGCAGCTCACAACCATCTATGCTCCAGTTCCAGTCAGGATGTGTAGCCCTTGTTGTTGTCAACAATTTTGAGCAACCTCAAACTCTCTGACCTTCAGACAAGGTGGAAATGGCTCACATTTTTGGGCCTCCACAGAAGGAGTTACTATGCACCTACACGTGCTTGGTTTGCCTGGGTTGCCATGATCAAATACCACAAATTATGTGGCTTAAATAACAAAACCTTACTGTCACACAATTCAGGAAGCTTAAAATCCAAGGTCAAAAGAGTCTACAGGACTGAGAAGATGGCTCGGGGAGTAAAGCACCTGCTATGGGAGTGGGAGTTTGGATCCTCCCACACATGGAAAACGTCAGACTTGGCAGCATAGGTCTGAAACCCCAGCACCAGGGTGCAGAGACTGTGTAGCTGGGTGAATCAGTGAGCTTCAGCTTCAGTGAGAGACCCTATCTCAAAAAGCAAGGTGGATTATGATAGAGGTAGACACCTATTGTTGACTTCAACCCTACACACCCATGCACACACGTGTGTGCACACACACACAAAGTTTAAAAAAAGAGTACAGGATCAGTTCTTCCTGGATCCTATCAGGCAGGATCTATTCCATGCTTTTTACTTAGCTCCTGGTGGCTTTCCAAAAATCTTTGGTGTTTCTTCCCATGTAGACACATTATCCTGGTCTCTTCCTTTGTCTTCATGGTGTTCTTCCTGAATTTGTGGATGCTCTTATCTCCATCGTTTGCATAAAAATGTTGCACTTTTACCTAAAAATCCACAAACACACTGTGCTAACCTTCTTCACTATGACTTTGACTTAGTTGTTTATATCTGAACTGATCTGAGAGAGATCCAAATTAGATCAGTTTCTGGGGCGTTAGGGGCTAGAACGTCAAGGTATGCACTTTGAGAACACATTCAAACCTTAATGCCATACTCAGCTATGAAGAAGAGAGTGGAACTCTTTATAAAGTGGTATAAGCCAGATGCTGTGGTGTAGGTGCATAGTTCCAGAAACTGAACGAACTTGTGCAGGAAGATCATTTGAGCATGGAAGTTTGGGTAACAGAGTGAGAGAAACTTCCTCAAAACAAACAAGAAACAAAATAACAACACTAACCAAAAAAAAAGGTTGTGTTGTAAGAAGCTAATATATCTATAAATATATATCCCGGCCATTATTACTATATAACTTATATAAGGTAAACAAACATGGGCATATTCATGCATGCTCATAAAAAGGCTCCCAAGCATTCGATCAGAAACTACTAACTTTGACTGACTGTGAGAAGGTACCTGGACTGCTGGAAGACAGAGGTGGAAAGGAGAATTTTCAGTACCTAACCTTGTACTTTGAACCAGGAGACTTTTTATTTGTTTATTCAAGTCTAAATTTAAACATAATAAGGTAGCTGGAAGGATGAGCAATTTCACTTCCTTATTACACCAGCTTTTTCCATGACCCCAATCACAATACACAGTATAACTAGAGTACAAGAGCCACACACAAAAAAAAATTACAAGTCTTACCCATCCTTGTATGCTCAAGGACTGGGGCGAAGTCAACTGGCATGCACTACCTGTTGAATAAATATTTGCAATAATAAATAAATGCATTCATGAGTGAAAAATTAAATCAAACCTAAACTGAGTCAGACTGACTGCTAAAGTCTCAAGGGACATACTGGTGAGGAAACCAAACCAACCCGATGCAAACTGCGAACCAACTCTTTGGCTCTGTGCTTTGCAGCTTGATTTCTCTCCAAATGTGCGGGCTGAGAGGATCCGGTGGCTTAACTTACCTTTGCCTGATTCTGTGGTTTCTCTAGGAACTACCTGTCCTTATGCTAGAGGCATTATCTTCCCAAAGTCCTGTGTGGATTTGTTCTTCATTGCAGGAACATCTGCTGCCTTAAGGAGAGAGTCGCCTTTGGAATCTGTCCTGAGCATTGCCTTTCTATGTGCCTAGTGATTGATTCCACTTTCTTTTTTTTTTTTTTTTTTTTTTTTTTTTTTTTTTTTTTTGGTTTTTCGAGACAGGGTTTCTCTGTGGTTTTGGAGCCTGTCCTGGAACTAGCTCTTGTAGACCAGGCTGGTCTCGAACTCACAGAGATCCGCCTGCGTCTGCCTCCCAAGTGCTGGGATTAAAGGCGTGCGCCACCACGCCCGGCTTGATTCAACTTTCCTTTCAGACCTGGAAGCCCACAGGTGTGCAGAGTGTGTGATAGATGGCAATGTTGACCTGGGGAGGGGAGAGTGGGCTGGACTTAGAAGCTTGCTATCAAGCTTTGAAGGGCAGGTTCCGGAACAAAGGTCTAAAAGGAAGGAGCAGCTTTCGATACTACCTTCCACAGGGGCCAATTCTTGCTATCAGCTGTCATTTTATGAAGGGGGACCGAGTCTTTATAAAGGAAGACAACTGAACTTGTACACATGGACTAACACAGGAGATAGGAAGTTAAAAAAATTGTCCTGGGCCAGTGAGATAGCTCAGTGGGCAAAAGTGCTTGCTATTCAGCACAATGGATGATCTGATTTGGATTCCTGGACTCACATGGTGGAAGGAGAGAACAGACTCTTGAGAGTTGTCCTCTGGCCTGCACACATGGTATGCCATGGCACACATATTCACACATACATACACATAAATAAATAGTGTAATTATGACTTCTGTTTTTAGAGTAGTTAACCTTTGTTTTCCCAATTTGGAGGAAGAACTCTTGAAAAACGACCCAGGTCCAAAGTATTTCTTTTCTATCTCTGTTGGGTTCTGGGTTTCTTTTGTGACCACATAACTGTATAGACTCAGGCTGTTAACTTCTCTGAGTCTCAGTTTCACCATCTGCAAAATAGACAATAATATTAGCTGCTTTGTAGGATTGTTTTAAAGATTAAATTAATATATGTGAGACCCTTAAAGCAGGGACTGCTGGGCTGGAGAGATGGCTCAGTGGTTAAGAGCACTAGTTGCTCTTCCAGAGGACCTGTGTTCAATTCCCAGCACCCACATGGTGGCTCATGACTGTTTTTTAACTCCACTTCCAGGGAATCTGGCACCCTCACCCAGACAAATGTGCAGGCAAAACACTAATGCACATAAAATAAAAAAACAAATATTTTTAAAAACCAGGAACTGCTATGTAACAAACATCATAGGAATTAGCTAATGTTTCCGAGGACAGTATTGGTCCTCCCCAACTCCCTTTGTTCCTGAGAGGAGTTCATCACTGTTGTAGGAGGCTGCTCATTCATTTCCTGGCCTCCCAGACTCCCAAATTAACCACACAGAAACTGCATTAATTAAACCACTGCTTGGCCAATCACTATAGCACATTCCTAGCACACTCTTGCATATTAAATTAACCCATTTCTATTATTTTGTATTTTACCACAAGGCTGGTGGCCTATCGGCAAGGTTCCAGCTGGCAACTCATGTCTTTCCCCTCTGGTGGCTGGCTACATGGCATCTCTTAACTCCGCCTTCTTTCTCCCAGCATTCAGTTTAGTTTTCCCCACCTACCTCTGTTCTGCCTTGCTATAGGTCCAAAGCAGTTTCTTTATTAATCAGTGCTAATCACCGCATACAGAGGGGAATCCCACATCACATCACCTCTGTCTATCCTCTGGGAGGAGAAAGGACAATTCTCAAGAACTTCAAAGTGCTGCTTTAGACAGGGCTAATTGAACAGGAGATGAAGTCACCCCCCCCAGCCCCCTGAAAATGATTGTGTGCATACATGGATGTGTGTTGGTGTGTGTTGTCCTCTTTAGGGATCATCTTATGAAAGCAGGGATCTTATGAAATTGTATAGGGTCTATAGGTATCTAGAGTACTCAGTGGTAGACTAGTCTTTTAATTTCCAAATATTGTGGAATATCATGGCTTGCTCTTGGTCAGGCTACAGAATGTTACAGGCAAGGCTCAGGTCAGCATGCTGAGTCAGCATGGTGAGTGCCAGGATCCCAAAAACTCTAGAAGTGAACTGTCTGCTTAAAGCATTCTAGTGGGCTGGAGGTGGGTGGAGCTGTAGCTCAGTAAGAGAAAGCTTGTATTGCATGCACAGGACTCTGAGTTAGAACACACATACACACACACACACACACACACTAAACTGAATGAGATAGCCATCTAGACAGACACACACATATTGAATTGGCCCTGGCCCTGAAAAATACCCTTTAAAGATCCAGAGACCCTAGGAAGGGGTAGTCAGGATGGGTCAGACTTGGTTGAAGTAACAACTGAACCTTCCACTCCAGAGGCATAACCCAAGATTTATCAGTCTCATACAATTTTCAGTTGAAGTAAATTTCTTCCTTCTTCTGTCCCGCAGGTATTTCACCTGGCGTTACCACTGCAGAGGAAGAGGAGGCTGGAAGGTTCCATCGTATACTTCTGATTAATCATTACATTTTTACTTTTATCGACCTGTGTGTATGTGTGTGCCTGCTTGACTGTATGTGAACTGCATATGTGCAGTGCCCACAGAGGTCAGAAAAGGGACCTAGGACCCCCAGAGCTGAATTACTAGTGGTTTTAAGTTGTCTAATGAGGGTGCTGGGAACAAAACCTTGGTCTCTAGAAGAGAAGAGCAAGTGCTCTTAGCTGCTGAGCTATCTCTCTGGGGTCCCCTGACCCCATGGTGTAGATTTTAAGGTTTGGGTCTATTAGTGGCATCTGCATCTTTCTGGCCCAGCCAAGTTGTACAGATTCATTCATTATAACTGCAAAGGAGGCTGCCAACAAGAGGTGCTGTGGATATCTGGTGGACACTGATAGTCTTTTCAAAGCTATGGCACCTCAAAAAAGGGGGAGGGTTCCCTAGGACCACATTTAACTTTGAAACCAAAGCTGGAATCATCCAGTAATATGGTCAGTGTGGCTTCGTTTGTTACATGAGCTGGTGAAATCTAAACTCAAGCAGCCTAAGAATTTTCCATAAGACCTGAAAGGTCCTTTTCTTTCCAAACTCCATGTCTGTTCTGTCTTTAAAGGCACTGTTCTTTGATCTTTGAACTAGTTACAGCTTGACATATATATGAAAATATATACATACACACACATACATCAAATTATCCACAAAGACTGATAACATAAAAGGACTTATTGTTTTATAATGTTTTTTTCGTCAAGAACTTAGCATACATTATTTTTATAGTCACATTTATGACGTTTATATCCAGGTATACAGTGTCCTTTGCTGATATTTGCCCTGCCCCCCTTCACCGAGTGGTTCTGACTCAAGGTCTCACATGTGATCCATTTGAGTTGGATGGATCCGCTACCAAACAGGTTCACATATGTGACCACTGACAATGTGGGCCCCTCCACAGTTCTAGTGGAGTGTCCCTATGTAATGATAACAAATGGTGCGAGAAAAGGCAAAGAAAAACATCCAGAGCTTTTTACACCTGAGTCTTTGAAGCTGTGGTGCTTTGAATGAGGATGACCCCCAGAGGCTTGGCTGTTTGAATACTTGGTTCCCAGTTGGTGGCTATTTGGAAAGGCTGAGGATGCTCTCGGTGAACCTACAAGGCACCATTTTGACTAGATATAGCCTTGTTGGAGAAGGTGTGCAACCAGGGTTGGGCTCCGAGGTTTCAAAAGACTTGGGCTATTTCCTGTGTACCTCTCTGCTTTCTGCTTGCAGACAAAGACATGAGCACTCAGCTGTTCCAGCCACCATGCCTGCAGCTTGGTGCCAGGCTGCCTTGCGTGACAGACTCTCAGTTCCCTGAAACCATAAGCCCAATTAAATGCTTTCTTTTTGTAAGCTGCTTTGGTTATGATGTTTTATTACAGTAATAGGAAAATAACTAATACAATAATGCTTAGGAATGAGTCAGTAAGGCAAGCTCACCCTTAAAGGGAGGGCAACTAGACTCCATGTTTTTTTTCAATATAATTTTAAACCATAAAATTTAAACAATCTTTCTAGAATTTATCTTAAAATATGCCGTTCCTTCCCCTCCAAATAACTGATTATCAGTTAACTTTTACTCACTAGTGCCCTTATTGATTTGAAATACTTTATTACATTAAATCATTTTCTAGAAAATGAGCTATTAATGGATTACTACTTAGTTACACTGACCTGCTTACTACTGCCAAGTCCAAGTAGCCCTAAATATTGTAGTAGCCATGAAAGTTTAAGTCTGACCACAAATTCTCTGGTAGCGTGGTCCTTAGGTGCAGGGATTGTAATACTGCACCCAAAGTGCCACAGGGAAATAGCACAGGGGACAGTGGGCAGTGAAGGACATGGGGGACAGTGGGCAGTGAAGGACACGGGGGACAGCGGGCAGTGAAGGACACAGAGAAAACAAATGGTCATATAGAAGTAACTCTCCCATGACGTTACATATGTGTGCTTCCACCTGGTATGCTTCTCACTCTTGTCCACTCATCTTTAAAAACAATTCATTTTACATAGCAGGGTGTAAATGCCACTTGCAGGAAGTCATGGCTAGATAGTCATCCTCACCTCAGTGCTAGCTTAGCCATGGCTTCTGCAGTTTGCACCTTCCGCAGCAGAATGTATTTCATAGTTGACTTCCATTTGGAAAAGACTCCGCCATTCCTTCTGTGTGTTTTCTCTCTATAACTTGGCTCAATCCTCTGACTTCCATAATGAGAAATGGTGGTGGTGGCATCCTGCTACTCTGTGAGCCTTGAAAAAGATTTAAGAAAGAAAAAGCACTGTCAACAGAGGTTCTGTCCTGCCTGATCCCGCAGCTGTTCAGTGCCAAAGAAACACACAGAGGTCTACATTAATTATAAACTGGTTGGCCTATTAGCTTAGGCTTCTTATTAACTCTTACATCTTAAATTAGCCCATAATTCTTGTCTGTATTAGCCACGTTGACTTGGTACCTTTTATCAGTGAGGCATTCTCATCTTGCTTCCTCTGTATCTGGCTTCTTCTGTGACAACTACAGATTGTGACTTTCCTCTTTCCAGAATTCTCCTGTTCTGGTTGCCCCACCTATGCTTCCTTCCTGGTTGCCCTGCCTATACTTCCTGCATGGCTACTGGCCAATCCGCATTTTATTAAAGCAATACAAGTGACAAATCTTTATAGGGTAGAAAATCATTGTCTCACTGCACTCCCCATCCTTTTTTTCAAAACAAAAACTCTGAATCTAATCTCCTTTGTTTAGCTTTTTTCCTCACCATTATCCATAACAACTTGTAACCAACACTCTAAACAAACATCCATAATTCATTTTTGGGGGGGGAATGTGGGCATAGTTTTCCAGGATACTTCCTGCCAACTGGGGGCACTGATAATCTTATGGAGACTTACAGAAAATTTAGAATTATGATCAAGTCCTGACTGGAATATTCTGTGAGGCTTGATCATCTCATCCAGCAGTCTTGAATCATTTCTGGATATAGAACTTAGACATCTGGGCCATTGGCTCCTATCAGATGGTGTGGGAGATCCTTCTGTCTATGTGTTGCTTTTGTTGGTTAATGAATAAAGAACTGCTGTGAGCGTATGGCAAGGGCAGAACAGAACTAGGTGGGGAAAGCTAGGCTGTATGGTGGGAGGAAGAAGGGTGGAGTGTCAGAGAGATGCCATGTAACTCAGCTGGAGATGCCGGAACTTTAGCTGGTAAGCCACAGCTGCGTGGCCATACACAGATTAATAGAAGTGGGTTAAATTAATATGTAAGAGTTAGTCAAGAAGAAGCTAGAACTAATGGGCAAAGCAGTGATTTAATTAATACAGTTTCTGTATGATTATTTCAGGGCTAAGCAGCTAGGAACCAACAAGTGACTCTTTCGATGCAACAACTGGAGATTTCTCGAGGGAGGGGTCTTCCTTGATCAAACCTGATTTTCTTAACTTGGAATGAATCCTGTCATTTCCTGTGGAAACAAAAGCAAAACCTTTTCTCCAAAGTAACATATATTTTGATGTATATTTTAAAGTCAAGGCATTTTCAAAGTACATATGTTGGATTAATCCAGCAACATTGATATTCAAATGTTTTTTTTTTAGCAGCTGTTGCTCCTTCCTCAGCCATCAAACAATTCAAAGATAACACAATAACATATAATATCCAGATTCTCTTCTTTTTAATTTTTGGTTTCTTGAGACACAGTTTCTGTGTGTATCTTTGGCTGTCCTGGAACTCACTTTGTAGACCAGGCTGTCGAATTCATAGAGATGCACCTGCCTCTGCCTCCTAAGTGTCAGGATTAAGGTGTGTGCCTCCACACCCAACCTTTTTCTTTATTTTTTTAAAGGACTTTATCTTTTTTCTTTTCACCCAAACATAAAAGAACACACTTTGTTTTCAGTATCACCATCCCTGATTTCAAGCTGTATTACAGGACAATAGTAATAAAAACTGCATGTTATTGCCATAAAAACAGATGGACTGATCAATGGAATCAAATTTAAGACCCAGACTTAAATCCACACACCTATGGAACCTGATTTTTGAGAAAGAAACCAGAAATATACAATGGAAAAAAGAAGAAAGTATCTTCAACATATGATGTTCCAAATGGATGTTTGCAAGTAGAAGAATGTAAATAGATCCATATTTATCATGTTGCACAAAATTCAAGTCCAAGTGGATCAAAGACCTCAGCACAAAAGCAGAACAGCTGAACATGATAGAATAGAAAATAGAGAATTGCTTTGAATGCACTGACACAGGAGACAAAACACCAGTAGTACAGGTACTAAGGTTGACAATGAATAAATGGGACCTCATGAAACTGAAAAGCTTCTGTAAGGTAAAGGACACTCTGAACAGGGCAAAATGGCAATCAACATAATGGGAAAAGATTTCCTCCAACCTGACAGAGGGCTGATATCCAAAATACATAAAGAACTCAAGAAACTAGACATCAACAAACCAAATAATCAAATAAAAAATGGGGTACAGATATAAACAGAGAATTCTCAACAGAGGAATCTCAAATGGTTGAGAAGCACTCAAAGAAATATTCAGCCTTAGCTATGAGGGAAATTCAAATCAAAATGACTCTGAGATTCCATCTGACACTTGTCAGAATGACTAAGATCAAGAACACAAGTGGCAGCTCATAGTGGTGAGGATGTGGAGTAAGGGGAACACTCCTCCACTGCTGGTGGGAGTGCAAACTTGTGGAGCCACCATGGAAATCAATATGGAGATTCCTCAGAAAATTGGGACTCAATCTATCTCAAGATCCAGCTATACCATTCCTGGGTGTATACCCAAATGATGTTTCATCCTACCACAAGGACTCAACTGTGTTCATAGCAGCTTTATTCCTAACAGCCAGAAAATGGAAACAGCCCAGACGTCCCTCAACTGTTTATTATTCAGCTGTTTAAAAAAATCATGAAATCTCCAGGCAAATGGATGGAGCTAGTAAGACTCATCCCGAGTAACTCAGATCCAAAAACATGGTATGTACTCTCTTATAAGTGGCTATTAGCTGAAAAAAGCAAAACAAAACAACAACAACAAAAAACATGCTGCAATCTGCAGACTCAGAGAGGCTAAGTAACAAAGAGGGACCAAGGGGGAACACATGGATCACCCTGGGAAGGGGAAATAGAATAGATTTTGTGGGTAGACTAGGGGTAGGTGGGAATGGGGACAGGACTGATTAGGTAGGGAGAAGGGTGAAGAGAATACTGGGAGAGACAACTGGAATTGCAGAATGTAGAAAACCCTAATGCAATGAAAATTCCAGGAAGCCATGAGGGTGACCTTAGGAAAGATTCCTTGTTCAGATGGGGACATCTGAACTGGTAATCTTCTGTAACCAGGAAAGGCTTCCAGTAGAGTGATTGGGATACCAACCCAGCCCCAAAACTTCAACCGGCAATTAATCCTGCTGCAAGATGTGCTGGGCCAATGGTGGTGTTGAACTTGTAGGAGCAGCCAAACAATGACTGGTCCAAATTGAGACCTGTGCCATGAGAGGAAGTCCATGCCAGACACTGCCTGGAGGGCCAGGAACCAGAGTCTGTATAGTCTAGAGACCAAGGATAGAACCAAACACAACTGGAAAAAAAAAATCAATGAAACGATTCTTAATGATAGCTTGTTATACTTGTAGACTGGAGCCTAGTATAGTTATTATCAGAGAGGCCACATCCTGCAACTGACGGGAGCAGATACAGATACCCACAGCCAAACATTGGGCAGAGCTCGGGAAATCCTGCAGGAGAGGGTGAGGAAGGATTATAGGATCCAGACAGGTTAAGACACCATAGCAAAATGGTTCACAGAATCAACTAACTAGGGCTCATAGATTCTCACAGAGAGTCAACCAACAACCAAAGAGCCTGTGTGGGCCTGACCTACATCCTCCGAATATATGTTAGGGTTTTGTACCTTGGTGTTCCTGTGGGACTAAAACGTGGGAGCAGGGGCTGTCTCTGACTCTTTTGCTTGCTTTTGGGACTTCCTATTGCCTTGCTTCATTCAGCCTTAATATGAGAGGATGTATCTATTTTTATTATAACTTGATATTTTATGTTTGGTTGATATTCCTGGGAGGCCTGCCCTTTTCTGAATGGAAAGAAGGAAAAGCAGATCTGGGGGAGAGGAGATGTGGGTGGGAAGAGATCTGGGAAGAGAGGATGGAAGGGAAACTGAGGTCAGGATGTAATATGAGAGAAGAATAAATTTAAAAATATTGATCTCTCGTGATATATGTATAAGGCATGTAAAACAAGTATGATATAGGGAAATTATGTGTGATGCTTCCTAAAACTGGTTACATGCATAGTCTAAGTTATAGTATGGAAATGTGAATTAAAATTAATCAACTTGACCTAGTGGGCAGCTTTATTGGAATGATGCTCCTCAGAAATGATTTTGAAGCATAGACAACATCTATAAACATTTACTAGACATAGCTGCATGAGATGGCTTTCGAGACTTTTCAAGGGATTGATGTCATTCGGACAGTGTCAATAATCACCATGCAGTTATGCTAAGTGGCAATAAAAGAGGATAATTTTTAAATATTCTGTTTGAAAAATACAAAAATCCTAAAGTAAACAAGGGAGTCATTAAAATCATAGTGGTAGTTTACAAATTCTTAGAATGAATTATAACAAAAGGAATCATACCATTGATTATGAAAAGTAGCTAATATAATTTTTTGTGTCTAAGTTATATCCATAAATATTTATGTTAAAAGTGGAAAGAGGATGGTGGTGGTGCATGCCTTCAATCCCAGCACTTGGGAAGCAGGTGGATCTCTGTGAATTCAAAGCCAGACTGTCCTACGGAGTGAGTTCCAGGTCAACCAAGGCTGCACAGAGAAACCCTGTCCTGAAAACAAACAAACAAAAATGGAAAGACTGTAGATAATGTTTATGTAGTTATATATTAGAATGTTGTTCTTATTGTATTTTTATATTTTAGGTGGAATTTTAATATCTTAAAATAGTAATGTTTATTTTGAAACAAGTTGAAAGAGAGAGAAGCATGGAAACCATAAGAACTAGTTAAATAAAATGACAAGGAGTGCAGAGAAACACGCTGAAGTTTGACATTGCAAGGCACTATGAATATGTTGGGCATGGTGGTACACATCTGTCGTTGCATCACTTGAGAGGCAGATGAAGAATTAAAAGTTTTCAAGATAATCCTTAGCTATATAACATGATCGAGGCCAGCCTGAGGTTTAAAGACAATGTCTCAGAAAAAGAAAAAACAAAAAAATACCATTGATACAGATAAACTCTAGCACCAAAGATCTAAACCAAAGGAAATGGCAAGGTTAGATTGCACAGGGTACAGCAAGGGGAAAACACTACAGACGGAGTGGAGGTCCGGACTGACCAACTCAGCTACAACCCAGGTCTTTGAGTAGACCAACCCGGACATCTACAGCTTCTCTGAGCTGCTGGAGAGTGTGAAGGGACTGGTTCTATAGAATCATAGTCTCAGGATCTCCATAACTCAGGGCAACAGCAAGACATCCAAGAGATGTTTCTTCATCAGTGCGTCCAGTATTGATGGTGTACCAGAAGCCAAAGGCATTGAACCAGATCAACCGCTCACTGCAACAAACATTTGCAAGAAAAGCTGTTTGGTATACTGCATGACACACTGCAGCTCCCAAGGCCACTTGACAAAGGAATAGGTAATTGAGAGGCGGGAAGAGATGGAGGAGTGAAATGTTTTCATTGCTATTATTCTTCTTCTTCTTTTTTTTTTTTTTTTGGTTTTTTCGAGACAGGGTTTCTCTGTGGCTGTGGAGCCTGTCCTGGAACTAGCTCTTGTAGACCAGGCTGGTCTCGAACTCACAGAGATCCGCCTGCCTCTGCCTCCCAAGTGCTGGGATTAAAGGCGTGCGCCACCACCGCCCGGCGCTATTATTATTCTTTGTTTATTATTATTTTCTTTTGTGAGGATACACTACAAGGGAAGAGGGCAGACATAGAAGGACTGGGAAATGAGTGAGATTGGGGTGCATGATGTGAAATTCCCAAAGAATTGATTTAAAAAATTGTGAAAAGAAAAAAAGTCTTTTAATGATACCCTATTATATTTAGATATCTAAAATTACATCTAAAAATCCTATAGAAATTATTTCTAATGTTTCTACAGATGGATCTTCATAAGGACAAAGAACTTGTGTTTTTAAAAAATATTTATTTATTTATTGTGTATACGATATTCTGTCTGTGTGCATACCTGCAAGCCAGAAGAGGGCACCAGACCTCATTATAGATGGTTGTGAGCCAACATGTGGTTGCTGGGAATTGAACTCAGAACCTTTGGAAGAGTAGGCAATGCTCTTAACCTCTGAGCCATCTCTCCAGCCTGGAACTTTTGTTTTTATATACAAATTCTACACCTTCCACAAAAGTAGGTTGTGCCAAGTCCTGGTTGTACAGCTCAACAGTTTGAACTCACTGTAATCAATCAGTTGTTACTAGGTATTTCTCAGTCACTGAATGATGTGGGATTCTGCTCTGTATGCTATGGATATGTTTTACTACCATTGGTTATTAAAAGAGCTGTTTCAACCAATGGTTTAGTAAAGTAAAGCCAGGTGGGAAATCTGAACAGAGAGAAAGTAGGTGGAGTCAGAGCGCTGCCACGTAGCTGCCGAAGGAGAAAGTTGCCAGCTCCCAGCCAGAACCTTACCACTAGGCCACAGCATTGTGGTGATTCACAGATTAATAGAAATGGGTTAATTTAAGATGTAAGAATTAGCTAGAAATATGCATAAGCTATTGGTCAAACAGTGTTGTAATTAATATAGTTTCTATGTGATTGATTATTCATGTGCAGGCGGCCGGGAAATGACCAAGCAGTCTCTCTGTTTGCCAATTGAATATTTTAACCGACTCTGAAAATTGTTCTAAAGCCGTTTCTCTTTTAGAAACTTCAAATTTAAACCCAATCCCACTACAAATGTTATTTCACTGTTGTATCTCTCCCTTTAGATGTCTATGAGACAACAGTCTCAACATTTTTTTCATAACTCTTTTCATGCTCCTTCTAATCTACCGGGTCCATTAACATCCTCTTTTGTTCAAGCCGATGTGCTGCCCCCTCCTCACCTCTAATGCTTTATTTTCAGGATATTCAAAAGTCTCATGAACTTTATCAAAATGCAAAATCCTTACAGGTACAACCATTTTTCCTCAAGCAAGCTGGATAGACCATCTTGTTCTTTCATACTACTGCCCTCTGCTGGCCAAATTAATACTGGCACGTTAAAACCAATCACGTTAGACAAACTAGTTTAAAATAGGTTCATGTAGCACTTGATACTTCTCTAATATAGTTGTTGTTTCCACTCACTGGGGTGAAATAACCTAGGATGCCATTGTCATTTATTATACAGCCTTTTCTTTCTAGGACTCCCACTATAACTAAAAACTGATGTTGGTGCTGCTTATACTAGAAAACGCTTTAAGAAATTCAGCAATTTATGGATTGTTAATCATGTTACTGGAATCCCTTACAATCCACAAGGATAAACTGTGTTGAAAAACACCATCAAATACTTAAACAGTAAATTTTAAAAACAGAAAGAGGGTATACAAACCCACTGAAATCTTCACGTACATTTAACCCTACATTTAACATACATTTAATCCCCACATACATTTAACATACATCCAGCCTCCCCCCACATTTAACCATGCTGGCTTTAGTCTTTTTCACTTTAAAAGACAATACTTCTGCTGCTGCCCCAAAGAATTTTTGTCCTAAAGGAGACACATCCTAAAGTATATGTTAAATGAAAATATCTAAAAACTAACCAACAGAAAGGGCTGGAGTTCTTTTAAGACCAGGTTGAGGTTACTGTTTTTACTACCCCCAAAATTAATGAAGTCCCAGATGGCTTCTGTTCTGCAGCCCCTGAACAGGACAACATCCCAGGGACCACTGGACAAAGGAATCATCTGAAGGTAGATGACAAACTCATCGAGGGAGATGACCCAAGAGAAGAGTAAGTCGATGACCTGGGAAGACATCAAGATTTTAACCTATCAAGTCAAGACCTCAGGGAGACAACAAGGACACAATGCTACGGACACAAAAATGATGGTCTTAGGCTTACTGATCATATTATATGTTAATTCTCTGCTTGTCAGTGCAGAACCCAAATGTCTTTTATGGGGGCAATAGAAGGCACTCCTGTAATAGGAGACAGTACATTGTTGTTTTGCCATGCTAAGGATTGCTTTTTTTCCCTTCAGGACCAATTGTCTGGAAAAAGATATTATAGAAATAACGAGTCACATGAATGGAGGCTATTTTGGTTGAACTAATCTAATTAATCAATCCATCCAAATGCAGTAATGTAGATTTAAGCATAATTAGGTACTCTTCAGAAAGCTCTGATAATGGAAATTATGGTTGTATGAAGATGAACAAAGGAGTATCTGATATACTGATACCATTGTACCCAGAATAACTCTATCTGTTACTAATGGTTTCGAAAATAACCTCTGGCTTCACTTGGCACATGACAGTCAACAAGAGCCACTTTTTGCATCAGAGGAGACCCATCTATTCCTGGGCTCTTAAATTTTTTTGTATGGCTTAGGAATTACTCATATGCATTAGAGTCCACCTGCACCCATATCCATGGGTCTTCCCCTGATATTTCTGTCAATGGTGTTTATTTAAAAATAGCATCATTTATGCTTTAAATGTGTTCGTATTCCTCTTTATTCTTATTCCACCTCCGATCATACCGTTCCCTCTGGTAACAACTGCCTTTGGGAAATGCTACATATACTGTCCTTCCGAGGATCATAAAGGCTCATGTGGGATACAGGCCGTGTTCCATCCATTATGTTTGATAAATCTTTGCAGTCGGTTAATGGAATTAAGAGCTCTTCCCCAAAGTTGTGATGATTCTTTGCATCTATTGGATCCTGTAAAGGTTGCATCCACGACAGCTTTTTTATGACCAGTCCCAGGAATGATTTCTAGAATACAGAGAAGTCTCAAAAAATAGCCTGTACGTGACAGCTGGGGAGCCTGCATGGGACCGACCTAGGCCCTCTGCATGTATATTACAGTTGTGTAGCACGGCCTTCCTATGGGACTCCTAGCAGTGAGAGCAGGGGTCTCTAACTCTGCTGCCTGATTTTGGAACCCATTCCTCCTGTCGGATTGCCTCATCCCATCTTGGTGGAAGAGGACGTGCCTGATCTCACTGTACTTGATATACCATGGCTGGCTGATATCCATGGAAGAGAAACAGTGGAGGAGTGGATGCAGGGGAGGGGAGGGAGACCTAAGAAGAGAGGAGGGAGGGGAAACTTTGGTTAGCATGTAAAAACAAGAAAAAATTGGCAGACTGGAGAGATGGCTCAGCCGTTAAGAGTAGTGGCTACTCTTCCATAGTTCTTAAGTTCAATTCCCAGCAACAGCACGGTGGCTCACAACCACCCGTAATGAGATCTGGTGCCCTCTTCTGGCCTGAAGGAGTACATGCAGGCAGACCATTATATTCATAACTAAATAATAATAAATATTTATAAAAATTCGTGTGTATGCTTAGTAAAACCATTAATATTATAGCAAAAATATTAGCAGAAATTAGCTAGAAGATGGGCAAATTGAGAGCCATCGTTTTACAAAATAAAGCTCCTATAGATTATTTGTTGGTTAAGCATAATTTTGATTGTCAACACTTTCTTGTCATGTGTTGCTTCCATGTATCAGAGTTCCCTCATACTACCAAAGGACAAATTCGTGATTTGCATAAAGAGATAAACAATATCTTTCAAGTAACCTTTGAGTAGCCATCATGGTTAAGATGGCTTTTCCCTTTTCTGGGTCCTCCGTTAGTGTTAGCTAGTCTTAGAATTCTGTTATGCTTGACTATATTACTTATACTAGCCACACAGGCGATGCACTCAATCTTAGCCTCTGTCACATCATCCTTTTTTCTTAAGAAAAACGGATGAGGTCCTTGGACTCATAGATGAGCACTGGGGGAACCTGGAGTATTAAACACACAGGATTCAAAAGAAGAAATGCATGACCAGTTAGCTGCCCAGGAGGCTGTGAGCACACGTGGTTAATAGCCTGATGACCTTTGCACTATATGCGTGACTGAGATCCACCCCACCCCCACGGCTGTCTTCCCCCAGACCCTTGGTAAGCTTGTTTTTCTCAGGCAATCTATAGAACCCATCTTTATTGCAGGGTTATGTGTACTTTCTAAGCGGTTTCTATGTAGTCACATAGAATCTTCATTTAGCCTACTTTGTGACTTTTTATGCACATGGAATTGAGTTAATGATTGTCAGAAAAGTTTTCACTAAATTGTGCTGTGCTTAAATATGCCTAAAATAAACTACTTAGGGTAACACTCTCAAAGTTTGAATCAACATGGGCTACTAGTTGTATTGAACCAAACTACCTTCTCGCCTCCTGTGGACCATTACTCTGATGGTTGTGGTGACCCCATTCACAGATCCCCTTATCAAGACTGAGAAGGAAGAGTCATGCACGCAGGAAGAGGTCAGATTTACCCATCAGGCAGGAATTTTGAGCAGGACCTTTGGAAAAAGTGCTGATGGACAGAAAAGAGGCGGGTAGGATATCCCGTGCATGGGTAGTGAGTGTAAAAGCTGCTTCTCTGCTCAGTGGAGAGATTCAGAGGCAAGAATGCAAAGAGCGAAGGTTGGAAAAGCAAGGATGAGGGTTGGAGGTGCAGACAGAGCTGAAACAAATGGCTGGAGAGACTTGAAGAGGATGAACAGACCTTCTCTCTGACAAACTCCAGAGAGGAGTGGGTTCTCCCCCTCTAGCCAGCCTCTCTTCTATTTCCATTCAGCTCCATGAGGAGCTCAGCTTCACCACAGAGATGTGCATCCCCCACCGCGTCCAAGCTGTGTGTGCGCAGCTGTTGTCAGTCTGCTTGTGGCAACGTTCCCAGGTTAATTCCTTGCTGGTGTTTCCCTGCAGAGGGATATGATGGGTTAAGTAGGAGCTGGGCACGAAAGCATTTTCCAACTCTTAATGGAGATTGAAGCCCAGTCTCTGGGTCTTTTGATGTGACCAGGAAGAGAGCCTGGGATAACTGTGCTGCTCCCTGGATGTTCAGCTTGACCCACCCAGCAATCCTGGGTGGCCAGTTTGGGCTCCACTCTCTTAGCCTCTGCAGATACAGCCTGTTCTGATAAAGTTCTCAGGTACCTTTGGCCTCTTTCTAAGACCCTGGAGAGACATTTTCTATGGGAATTTAACTTGTGATTTTCCTCACAGGGAAAGGATATGACGGAGACTTCCTCGTTTTGTTCTGTCTATTCTGGTTTTTATAACAAAGGGCAGAGCCAAGGGCTTATGGCCTAAGGTGGAAGGTGGGTGAGTATTTCTGTCATTCATAAACTGCACCCTGCTTCCTGAGCTCAGCTGCCAGTCCACGTCAAAAGAATCTTAAGCATCAGGGACCAACACTTCACCGTCATCCCCTTTACAGGGAGACGAGATTACCAGCGCCCATCCACCACTTGGCCCTTTTACTGTTTCCTGAAAGGTATGTGGCTCCTTTGTAACACCTGTATGAACCTTCTAGAAAGCAGAGAACAGAGTGATGCCCTGGGGGAGGCATATCATAGAGAGAAGCTTTTATTGCCTGATCCGGTGGTTTTGTGAGGTGTTTGGGTGTCTTAGCAGAGATGCCCATTCAGACTGGGCCCTCTGAAGAGGCAAGACTCAGATGCATTCTTTCCCCACTGCAGATGAGAAGGGTTCATTCTTTCGGAACTCCCCTCTGAAAACTCAGGCCCTAGAGACTAAGAGGGTGGAAATCATCTTATGGGCTAACTAAAATCACACCAGTGTAGGCTAGCGGGTAGTAGTAGACACTGAAGTGGGAAAGAGGAGGGAAGTACGTAAGGCTCATTGCCCACTGGAGCTTATGTGGGTAGCAGCAGGGTGAAACACACCAACTGCTGTTTGCAAAGCAGCAGAGTCAAACAGAAGAAGTGAGAGATGGCCTTCGATACTTCAGTGTGCATGAGGAGCCTTCCTTCATCCTTCATGTCTTCAGAAAGGGACATCCCAGGGGCTCCCAGCAGAGCAGTGAGACCATGGTCCCCACCAACACAACTTAGCTGGGTCCGAGGCCCCTTCACCAAGGTCTCCATCTTCACCCCAAATTCAATATGTCTAGCCTCTTCCTTTCTCCAGCCAAAGTCTCCACCAGAGTCAGAATCTGCAGCCTGTTTCAACCTTGGTGCAAATGACTAGAACTAAAAAGTGTTTCTTTTTAGGGAGCAGCTGCACTCCTGGAAGGGTGGCACCTTTAGCTGAAGGGCAGGTGGGTAGGGACATCAAGGCAACTGTGGGGAGGGGTGTGGTGTTTTGCCACGAAGTCACTTTAGGAGAATCTCTTCTATTCCCTTCGGGAAGTTGCCAGATCACTGACTGCCAACGAAAGAAAGGTTATCCAGCAGACTCCCCTGAATACTGAACAGGGACTAAGTATCTGTGATCCCATCTGAGACGATGCTAGTGACAAAGTCTTAGGGACACTTTGATTTAAGTTTCTTTAATTAGCAGTACAATTTGAATTCACTAGTTGATTGGTTTTGGAGCTGGATACCCTATGGTCTAGTCTCTTCTTCAGCGCAACTGGGCATAGCGCTGTTCGCAGCTGGGCGGTCCCTAACAGCGTTATGGTTTCAGGTTATTGATGCGCATGAAAGCCGAAGCCAGACCTGACACAACACAGCTGGTGGGAAGCTGGATGACAGAAAACAGGAGTTGTACACACAGAAACTTCACTCTACCACCCAATAGCTGTGTGCAAAGGGGCCCCCATGTAATTTGAGCTTATTGGTCAAAGTAGTGGGTGAGTGTTGGATGAATAAGTGCTCCATTTATGTTAGTTTTATTGCTGTGGGCTTATGGGTGAGTTGCGTGTGCATGGGGGCGGGCTGTGTGTACATGTGCTCCCTGTATTTTCAACCTCTTTTCCTGTGGCTTTGGTAGTGGAACGCGTGTGTGTATATCACAACAGAGAAAGGACAGCAGCGAAAGGGGAATCCTCTAGCGGTTCTGAAACGCACTCCCCGCCTTGCTTACCCCTTGGGAAAGAACAGACACTCTTTGTAGACTAACCAGAACAAGGGTTTACTAGGCTCCCGTCTGATGCCCTGACAGCCTCTCTTGAGTGGACCCATGACACCACTTGACGCAGCTGACAGATTCCTCACATTGGAGCACATCCAATTGGACCCGTAAATACAGCCTTGGTTCCATTGCTTTGTGAGCTGCTATCTGGGCAGTGGTACGTCCCATGTGGCTTTGCTCTTTTGGGGCTCTAAGTTCTGTCCAGTCCACAGGGCCGAGGCACAAAAGGGAAGGGAAGGAAACAAGATGAGGGACGAACACGAAGCCACTGTCCCTTCAGATGCGTTGCTGCCACTTGCCAGAGATGCCACACACACACGTCCATCAGCAGCCACAGACAAGAGGCCTTACTTTCCTTCAGAGCTTTGCTCTCTGCCCAGGACCTCTGGTCTTGTTAGTTGTTGCACAACTTAATGACCTCACTAAGTCATCCAAACAGACAAGTTGACTCCAGAGGGCTATCTGCCCTCCTCCCTCTAAAGGGAAACACAGAGGGAGTGGCCCCAACTTGTTCCTCGGTCTTCCCTCCACAACATCTGAGTCTGAGCTCCAAAGCCCCAGGACCTGGCACATTCACTTCTCAGGCCATTGCCCTCCCCACCCCACTATTGTGTTCCTACCTGTCTGGGTCCTTCAAGCCCAGGGTGCCACTCTGAGAAACCCTCATCAATTCCTTCTTCTCTGACGGCTTTTCTACTGTAGATTTTTACATCTTTTGCCAATGGTTTTGCAGATGGTGTGGCTGGCTCTCAGCAGAAAGAAATGCTAAGTGTCACTTAAGCCATTGCAAATAGGAAAACAGGTGGCAAAAAGACACAAGTAGAAAAGTGAGTTGGGTTAAAGAGTAAAAATCCACTGACTACTCCTTCCCTGGGGGAACTTTTGTGATGGGATAAACAGTTTCTAGAAGACAGCGGCAAACTGATGTTTTGAACGTGGACAGAGAGGGAGAAGGTGGCGACCTCTATCTATAGAGTGTTTCTTTATCTCTATGTTTGAGACAGGGTCTGGCTATGTAGCCCGGGCTCTCTTTACATTCATGATCCTTTGCCTCAGCCTTCGGCATGCTGGGATACCGGTGTGCACCACCACATGCAATTTAAGCAACATCTTGTCAACCCACAGAAGCCTTACACTTTTCCCTTGACATTGGTTCCTTCCAGTGCTCAAGCACAAACATTGGGGTTCATTTAGCTACAAAAGCTGCCTTAATCCTACAACTACATAAAGGAGCTATGTGGAGAGACTTGATGCACTCCAAGATGAGTAACCACATGAGATTGGCTGGCTGCTAGGTTTAGATGCTAACACAGAGCCCAAGGGGGACTTAGAGCTAGAGAAGATAGCTCTGTGTGGGATGAGTCTTAGTCTTCTGGACCACAGGAGGGAGAAGGGCTTGCCAGAGGTCTGCCTTTATCAGCTGGGCCTAAGGATGCTATAAATACGAGAATAGCGACTAGCTAACTCCCTGAAAGCACTACCTAAGGGATAAGAATAGATGAAATTGTCCCAGAATGTCCAAAAAGTTGGCAGGCAGCCACTCTGTTTTGGGGGTGAAAAACCCCAATTCTCTGTTCTTCTGTTTTATGAACCTGATGTTCCAGGGCAAAGAAAATTGTACACAGGGTCAGCGGTGGGGAGGAAGGGAGATAAAACTGCATTTGAGATTTTTCTGAGATTTCCCATTCCCTGGGGGAGTGTCTCTAACCCAGAGGAGGGTGAGACTGAGCACCCACACAATGTATGGCTCCATTCCTGACTCTAAACAATACTTGGCTTCCTCTGGGACCCTTCAGTCCTGTTCGCTCACAGTTCCATGAATTCCAACAAGCGCAATGGTAACAACATCACCTGGTAAAATTAGAAGCAGTTCTCACGTCCTGTCAGGGTTTAAAAGAAGCCACGGGCCTGATGTGAAAACTCCAAAATCAGAAAACAACAAATAACTGAGACAGCAACTGATACTCAGGCCTGCTGGGCGGAGGCTCACTGCCCACGTCACCTAGCATGTTTATTGCTTTCTAGGTGGCCCTCACTGCTGACAGATGGCAGATTTCTCAGTGTTCGTGGGGTTTCTGAAGCAAGTGCCTCGGTGCAGGAGCATCTTCTTCACCCATCTTTTCCTCATCCTCTGCTTGGGAGAGGTAGATACAGGTAATGTATTTGATCTGCAGCCATATTCAGTTCACCCAGGTAGGCTATGAACACCCAAACTCTGCCCCTATCTTTGCTAGGTGCCCTCTGGGAACGGGCCCTCAAAGTGCAGCAGCAGACCATACTAATTGCTAAAATGCAAAGGATTCCCATGCAAGGTTTTGGATTTTTTTTTGTTTGGTTTGTTTTTTCATTTGTTTTTGTCATTGTTTTTGTTGTTTTGTTTTGCTTTTGAGACAGGTTCCTGCTATGCAGCCCAGGGTGGCCTGGAATTCACGATCCCCTCGCTTCGGCCTTCCAGGTGCGGGGATTGCAGTTATATCTCACCATTCTCTACTTCCATACCAGCTGTTAAAGGGCCATAGCACTTGATACTCTTCCATCGGTTCACCAGCCCGTTTCCCATATACACCTTCCAGGAGCAAAGATAAGCACAGCTAGACCAATACTCTTTTCCTGAAAAGATTTGTAAAGAACACATTCCTTGGGAAGGAAATAGATGGAGGATGAACTTGGATGGGGTGAAGAGAGAAAGAAGCGGGGATGAAAGAGAGACCTCAGGTGTGAGAGAAAGTAGGCTGAAGAGACCCTAGAGAGTGAACATGTAGGAGGGTGACTGGGATTGACCAGCAATCATCCAGGAGGCTAAAGGTTTTGTCCAAATTGACATATGATCTATGGGCAAAGTGAAGGATGGGGAGGGAGATCTGGGATGTTTAAGCTTGGGGAAGAAGTTGTAACTGAGTTTGGAAAGGAGGAAATGGGCTAATTTAAGGACAGCAGAGAGACCACCTGGCAACCCCACGGAAGAAGAGAAATGTCCCGGGGAAAGGTGATGACAAGTCTCTCAACCTCAGAACTCAGTGGGCATTTAAATACTAAAATCAACGGAGCACAGCAGGCCCATAGGTTATGTTCCTGTATATTTTGTTTTTGTAGAAGCTGTGCATGTGCATTCTATTGATGAACACTGTGAACCCGCCTGTCCTAGCTAATTTATTGTCGATTTGACACAAGTCAGAGGTACCTGAGTAGAGGGAAGCACACTTGAGAAGATGCCTCCATAAGATTGGCCTGCATGCAAGCCTGTGCATTTTAAAATTGATAATTGATATGGGAGGGCCCAGCCCGTTGTGTGCAGGACCATCTTGGGCAGGGGTTCCAAGGGTATAGAAGAAACAGACTGAGCAGTCTACGGAGAGCAAAGACAGTACACAGCGTTCCTTCACGGCCTCTGCTTCAGTTCCTGCCTCTAGGCTCTTGCCTTGAGTCTCTGCTTTGACTTGCCTGTAATATGAAATAAGTCCTTTTCTCCTTGATTTGCTTTTAGACATGGCAGTTATCACAGCAAAAGAAATTTGAACAAAGACATGAAAAAAATAAGACTTTCCATTCTCATTGTGCAGAAATCACTGCCATCAGCCATATGGCTTCTCCCTTCAAGATATTTTTCTTAGCGCACTTGAGCAAATATGCAATTCTTGATTCTATATCACAGGCATAATTTTTTTTGTCAAATATTGCATTTAGTGTGCTCCCCTGACCGTATTTATGCAGCTCCCCAAATAGCATCTACTCTTGATTGATTCAAACCAGTAACCAGTCCAGCCCTGCGCAGTGCACTTGGTTGGAATGTGTGTATATATGTATTTTAACTTACACTCTGACTTTTTTCATGATAATTTCTTCTCCAGGAAACCACACGGGTTGTCCTCGGAGAGCAACTCATCGTTGTCCTTTGAATAGTTTGCTGTAGATTTCTGGTCTGCAAAGGGAAGTGAATTTTGAAAACTTAAGTTTTAAGTGGGTTGATCTTGGCTATTGTTTTGAATTGTTGTCCTAGATGAGGTCAAGGTGCTGGGCCCTGGAGAGTCCATGTTGGCCCTTGTCGGGGAAACGGTTGAGTTCCAGTGCCACTTGTCGCCATACCAGGATGCAGAGCACATGGAGATCCGCTGGTTCCGGACTCAGGTCTCAAACGTGGTGTACCTGTACCAGGAACAGCAGGGGCCCTCCGACCCGCAGATGCCAGAGTTCCGCAACAGGACGGTATTCGAAGCGAATGACATCGTAGATGGCAGCGTGACCCTGCATGTCCTCAGCGTGACTCCCTCCGATGAGGGCCAATATGGGTGCCGCTTTCTTTCCCACAACTTCTCTGGAGAAGCTATGTGGGAGCTAGAAGTAGCAGGTATGTTCCGGAGTTAGCCAGGAGCAGGAGACGGAGGAAAGGATCGGATTGGATTGGATAGAGCTGCCTTACACGCCAGGAGACAGAACCGCGTGAGGGAAATCTCAGATTGAGAACAAACACACACAATGTGTTAAAACATCAGGTGGGGATTAAAGAGATATTTCAGACGTCCATCCAGTGTCTGCCTAGCATGCACGAGGCCATGGTTCAATCCCCAGTACCAGGAAAGAAAGAAAGAAAAAAAGTTTTTTTTTTTTTTTTAGAAGTTAAAAAAAAAGGAAAGAAATCCTATAAAATCTATAGGCAGCAAATAAAAGGGAGAAAAGTTTATAAAAAAAT
The DNA here is from genome assembly GCF_950005125.1 of Chionomys nivalis. Taxonomy (NCBI): domain Eukaryota; kingdom Metazoa; phylum Chordata; class Mammalia; order Rodentia; family Cricetidae; genus Chionomys; species Chionomys nivalis. The sequence goes on along the minus strand of NC_080092.1, from coordinate 31,360,995 downwards.
ATTGAATGACTTCAAAACAGCTGAAAGGGTAATTTTAGCCCTTAAGGACAAGGTGACTCAAAGTGACATCGAGGTATAACAGGCATTTGTGCAAGATTAATTTGTGCAGTATTACTTAGAGTTTCTTGAGTGCTGAAGCTTCCTGAAGGCCAGCGCATAGGTACCGAAAGTGCTCCATCACCACTGTCCACATTCTGAAGCTAGAAAGACAAGGAGCTCGATGAGCAGATGTGTAGGGATCACTAGAATCCATTAGGAAGATGGAAAAACACATGTAAAGAAATTTGATGATGTTTATTTTTATAACAAGAAATAAAGGGGACTAACACAGAAAGAAACGTAAGCAGCACAAGCTAGAAGCTAATAGATTTGGTTATCTAAGTAGTAAGGATTTAAGGAGTAAAAATTAGTGGAGAAAAGTCTGGGGCTTTCCTGATACTTCTTTTATATATCATTAGTATTTAGACATTAGTATTCCAATATATTTTTGATTTAAATAGAATTGCATCACTCTTCTCCCCCTTCTTTTCTCTCTCCAACCCTTTCCAGAGTCTCTCTCTCAAACCCTTCCCATACCCCCACTCTCAAGTTGACAGTCTTTTTCTTTGAGGATTATTGTTACATACAGGCAGAGTGGTCAGCCTTAAAGCTATATACATACTACCAACAAAAATGGACTCAAGATATATTATACACACATACATACACACATATTGATATTTTATAAGTTTTAAAATATATGGCTTGGAGTATAGGTCAGTGAGAGGATGTTTACATAGATGAACAAGAGCTGGATTTGACTCTTAGCACATAAATTGATACTTAAATGACAAATGATAGCTATATAGATAACAAAGCCAGCTCTATTTGACTGGAAAGAATTGCATATGTCATAGGCATTTGAGATTTAGTGAGAATTAACAGAGGATAGTCTATTGGAATTCTGGGCGCGACAACTCTTCATTGTAGTGGGGTCATTTATTGCACTTTTTTTTTTTTTTAATTTTCGAAACAGGGTTTCTCCGTGGCTTTTTGGTTCCTGTTCTGGAACTAGCTCTTGTAGAACAGGCTGGCCTCGAACTCACAGAGATCCGCCTGCCTCTGCCTCCCGAGTGCTGGGATTAAAGGCGTGTGCCACCACAACCCGGCTATTGCACATTATAACTAAATACATATAATCTTCCTCTGAATATTTCCTAATATCCCTGCCTAATCTAAACTGTTGTTTGGCAGTTCATAGCTGGAGGACTGTGAGCTCACAAACGCGATAAGAAGAGTAGTCATAATTCCTGACGTCATATTTTGACCTCAGATGGGGAACAGTGGCGTGAACAGTATGCAGGGCTTCTAGAAGTAAGCCTGATCTTCCCCACTCCTGCTTTCCCAGGGTTGGGCTCAGACCCACTCATCTCCCTTGAGGGCTTCAACGAAGGAGGCATTCGGCTGCGATGCAGTTCCAGTGGCTGGTACCCCAAGCCCAAGGTTCAGTGGAGAGACCACCGGGGGCAGTGCCTTCCTCCAGAGTCTGAAGCCATCATTCGGAATGCCCAGGGCCTGTTCAGTCTGAACACATCTGTAACTGTCCGAGGAGGGGCTCATAGTAACGTGTCTTGCTCAATCCAGAACCCCTTGCTAGCCCAGAAGAAAGAGTTTGTACTCCAGATTGCAGGTCAGTAGGCACCGGCTCACATGTATCCTGATCATCGAAAGCTCCATGTTGGTTGGCCCAGGATTCTGAGGCCTGGCTGGGTACGGGATAGGTTGGCTTTGAAACCTGGATCTACTTGGCTAAGAGTAACTCTGAGAGTGCAGCTGACAACCAAGCAGTAAGTGAGGAGGCCCGAGAAGCAGCATTTCTATACCATAGGTCATGCAACAAACTTGTAAGGCTCATTATAGATCACCATGGAAACTCATCTGTTACTAACATCATCCCTCAAGCCACTACTTGTAGAACCCCAAATCCCAACACCCTGGCTCTCGTCCCAGGAGGGATTCAGATGATAAAACAAGTGACTAAGAGCACGCCCTAGAAGGTGGGAGTGCTGTAGAGACCCAAGAAGCAGAAGAAGGCACCTGGGGGTGACGTCATGTAGCTCTGGGTTATAAGAAGGTGACTCGGGTCAACAGATGTTCAGGCAAAGAGTTGAAATTTCATCCATTGCTTGGTTTCAAAGTCCACTGTGTTAAATTTTATTTTATTTTCTGTGTATGGCTGTTGGCCTGCATGTATGTCTGTGCACCAATTGCGTGTTTGGTGCCCTCAGAGGCCAGGAAAGCTCATAAGATCCCCTGTAATTGGAGTTACCAATGGTTGTTAGTATCCATGTGGGTGCTGAGAACCAGAGACGGGTCTTCTAGAAGAGCAGCAAGGTCTCTAAACTGCTAACCCATCTTTCCGGCCCTTTATTGTTTTAAGCCTTGAAAACCAATCTAACCTATGGGTTATTTTTTCCTGTAAATCTAAATCAATAGTTAGAAAACACCGTCTTCCTTTGTATCAGGCAGATACAATCAACTGCATGCACGATCTCAAGACAAACTGTAACAAGCCCTTAAGCAGGTGGACTTGGCAGCATTATTTGTCATGCACAGATCATTCTAAAGTCCCCTGGTAACTGGGTGGTGGGGGAAGTCTGTGTTAGCTGTCTTAATCCAAAGGGAAAGTAAAGTACGTCCATCTCTAAGGCAAGCATGAAGCTACAGCCTGGAGCTGGACCCTAAATTTAAATTCCCAGAGTCCGAAAGGATTTGGGTGTCTTGTCCTGAATGTTTGCATGTCAGATAGAAAGTCCTGAAGAACAACAGTCCTAGGCTATAAAGCTGCCGAAGTTGTTTAGCTTTCAAACAGACTTACTTGCTTCTCAGAGGAATAAGGAATTTGATTTGAAAAAAAAAAATCCTAAAGGGAAACTGAGAGCTACTAATTTCTTTTAATATCAGGAAAAGTTTGGATTTCCTTCCTTCCTTTGTTTTCTTTTTAGATCCATATATATATATATATATATATTCATATCATTTAATAGTTTATTATTAAGTTTACATATATAGACCTTTAGATCTGTACATACTTGCCCAAGTCCACTGCTCCTAATGGATATCAGGTGGAGACACCAAGGGGTTGGAACAGAGGGCCTAGGTCTAGCCACCAAGTCAGGGAGACGGCAGATTGGGAGGGAAAGCTGTATGGGAAGGATAAATCTAGTGTGGCCAACTCATTCATACAAGACCATGAAAATAAAGTTCTAGAAAACTAACAAATGCTAAGCAAAACAAACCAGACTCAAAAGGAAAAAAGACTGTGTGACTTTACTTACGTACGTGAGGACCTTACTTCACATACTTCTTCTAAAGAAGGGGCTTCATCTTAAGCCACATAATGAGTGGTGGCTGATCTCAGCTCTAGAAGCGTGTTCTGATAGCAGAATTGTGAAGGATATCCTGAAAATAGCCCCTTAAGGAGCTAAGGAGCAGGGCCATAAAATTTAACAAGGTGGTGGCACACACCTTTAATCCCAGCACTCGGGAGGCAGAGACAGGTGTATCTCCATGAGTCTGAGGCCAGCCTGGTCTTCAAGAGCTAGTTCCAGGACAGGGAAACCCTGTCTCGAAAAATCAAAAAAAAAAAAATAATAATTAATGAGGTTCAGATGTTCCTAGGAAGTATTCTATCTTTGAAGATACCTTGTCAGTTATTAATGGCTCTTTGTTAGGGTTTTTTGCGCCCAAAAACTGACCGACAGTTTCAGAAACTACCTTACCCTATGCCCTCCTTACCCAATCTCAAGATGACAGGACACAAACTCCCGAGATTGTGGTATTTCCCCTTTAAAAGTTCTCCCCCTCCCTGGGTTTGGGACTGCCCTTCCCTCACCCACTGCTGGAGGTGTGGCCCAAACTTGAGTCTGAATATTGAAAACCCTCTTGTGCTTTACATAGGAATTGGTTCCATGGAGTTTCTCTTTCAGGGATATTTAGCTTGGGCATAACACATAAGGTACCCAGGATAGTCAAGTCCATCTAGAGAGTGAAGTAGAGGTTGTGAAAAGCCTAGAGGCTAAGAGTGAATGAGGTGTCAGTGTTCGGTGAACAGCATGGGACAATGAAAATGTGTTAGAAATGAACACTGATGTGCACATAGGCGTGGCTAAGATGAGGGCTAGGATTTAGCTCCTTGATTCAAAGTCTGTCTCTCTCATGAGACCCCAGAAGAGCAACCAGCGCTTTTAACCACTGTGATCTCAGGCTCATTTTACTGTACTTAGAGGTTAAAAATATACTTTTAAAGAAACACCCTTCTGAGATAATGTGATATCTCTGAATAATTAGATCACACAGACACAAACTTTTTTTTTTAATTCTTTTTTAATTAAAATTTCCAACTGCTCCCCGTTTCCCATTTCCCTCCCCTCCTCCCACACATTGCCCAGACACAAACTTTATTAAACCGACACAGCTGTTTCTTCAGGGTTACACTCCAGTTTTGCCCTCATCCCCTCATCTTCCGGGCACTCTTGGACCTGCCCTGACCTGCATGCAGCCACAAGCCACATCCTACCTTTGGGGATTATTTGGGAAGCAGCTGTGGTTAAACAACTATTGGTTTTGTTGGGAATTCTTCCGGTGCCGTGAGAACTGAGATAAATGTCAGGAAGCAGGTGACAACCCGTGGATTCTCCAACCAGGTAGAACAGCTCACTGGTTTTCAAAAGCAAAATACTTTGGATTCATTCAAGGGTAGCATTAGAGCCAGAAGAAGTGATCTCCCGGTTATAAGAGGAAAAGGGTATACCGGGACCTGTCATTCATCTTCAGTTTACAGCGCTCCCTTCTCTCTGCCCGTGCTCACACCAGTCCAAGTCCTGCCATTGCACCAGATCCTACCTGGAGTGAAGGTTGTTCAGCTGCCCTCATGTCTAGTTCATGCCTGGCTACAGGGGCTGGCACGGAAGGTGTAACTGGCCACCCTAAGGTCCCTCAAGGCTTTCCGGAATGTGACGTCCAAGATAGTCTTGTTTCAGTGGCTAGTGGCGCCTAAGTCGAGACACCAAACCCCATGAGACATGTCTTCCAGATGTATTCCTACCCAGAACGTCCCCCTGGAAGAAAGCGTTCCTGGGAACCCTGGCGGCCCTTCCACTCAGTCTTGCTGTGCTCACCATCCTGGCGCTGCAGTACTTTTACAAGAAGCGGTGCTCCCAAGGTATGACTCAGACCCTGGAGCTGGATTTGCTCCATAGTGATGCAGTCTAGTGGTCTGGACCTGGTCTGTTTTCTCTGCCAGTTAAAGAACTAAAAGGCGGGGGTGGGAGGTGGGAGGTGGGGGGTGGGTGGGGATGGGTGGGGGGGTGGAATCTGCAGCACAACGGGTAGCAGCAGAGAAATCTCAAGCACCGCAGACAGAATCGACAGCTGAAAAGGGAATTTGTTGGGGTTGAGGAAACACACACAGACAACAGACGGAGAAAAAGACCCTCTGCGAAGCTAAGGGGCAAGGAGGGCGGCAGGAGATGGTAGCCAGGGGACGGGGAGGAGGAACCCGAAATGCCGAAAAAATCCGATCTCTTCCGGAGGGCCGGGGTTTTAAAACCTCTGAAGAGTCTTCCTCCCCTACTTTAGGGTTGGTCAGACTGAGGACAGATAGGACGCTTGATTGGAACGCAAATGTGGTGTCCTGATCAGACCTTGTTGAGCCAGTCCACCAGCAGGCCTGCTGGTGGGAGGCAAAAGCTGTTAGGCTTCTGTCTCAAGTCAGGAGGTTGAGGAAGAAGCTGGTCATCTTGGAAATTTGCCACCTTAATTACCTAGCCACAGTCCCTCTCCCTATCTGTCTGCCTACCAGGGAGTCTAACTGGTAGTCTCTCAATAGGAAAGGGGTGGGGTGTGGGGGCATGGAAGGACACAGCAGCAGAAGGCAACTCAGACTGGAATGACAGTCAGCTTCAGGCAGGACTCAGCTTTCCCCATTTATTCTTTCTTTCAGAAAAGCTGAAGAAGCAGGAAGAAAAGGACAGAGGTAAGCCAGCAGAGATGCTCTCTCCTCACATCCCAGAGCAGGGTCCAGGGACCTTCTGGGTTTCCAAGGCAAGGGCCTCAGTTTTACAGGGACATCTAGGAGAAGGGTAGAGAGGGGATGACAGGGTTTGCTCGGATTGACAGTGTCCAGGCACCCAGATGAACTTCCGGATGCATAGGGCTAAATCTGTACACCTTAGGGGAGTGAGGTACCCATATTCATAATCTGCCCTGTCTGGTCGTTCCCCACTCTGAGAGCATCCTTTTTCTCTTTTGTCTTCAGGAAGACTGATTGCACGGTTGGGTAAGTTCCGGGTTCCTCACCACAAGGCAGGCTGCGGAACAAGTGGGTTTAGCTGGCCACCTCTGGAGCAGAAAGGGGCATTCAAGGCACTAGGCTCCTTAGAGGAAGAGAAGGAGGACACCCATCTGGTTCTCGATCTGGCTTTGTGCACCTCTTCTTCTTCGATCAGACTGAGATGCGGTGCCTGTGGGCGCCCCGCTTTAGGGTTAATTCAACAGAAGAACCTCTGAAGAGACCCTGCTGGAGTCTTTACCCCCTCCAGTTCATGTTCCTGAGATTCATCTTTTTAACCCAAATGACACTGTGAAGAAAGATCCTTGAACTTGCATGAAAATGGGAATGCTTTGGTAATTACTTTTCCTCTCATCAGAACACACCAACATAAAACCATGGAGGGGTGTGGTGTAGCTGAAGGCTGCACAAAGGAAGTTGAGGAACCTGAGCTCCTTGGTAAAGGCTGGTGATTCCAGTATTCCACTAGTGAGGCAGACCCAAGGGGCTTGGTAACTTTCAGGCCATGCTGCAGAGAGAGACCCTGTCTCAAAAAAGGCAAAGGAGATTAGTGATCCCACATAAAGGGGAGATGGAGAAGGCCCCCATAATTAGATTGAAGATCCAGAGAACCAAAATTTGACTGCCCTGTCAAAACTCCAGCTGAAACTGAAAGAGTAGAGAGCCCTGTATTACTGCCTATTCAATCCTACCAAGCAAAACCACTTCAGTGAGTCAACATCACAGCCTGAATTAGTATATCGATTGCTTTCCAAAGAATTCAAAGGATGGAGAGACCAGAGGACTGTGTTATGGAGACAGAGCTGGATCCTTTCCATCTAGGCAGGAGAAATAATTGCCCTTTCTGTCTTTAAACGAAGTATTAAACAAAGTACTCAGCAATGACCTCCAAATCACATAGGCTGTGCCTGGTCCTGGGCTTAATCATGTGCTCTGCCTCCCCACCTCCTCTCCTCCCCACTACACCAGGTAAATCTTGTGATTTCAGAAAGAATAAACCCCCCTCTCCAACTAGATCAGAGCCTTGAGAAAAAACCCTTTAGAACCAAGGCTGTTTTCCCTCCCTGGCCCACCGCCTGTTGGTTTCTTCCTCTGAAATGAAGACAGGCTAAAGGCTCTGCAATGCTGGGCATGAGCCTCCTTCTGCAGGGCAATGTGGCATCAAGGAGAGAGTTGCAGTCAGAAGTAGTTTCAGATTAAGGATCTGTAGGCAGAGACTGCTCATTTGTTCATGGCTGCCCTGACCCGAAAAATCACACAGAAACTGTATTAATTACAGCACTAGTTGGCCAATAGCTTAGGCTTCTTATTAACTAACTCTCACATGTTAAATTAACCCATTCCTATTATTTTATATTTTACCCTGAAGCTTGTGGTTTACCAGTAAGACTCCGGAGCATCTGTCTCCTTTGGCAGCTACATGGCCTCTTTCTGACTCCTTCTTTTCTCCTCTATCTCTGCTTGAAATTTCCACCTTGCTCTATTCTGCCCTGTCATAGGCCTAATTAGCTTCTTTATTCATTGTCAAAGAAAGGCAAGACACATTCAGAAGGACTTACACCGAGGTTCCTTAATCTTTGCCTCAGAAGGTTGATGTTTCTCTGTTTTTCTTGCAGAGAGACTTCAGACAGAGCTTGGTAAGTTCCCTCCACACCAGAACTTACTTCCTGTCCTGTCTTTGTACCTGGCTGCCCACGCATGATACCCTGGCTGGAACGACACTGACTGTGGGTGGTGGGGGAAGGGAGGATTAGACAACTGTGACACGAATGTGACGTGGCTTCCTGACTTTCCAACTCTCCTTTTCCTTTGCTCCTTCAGACTGGAGAAGGTCCGAAGGCCAGGCTGGTGAGTAAAGCCCCCTTCTCTCCCACTGCATCTCACTAGGCTCCCTGACTTAGCATGTTTGAATCACATCCCTCTAAATGCATTTCCAACTTAGGGCATTTTTCCACAAGTGAATTTGCAAGTAACTTGAAAACATACTGTGAACTTTACATTGAAAATGTTCTAAGTTAGAAATGCAAGCAACACAGTGCTGGGGTGTTGGATAGGTACCTTCTGATCACGTGATTGTCTAGGCAGTGACTCTCTGTGTCTTCCCAGCATTTACACCAGCCTGAGAAAAGACCAAAGTTCTAAGTATGATTTCTAATGAATACAAATGGTTTTCACACCATTGAAGAGCAAAACAAACAAATAAAAAAAACTTAAGTCAAGTTATCAATAGCCAACTCCTCTCTGTTCATTGCAACATCATAGTCTCTCTGGTGCTTCCACTTCTCTCCTACGATTCACATGCTGTGTGTATATTTTACTTGGTAGAGGTCAGACTCAGGTTTCACTTTTATATTTATTTACATTTATTATAATAATATATCCATTATAGGTATGATTTATATATTTTATAGTTATATAAAGTATGCATTTATCTATATATTTATTTATATAAATATATTTATTTTATATTATATTTACATATAAATTATCCATATAATTTATATTACATGTTATATTTATTGTCCGGAGGCTACATTTGGGAAAACATTGCTTCTAATCCTGATTACACAGCAGAATCACCTGAATTTCTGATGCTCACCCTCAAACTGCTGGTGGGTTTAAAGTGGACATGCTATTATATATATAAATACATCTCTTCATACCTGAATGAAAATGAGGACATGGTCATTCCTAGGTATGGTTGAGGATCAGGGTTCTATTGCAGATATGAGGGAGAGTACAGCCAAAGGCGTCCGGAAGAGAAGACTGAACCAGCCCATTCAAAGTCTCCCTTGCTTTATACATACATCACTGTTTAAATATCCACTTCATAGTATGTTGGGTCCATTTCTTCCTGCCGGTTCTCGCTGCCCACCACTGCAAACCACACTGAATAAGCCTGAAGTATGCTGTCCTATCACCCTTTTTCTCTAGGAGGTACATCCAGGAAGGGAGATTAGGCTGTCAGATAGGCAAAGGTTTCCCAGAGGGCCATACTCCTGCAGTTGGCTATGGTGAGGCTCTGTCCACCTGCACCATGTGTGACCCAGCTCTCTAAGTTTGCTGGCCCATGGGGATAAATACTTTCTCATTCCTTTATTGTTGGCTCCTCTCTAGATGCTGACTTTGAACACACACACACATATTCTTATTGATATATTTTATAATGGCTATGTATATATCCTTGTTAACATATATATGTTTTATTATTGACATTAAACAATATGGATTCCGTTTTGCTATTGTGTCATTTGCTGTTTGTCTTGTCCATGTTCCCCTTAGTGAAGAGAGATCATTACTTTCCATAAAGTTTAATTAATCAAACTTTTACCTATGGCTTCTACTTCTGAAGCTGAAGATCTTTGCTAAGGATACCACAATGTATATTGTCTTATCATTTCTTAATTTATACTATATTTCTCAGCCTTCTGTTAGTGTCACATAATACCTGAAACAGTAAACTTCCAGTGAGCAAAGGTTTTCTTGGGGTCACAGTTTCAGAGTTAATCCATGGTCACTTGGGTCAGTGGCAAGGCAGTAGGAAGTAAGGAATATGTGGTAGAGAAAGCTGCTTGTTTCATGGTAGGCAGAAAGCAAAAAAGAGAAGCAGGAGAGATCAGAAACTAAGGTTCCACATAGTGCAGAGCTTGGACTAAACCTTTAACTTGAGGCCATTTGGGAAAGTTTCAGACCCAAACTGCAATAATATGTTTTGTGTATAGGTCATTAATCAGTCCTACAGAAGTCCCCACACTGGGTGTGAGGGGATGATAATGCACTGACTTGTCTGTGTGTATTGAATGGGTCTTCTCAATGCCATTTAGTATACCAGCCAAAATTCTCCCATTGAGGCAAGGTTTCACCTTGAGCATCTATTCAGTGTGGAAGTGCTTGTCCCTGGACTCACCTCCCCACTCCCTGTTTTCACCATTGTGGCTTTGACAGCATCTAAGAGTTCAAGGTTTCTTCCCCACATCTATTTCCCTTTTAAAGTTAATGAACCTTTAAAATATTAATTTACACAGTTCCTTTAAAAATTCTCAAGTTGATTTGGATGAATGGTTCAAAATTTATAGGCAAACTAACATTGAATCAATGTTTTGCTAGGACTAAGCTATTCATGTAAGAGGTGTGTATCTTTAAAGTCCCATGGACTGTTTTGATTCGAGTCCAGGGTTAATCCCCTAGAACCTTGAAAAATGTTTCTATCACTTTGGATCAACTCTTTGTTCCAAAACAGAACAAGAGAAAACTGGAGAAAAATCTACTCAGAATGGTCCACAATAAAAAGGGAGACTGTGGAGAGAAAACGGGGTATCTAGAAGGCATCTTAGGACAGAGTCCCATTCAGCAGAGCCTCCAGGACTGAGCTTGGCCAGGCAGATAGGTTTCATTTCCATCCTATAGGGTACCAAGGCTGCTTGTTCCTTGCTTCTGTGTTCCATCTTCCCAATGTAACTCGAGGCTACATACCACTTTGGTAGAACCCAGCACAATCGTTAGACCCCTGTCCAATCCAATCCAGAGGTGGGGACAAGGTTATTTAATTTGTGGACAGCTCTTGAGCAAGGGAAGCCACCCTCAAGGTCCCAGGGTTGTTGGCTGAGCTCTCTGAGTCCCTTCTCTCTCTTTGCTTTCAGAGTGGAGAGCGGCCCAGCAATATGCAGGTAAGTAACTGAAGCTGCCCAGTGAGACTGGTGACAAGATCAGGCAGGGTCTTGCATAGAAGAGATAAGGAGGGGTCTGACATTGGAGGAAGGGTTTTTCCAGGAGCCAAGTCCATCTCCTGGAAATGAACACAGAGTATACATGCAGCATGCTGCATACTCTCATGTGCACACATGTTTCGAATACAAGCTGTTCACAAAGAGGCACAGCTTTGGGGGTCTACTGGTTCATTTCCTAAGGGCAGGAAGGAAGGCTGCTTCTGGAATCTGTGTGCAGAAGGAAAGGTAGCGTCTGAAAGGAATCTCCCAAGTCATTTCTCAGAAGGGGCCCTCAGAGGCATGATACACACTGAAATCCCAGCATGGGGAGGCTGAGGCAGGGGGTCACGAGTCAAGACCAACCTGGGTTATATAGAAAGACTTTGACTCAAGAAACCGGTAGGTGGGTAATTGGGGGCTCTCCTCCAATTTCTCAATCATCGAGTGGATATGTGTTTGGAGCAAGGGTGCTGGAGTGTAGGTCATTGGATTAAATGATCTCAGAGGTCCACTGTAGTTTTAAGAATCTTAGAATTGCTGTAAAGAGGAGGCGACCTGGTGGTGAAACCAAAGGAAACAAGCTACAAAAGACCTGATTCCACGCTAGTGAACCTCCCCCATGACTTACTTTATTTGCAACCGAAGAATGGGATTCGGGACTTTTCTGTTAGGAAAGGAATGGGCTTCAGGGGTGTGCCATTCTGGGAAAGGGGATGGTTGAAAGAGAGGGTGTGTGCCAGAGTGTGTGCGTTTGCTATTCCACCAGTTGGTCCAACTGGAAAAACTAGACGTCTGAGGAGTGAAAGAATGGAGGGGGAGAGCAGGGCAAGGATGGAGGTGGGGGAAGAAGGAGAGGTACCTGAACCTTCCCCAGTGGGTACTAACCCTAATCTTCTGCTCAGTGGACATGACCTTGGATCCCACCACAGCACACCTTAGCCTGGAGATCTCAGACGACCTCAAGAGTGTGTCCTCCAGACCGGGGGTGCCCAGTATTGTGGTCCACGGCCCGCAGCGGTTCTCAGAGCAGACATGCGTGCTGAGCCGGGAGCGTTTCTGCAGCGGCCGCCACTACTGGGAGGTGCACGTGGGCCGGCGCAGCCGCTGGTTCCTGGGCGCTTGTCTGGAGTCGGTGGAGCGCTCGGGGCCCGTGCGCCTGAGCCCCGCCGCCGGCTACTGGGTCATGGGGCTGTGGAACAGTTGCGAGTACTTCGTGCTGGACCCGCAGCGCGTGGCGCTGACGCTACGCGTGCCTCCCCGGAGGGTGGGCATCCTGCTGGACTATGAGGCAGGGAAGCTGTCTTTCTTCAATGCGTCTGATGGCTCGCACATCTTCACTTTCACCGACACTTTCTCTGGGGCGCTCTGCGCCTACTTCAGGCCCCGAGCCCACGATGGCAGCGAACACCCGGATCCCCTGACCATCTGCTCTTTGCCCGTTAAAGGGCCACATGTCCTCGAAGAGGACGACAATGACAATTGGCTACAGCCATATGAGCCCTTTGACCCCTCCTGGGCTGGTGATGAGGCGCTGTCATGACCTCAAGGCCAGGTCTAGGCAGTGTCCTGAACTCCCGGACAGCGCTTTGCTCCCCTGCTGCCAAAGCATGCAGAGGCCCTTGGAATATGTATTTGTGTATATATAATTATTTTAAAGACAGCAGGCAAAAAAGAGACCGTTTATGTATATAGCAAGACTATGGAGTGTGCACTGTGGGAATGGAAAAGAAGTCAGACGTATTCGCTAATTTGTGAATAGCTTTGCATATTTTGTGTAATTTTGTATAGTCTGTAAAAGTCTAGAAGTAATGACATTTCATAAGTAATGAGTTCACCTATGGCTCAGATCTGAATGTTAAACATCATTTCCTCCTAAAATGAAATGGGAGAAATGGCTGATTCCAGGACTGGGTAAAGAAGGCCCAAAACTTGGACCATTTTGGCTATAAAATAAAAGTCAGCAGAAACTTATAGGAAGCAGCGTAGATCAGATCTACTGGGCAAAAAGGGAACTGTGATTAGTAACTGTGGAGTACATACTTTAAAACCAGAGAAAATGTTAAGAGTTCTCACCATAAAAAGGGTAGGTGAGGTAGTCTAGATGTCAGTTGGTTTGCTTTAGCCAATCCAGCACGCACACATTTATGAAAACAATGTCCACCACAGATATACACATTTTTTGCTTGTCAGTTAAAATAAGCAAATAAACATATTTTTTTTTAAAAAAAAAAAGCAAAACACATATTACAGTCTGTAGTGACTTCCCTGGCCTTCTATGAGGCATTATTAACATGAAAATCCATAATGGCACTGATGGGGCTGGGGTAGAGGTCAGGGGCAGGGTGCTTGCCTAACTTGAGGGACAAGACACATCTTCAGCTTCAGGGACACTTCCTCTGGGGCAGCATATTAGTTTCCCAGCATAGCAAGGGAAGGGTTAGGATGGCAAGAATGCAGAGTTACTCCAAAAAACATACATACTGGCAACAACATACAGACTGAACAAGCTATATTTAGGAATATATATGTAGACACATATACATGTACACATGTAATAGCAATTATTTTTAAAAGGCCATGAATTTGAAAGAGAGTAAGGAGTTACAGTATTGGGGGGAGGACTTGGGAGGGGAAGAGAAAAATACTGTAATTTTATTATGATCTCTGAAATTAAAAAATAAAATAATGTAGCATTAGCTACTAACTAAAATCCACATGGATAAGTCTATGCCAGAACTTTAATTTGTTTTTCTTTTTCCATTTTTTCAAAGGAGAACCTTTAAAAATAGCCTAATGATCTCTATCTAAAAGATAATGACGAGGAGTGTGGAATGGAACAGCTATTAGCTTTACATCATGGAAATAATTCATATAGACAGAAGGAGTAATGGGTGCTAAAATCACTGGGCAAAGTCTGCTGGAAAGCAAGAATTTTCCACAGTCTTCAGTAGCAATCTTACATACTTCTTAAAAGTAAGGGGAAGAAGGGCTTCGGGGATCTTTCCTCCACTCCTTAGCATCCTCCCTTCTTGGACGTGCTTTTTCTTTTCTCAAAAAGCTATCTCTATTTGTACTGCATGCCTACTTAAAAGGCATGGCTTTTCTCCATCTCCTCCTTGTGGCTGCCAGAATTTTAATCTCATCTGTCCCAGTTTGCAAAAGCCTCTAATAAAATTGTCCTTGAGCTTCCTTAAGGGGGGGGGGGGGAAGAAAGGGAAAAGTATCTTTGCAATGGTAATCTGCAAGATGAACCAAGTGATGACATTTACATATTCAAGGATGAGACGAGACATCAGGTCAAAGGAAAATGATTAAGAGCCCAAACTCTTTTTAAAAACTTGGGTGAATGCTGATTTTCTGAGTGAAATATTAGTGCTGTAGTCATTCAGGGAAATACTGCTCTTCACAAATATGTCCAGAGAAGGTCTTTTATGGGTTGACTCACAGTGGGGTAGGGATGGCTACAGCCCACTTTCGGGATTCAGCTGTTGAATGACTACCACTTGATGAACAAAGGCTTCCTCCTTGGGCAGGAGATGTAGCTCAGTGGTAGAGCACTCTTCCAGCATGTGCTCTGGGTTTGATGCCCAGCATCACATTAAAAAGCAAACAGTCAGGCAGTGGTGGCTCACTTTTAATCCCAGCACTCGGGAAGCAGAGGCTGAGGAGCTCTGATTTGGAGGCCAGCCTGGTCTACAGAGTGAGGACAACCAGAGCTACCCAGAAAAAAATCCCGTCTTGAAAAAACAACAAAACAACAACAAAAATACAGAGCGCCCTATTCCATCATAAGCATTCTAAACTAATGCTACTCTGTCTTGATTGTTTCCTCTGACAATAAGGTAGAAAAGCCTTTTAATTTAAACTTTAAAATGTATCCAGAACCTGTTAACTTCTGGTCACTTTCTTTTCTACCCAGAACCAAACTCTATAAACTCTAACCCAGATTACTGCAGGAACTTCCCTGTGGGCCCTACACAGCAGCCTGGATTGACTTACTAAAACAGACCAGCTGGGCATGTTGGTACACATCTGTAACCCCAGCATGAGGGCAGACAATGAGATTGGGGCCATCCTAGTGGGTCCCTAGCTCCCAAACACAAGCAACAAACAACCCCAGGGCAAATATTTTCTCTTCTTGTTCGGAGCTCTAACTTCTCACACTGGCTTACGAGACCCTGTTCTCTCTGGCCAGGAAGCTCTCATTCTCTGTCTGTCTCTCCACTCTAAAATTCATTTTCAGTGGCCTTTTCTAGCTGGAACACTCTGGATCCTGGCCCAGACTCTATACTCTCTAAGGGCTGGACCATGTTTCCTTCCCCACATGCTACCTGTCATACTATGAAGTCCCAGGAAACTGGTGTCTCTAGTGTGCTGGAATAATGAAGTAGATATTTTCTTTTGGTCCAATGTGTTTAAAGAAGGTCTTTATCGAAAATGTATGTTAAAAGATTATCCTTTGACCTGGGTTTGGTGATGCACATCTGTAATCTCAGTGATTAGGGTGGGAGTGTTGAGACAGGAGAGTAGGATGGTCATAAATGAGGTCAAGGCTAGACCAGTCTGAAAAGTGGGGTGAGACAAGTGTCTCAAAGGCAGAACTCTCGAAGTGCACTTCCTAAGTCCCTCCTGAATATTTGTCTTCACGCATACTCTGTCTTTTCAGAAGTCAACTCCTCTGCTTGTGACTGGTGGTCCCTAGGTATACACTTACAATCCCAGCACATAGGCGAGACAGAAAGAGCTTAAAGTCATTCTTGACTGTGTAGAGAGTCTGAGGCCAGCCAGGGCAGTACCAGGCACCATCTCAAATAAAGCAAAATAATACAAAGAAACTTCAACAACAACAACAACAAACCCAAAAAGAAATGCTACTTACTGTCTGCAGCAATCTCATCATTTCTGTTTTACCTTTGGTTTCAGTGATAAACATTCTGGGAGCTAGGAATTAGCTTAATGGAAGAATGTGTGTTTAACATGGGGTTCAATCCCTAGCACTGCCCCCCAAAATATCTTGATTGTGTAGGGTGAGGTATTTGTAGTCTTTGTACCCCCCCATAGCTTGAACTCTGACTGTGAGAGAGTGCCACATCCCATGGCAATTGTTTCCAAATGTGCATATAAGCCAAACAGCTCTTCATGCACAGTAACATAGACATGTTTGCTTGTTAACTGTGTCTCCAGAAAGCTGAAAGCCAACCTACTAATCAATACCATAAGACTTTCTTAGCATTTATACACCAAGATTCCATTCTTAACGTACAAAGCCCCAGCTAGGAGAATAGCTTGGTGGTAGAGACCTTACCTACTGTGTGGAAAGCCTAGACCCAGTCCCCAACACAACAAAGATAGATAGGTAGGTAGATAGATAGATAGATAGATAGATAGATAGATAGATAGATAGATAATAAAAGATCAAGGCAGGTTGTTGTCTGAGTTTACTGTCCTACCCAGTTCCCACAATTGTTAAGTCCCAAAGAAATCACACAGAGGTCTATATTAGTTATAAAATGATTGGCACATTGCCTCAGGCTTCTTAGTAACTCTTATAACTTATATTAACCCATTATTCTTTTTTTTTTTTTTTGGTTTTTTTTTTCGAGACAGGGTTTCTCTGTGGTTTTGAAGCCTGTCCTGGAAGTAGCTCTTGTAGACCAGGCTGGTCTTGAACTCACAGAGATCCTCCTGCCTCTGCCTCCCGAGTGCTGGGATTAAAGGCGTGCGCCACCACCGCCCCGCTTAACCCATTATTCTTATCTGTGTTAGCCACATGTCTCAGTACCTTTTTCAGTGAGGCAGTCACATTTTGTTTCTTCTGTGGTTGGGTCAGGACTCCAGAGGAATGAGCTTCCTCCTCAGAATTCCCCTGTTCTCCTTGACCCGCCTCTACTTCCTGTCTGGTTGTCCGGCCTATACTTCCTGCCTGGCTACTGGCCAATCAGCATTTATTTAAAATAGAATTAACAGAATACAGACCATGGTACCATACCATCAGGTAAGTATCTTAGTCTTACCACAGGGACCACCACTAGGCGATAAAATAAACTCTGGGTTCTGAACACGTCACACATTAAAAACATGATCTATGTTCTCCTCTGCCTCTGTTCTGCGCTTGCTCCATGACTTTTCTGTGAAACACTGGATTAATCTGGAAAGCCAGAGTGTTTACAGAACAACCGGGTGGTACGTCATCAGCTGCAGTATAGATAACACTTCTCACATGTTAGTTATGACAACCATTATCAAGGTCGCTCTGCAGAAACTTGAGGCTGTGTTTGCTAAAAACACTGTTTCTTCACTTGAACATTTTGATATTGATACGATGGCTCAGTTGGGATGCAAGGCTTGGCATCTCTGTCTGTTTAGCACGTCTGTGTCCTTTGCTGCTTCAGAATCTCTCAGCAGATTCTGCTCAACTCTTCATGTAGCTATGCTGACGATTTGAGAAATGTGTCCAGGATTGCAATGCATGATTAACTTAGCCCATTGTCCACTGGAGCTGGTTTGGGTTTCTTCCACCTTGACCTTAGGCTTCTTGTCAACATAAACATTGTAATTCTTCCAGCCCTATACAGCTGGATGTTTGCACAAGACAATGGTGCCAACTGACCTTCAGCAGTTCCTGAGGAAAGTCCTTGCTCATTACCCCACCAAGTACAAGGTCACAAAGCTTGCACAAGAGACGGCCAACTTTTGAGACCATGGCCCTGACCAGTGGACATGTAACATATTTCAACTTATGCCTTCCAAAATTAATAAAAGCCCAATGCTCCCATTTGTTCAGCAACCAGCAGTCTTATCCTGACTGAGGCTCAGAGCTCTCTCTTTGGCTGTAGTTGAAGTCAGTCATGTTGCAACACAGTTTGCCTGTCTTGTTTGTAGCGTGTGACTTAGTCTCATTTCTATTGCTGTGTTAAAAGTCCAGTATCAGATGACTTCAAAGAACACTTGAGCCCTGGTCAGCCTAGGCAACATGCTGAAACTCCATCTTTTAATAGAAAAAATATAGGTACGATTGGGGAAATATGTAAAACTATTTCCTAGTAATGAACACATAAAAATGGAGTTTCACAGAAAGTAATTAGTTTTCAGGGAATGCCAAGGAACTTTGGGTGTGATTTTATCAACATCCAGGGTTGCACAGATGAAGAATGGAAAGTCCACAGATGAGTGACTTTGCCCAAAGTTTCTCAATTCTTACATAACCGAGCTCTGTGTACCAAATTTTGATACGCAGATGAGTTGTGAATAGGTTTCCGATCTTGGTTCACTGTGGTTTCTTTATGTTTGTTTGCTGTTTGTTTTTAACAGGGCCAGCTCATGACTTGGGCTTGGAACTCAATGTGTAGCTAAGAATAACCTTGAATTTCTGGTTTTCCTGCCTCTACCTCCCAAGAGGAAGGATTATAGACATTGGCTAACATGTCTGGTTCATGCGCTGGGCAAGATGTCAAGTACTTTGTGCATGCTTGCTAGGCGAGCACTCTACCAACTGAGCCACATCCCCAGTTTATTGTGTAGCCTAGAAGGAAGCTGTGTCTGCCAACCTTTGGAGGACATAATCAGGGTATCTGCTAGTTCTTAAAGTCACTACGGGCTTCGAATCCTCAAATGCTGGTTCCCATAGGAGGAAGAGTCATGTGAGGCCAACAAGAGCCATCTGTTACTCTATCATCCTCCTCGCAGGTGTCCTATGTGTTAGCAAATCGCTCCCAGCTCCCAGCCTAATCCTACCTAGTCAGAGAGGTCCCCAAAAGGCATAAAGGAAAAATGGGAATGACAGGGAAGTCTGGACAGAGGAAGGAACCGATAAGACAAGAAACAAGCAGTAAGATGTGTGTGGGTGGCTTGCCTACATGCCCCACCTCCCAAGCATCTTCCTTAGGGCACTGATTACATCCCTGTTCCTCAGGCTGTAAATGAGTGGGTTGAACATTGGGGTGAGGATAGTGTAGAAGATGGAAGTGGCTCTATCTCCCACTGGTGTCCTAGCTGAGGCCCGCTGCATGTAGCTAAATATGGCTCCCCCATAGTAGAGGCCCACCACAGTCAGGTGGGAAGAGCAAGTGGTGAGAGCCTTCTGTTTCCCCTCAGTGGCGGGCATTCTAATCACAGCTGTGAGGACCTGTGCATAGGAAGCCACAATGACCCCAAGAGGCAGCAGTAACATCACCACACAGCATGCGTAGATGAGGTCCTCGAAACGTGAGGTGTCAGCACAGGAGAGGCGCAGCAGGGCTGGGACCTCACAGAAGAAGTGGTCCACCTCTAGAGATCCGCAGTAAGGGAAGCTGAAGACCATCCCCACGTCAATCACACTGTCTGCCATTCCACCCATCCAGGATGCCATGGCCAGGGACGTGCAAGCCTTCCAGTTCATGAGCACAGGGTACCTCAGTGGGTAACAGACTGCCATGTACCTGTCATAGGCCATGACAGCCAAGAGGAAGCACTCAGCTCCTCCCACCGTGACCACGAGGAAGATCTGAGAGGCACAGCCTGCCAGGGAGATGAGCTTCCTGCCTGAGAGGAAGTTGGCTGCCATCTTGGGTACCACTGTACATGTCATTGTCAAGTCCATGATGGAGAGCTGGCTGAGGAAGAAGTACATAGGGGTGTGCAGGCGCCTATCAGCCTGGATGAGCGTCAGGAGGAGGATGTTGCCAACCACAGCAGTCCCAAAGGCCAGAAGAACAAGGGAGAAGAAGAAGGAGTCATAAGGCGAGTGCCTGAACAGGCCTGCAAGGATGAAGCTGGACAGGGAGGAATGGTTCCAGGGCTGCTCTGCCATGGCCCTGAGAGATAAAAAGACAAAAAACTTTATTGGACACCTCAGTAGCATAAAACAAAACAAATATTTTTCTCCCCAAAGGCAAAGATTGGCCCTTTGGCCCTGCCCTACTCTTTCCTCCTGCAGTAAAAATCTCTTTTCTCGCGCAGCTGTTTTCAGGTGTACCCAGCCTGAATGGACCCTTATTTCTCCCGAGAGAAGATGGAATGGAGATACAGGCAGGGGGGTTGGGGAGCACGGGGAGATAAGTGGTAGCTAAATGGCAGGTGGGGAAAAACAATTTGAGGAAAGGGGGCTATAGATTTAAAAGATAGGGAAGTGAAATATTGGATGACCCAAGTGACAAAAGGAGAAAGAAGTTTGGATGGAAGGGATAAAGGCAATACAATTAAAAAGCAAAATTCTCCTTGTTAAGAATAATGGAAGAGGGCTGGCGGGGTGGTTCAACAGGTAAAGGTGCTTGCTATGTAAGACCTGCATGAGCCCCAGAAGCCACGCAAAGGTCAAAGGAGAGAACTGACCCCATAGAGTTGTCCCTGACCTCCAAGCCCGTGCCCTGTCACATGCACCGCTACATATACATTATACACAGACATGTTCATTCATTTAAGAGGGCGGAGACTCCTCTCCCCTCCGTATTGTGGAGCAACTACCTTAGGAAACTAAGTAAGTTCCTGCTCTGTGAGATGATTGTCTTTTAGCGACTTTGTTGTAGCCAGGTGTGGTAGCGCACGCCTTTAATCCTGATACCCAGGAGGCAGAGGCAAGCAGATCTCTGTGTGTTCAAAGTCAGAATGTTCTACATAGTGAGTTCCAGGCCAGCCAGAGAGATATAGTGAGACCCTGTTTCAAAAAGAAAGAAAGAAAGAAAGAAAGAAAGAAAGAAAGAAAGAAAGAAAGGAAGGAAGGAAGGAAGGAAGGAAGGAAGGAAGGAAGAAAGAAAGAAAGAAAGAAAGAAAGAAAGAAAGAAAGAAAGAAAGAAAGAAAGAAAGAAAGAAAGAAAGGAAGGAAAACGGGGTTGGGATTGTATCTCAGCAGTTGCGCCCTTGCCTGGTAAATTTGAGACCCTGAGTTGGGTGTGTTCCTTGGGAAAGAGTAGGAATGGAGGAGGAGAAAGGAGCAAGAAGAAAAAACTGTGCTCTTACCTCAGTGTCAGGTTAGAGTGGGGACCTGACTGAAGCCTGGCACCTTCCTCAGGAACACAAAATTGTTTCCTTTCAGGAAGATGTGAGGTTTAATTTTCCTTTACACAAAGCCAATTATCTAGAAGATTATCACTTCAATCAGCAAGAAAATTGAGGATAGACTGTGTGTGACAATGGTGCAGTCAAGTCCTCTTCTTTGAGAACATGTCCATTTGCCTGAAAAAAAAGTGCACATATCTGTGTAAGGAGTGGGTGGCATCCTGTGTAAATGTGCATTGTTGGCATGGGAACGGTCACATCAAGGACCCCAGTGTCTTAAACTCATGGAAAACAGCAAAGTCTTCCGTGGGCTAGGTTCAGGGAAATGGCAAAGCCTCCCCTCCTAGTCCAAGTGTGAATATTGCCAGTGTGCACAGAAAATGTTCATCATAGCTGTCTGTCCCTGGGACGTTCACAGCCTGAAGACTGTTCCCCTGCAGGGACTGCACCTATCAGGACAGGTAAACCTGCCTCTTTGTTAGGCTGTATAATAGCCCAGCCTCCTTGTTTATCTGTATCTCATAGCCCCACTTCCTTGATCAGCTTATACAATAGCCTCACTTCACTATCAACCATATAAAATAAACACAAGGAGACTCCGGAGTGCTGAAGCTTCTCCACAAGAGAGCCTAGTCCGCAAAACCCAAGCTTTTTGTGTGTGTTCGTCTGTCTGTCTGTGTGTCTGTCTGTCTTTTCTTCATTCCCTTGCTGCCCCAGCTAGCTTCATCCATGGAGCTGTGTAAGGATGTGGCATACCTGGTTACAAGGGTTTGTGCATACAAAACCTAGAGTTTCCCTTCTTTCTGTTCAAAGCATTCATACCCCCATGGGAGCATCACATCTGGCTTATGGTTTATTCAATAACAAACATGTGTGTCTTTCTCTTCTATCTTTGTTGAGAGGTTTTCCTTTTCTTTTTTTCTGGGTGGGGAGAGGTTTTGTTTTTTTCCTCAAAAGAGGCAGGTGCTGAACAAAGATGAATGCCAGTCTCAAAGGCATCATAGGAGCCTCAGAACCTCAGACATGCCTCTCTGGGTGTAAGCCAACCACTGTCTGGAGCCTCAGAACTTCAGACATGCCTTTTTTGGTGTAAGCCAACTGCTAACTTATCCTGCTACTTGGACTTTTGAAAAACCTGAGAGCAGGTACTGGGGACACGCCTGTGTGTGTCGTGGTCAAATACAATTTGCCTTATTTGGTGCTTAATCTAAGTGGACTAGACTGCTTAGAACCATTCTGTCACATTCACCCCCATTTAAAAGTAAGAACTGGGCCAATACTCACTTTCTAAATGGTGAGTGAAGAGGTGTGCTTCTTGGTTCTGTTGATAAATTCTATCAGCGTCTATCAGAATAGACGGCACAAAACTGCAGTGCAGAGGAGAAACCATGTTTTGTCATCTACTGCACAGTACAGTGAATGAATGTAGTTCAGTGTGATACTTCACAGTTCATAGCATCCACGAGCCCAGTGCTTACAGTGGCAATAGCTACAGGTTCTCACCAGAAAGAAATAAGGGTGTGAGCCAGTGTGTATGCATGTTAGCTTGATTTAAGCATCCTGTAATGTGTGCATACAGCATCATACTATACCTTGAAGAATATATACAAACACTAGCTGTCAACTAAACCTAACCAGATATGACAGCACATGCCTATAAGATCATCAGCTTGAGGCCTACCTGGACTAAAGAGGAAGACACTCTCAGATATACACATAGGCACAGAGAGGGAGGGAGACGGGGAGAGAGAATCCTTAATATAAACTTAAAGGTATCAAAGCCAGGCAAAGAACGCTACACAGAGTTGAAATGAGGGTTTTTCTGAGCAGAAGCAGGAACTTTTGTTTGGTTTTGTGTGGTAATTGCAGCTGCCATGTGCTAGCTAACCAGGCTTAATTTGAAGGAACAAATAAACATCTTCCGTTTTTTAAGCAGAGACAGTTTTGCACTTGTGAGGGAGGAAGATGTTTGGGGTTCTTAGTCCAGCTGCGTCTCTGGGACACTTTGGTGCATGTTTTAAACAGAGGTGGCTCACATCTGTAATCTTGGCATTCAGGAGGCCAAGCCAGGAGGAATGCAGAGAGCTCCAGGACAGCCAGTGCCAAGGGCATGTGACCTTGTCTCTAATAACAAATGAAACAAAACCAAACACAAATTTAAAAGTATATTTGTTGGTTTCTCCTCCTGGGATTCTTATTTTCTGGATCTGGATGGGACTTGGCCGTTTACTGTTTTTCAGCTCCTCGGGTGAGTTACAGGGAAAGAAAAAGGTCTATACACATTGGCTTAGGGCAATCTGGGTCCATAACTATTCTCATTTGGATAGTAGCAGGAAAGCTGGGTAGAGGCAGAAGATCGTGGAAAATGATGAGGGGCGATCTAAGACACAGCAAGCAGTAGACATGTGCCCTTAAGGAAGCCGAAACACAGTCTGGAGGCCAAGATCTGCTCAGGACAACACTGAGGGGTCAGGAAAGTGGGTGCACATGCAATCAGGACTTGATGGGTCTACTTGTTGACCCGAGAACTCAGGCCAGAGCCTAAGATCAGGTGAACAAAGACAACTTCACCAATTGCCAATGCACCCAGGTATCTCTATGTGCAGCCCAACTTTCTCTAGAGAACCCGAAGAGAGGGATAAAGCCAGAACAGTTCTTCCCAGTTCCTGACCACTTCCAGTCCTTCATCTCTCAGACACCCCCTCCCTCCTCAGTACCCACCACACTAGCTCCCCACAGTTCACCTTCTCCTTCGCTCTGCAAATCCAGGCTGTGGGGTAATGCGTGAGCAAGTGTTGGTTTGGGAGGACTTTGATGTGCTCTTTGCCCCCCCAACCCCAAAGCTCCGGACACAGATTTATAGAACTAACTCCTCAAGGTTGTCTTCTGTTTCTTTCAAAACAGCTAATGAGCTCGTGTCCCAGGTTTATACAAGACAGCTGTCTTGGGACACCAGGCCCAGCTATTAATGAGACCAGGGAATAGACATGCACTGCACTCCAAAAAGGAAACCCAAATAATGAATTGGCTCCAGGACAAAGTTCACTCCCCGTAGCCCTAAACCTGAAAAATACCCTAGACTCCCATTAAATTACATAGGGAGATCCCCCCTGGGATACTGTCATACCTATTCTTCCCCAAAAGCTGTCTTTACCTTGTCCCAGCGTAAGCACTGAGTGTCAGAAAGAATGTCTGCTGTTAATGGATGACCAGGTCAGGTATTCTGTGGCCCTTGTCTTCGATTCACAACCCATACTTTTATACACCATTTGCTGGCTAAGCACTCACTAAGCAGATAATTATCCAGCATTGTGGAAATAAATGAAGACCAATAAGAGAAAACCAATAGCTGTTTACCCAGAGTTGTCTATAGCAAGGGAGCCAGTTCTTGTCACCTGAGTTTTGATTGGCAGATGGAGGCATGAGAAAGCTTTCAGACATAGGGAGAAATGGCTGGGTTTGGTGAGGCACGCCTTTAGTCACAGCACTTAGAAAGCAGAAGCAAGTGGATCTCTGAGTTTAACAACATCCTGTCCTACAGAGCAAGTTTCAGACCAGCAGGGGCTACAGAGTGAGACCCTTTCTAGAAAGGGAGGGAGGGAGGGAAAGGGAACAAAGTAAGGTTTGGTGTTCTGATTGTGGGCTGTTGGCATGCAGGGCTAGGGGCAGGCTGGCTTCAGTGAGATGTTAGTTAGGATATATATCTAGGCTTTCGTACTCAATCCTGACTCAGAAGCAGGGGATGAATTGGGAGACCTGTCAGGTTATTTGTCAAGTGTTGTGGGGTATTTGGACACTGTGTGAAGATGATATTGCTGTGATGGGTGTAATAAAAAGCTGAACTGCCAATAGCTAGGCAGGAGATGTAGGCGGGACTTCCAGGCTAGAGAGAACTCTGAGAGGAAGAAAGGTGGAGTCACCAGCCAGACACAGGAGGAAACAGGAGGTGCAAGATGGAAGAGAGGTCATGTCACATGGCAGATGTAGATCAATATAAATGGGTTAATTTAAGCTATAAGAGCTAGTTGAGATAAGCCTAAGCTCAAGGCTGAACTCATAATTAATAATAAGTCTCCATGTCCTTATGTGAAGGCTGGTAGGTCTGATGAAAAGGTATTACTACAGTCAAGATTTGGCCATTTAGTGACTTTTTAATACCATTTAGCTTCCTAGATTATTACTAAATTATTATTATTATTATTATTATTATTATTATTATTATTACTGGAAATCTTGGGGCCAGAGAGACAGCTCTGCATTTAAGGGCTCTTGCTGTGCAATCATGAGGACTGGAGTTCAGATCCACTCAGCCATCTCTCCACCCACTTCCCAAATAGCTTTAATTTAAACTCCCATTGTTTCTATTACTGTGCTTGTGTAAATTCTCTCTAAACCTGACGCAAACTTTGTGCTGTGGCTCATCACTGCGATGTCCCACTCATCTTCCTTCTTCTATTAGTTTAAAACTCTTTCCCTTTCTCTCTCTCTCTCTGTCTCTGTCTCTCTCTCTGTTTCTCTCTCTCCTCTCTGTGGGGGGCGTATTGTGGTCAGTGGACAAATTTTTGAGTCAGTTCTTTCCTTCTTGCAATCCCAGGATTCAAGAGTCTGAGGCAGGAAAACCACCATGAGTTTCAGGTCAGTATGGACTACAAAGGTATAACTAAGTCAGAGTTTATTCCTTTGCTATCTGCTATCCAATCCGGTTTTCTGGGTTAAGGATGTCATCCAGTGGTGAACATTTGTCCATCATGTATAAGCTCCCATGTTTCATCCACAGTACTATAATCTGCAAAACAAAACCAAATTCTCCCTCATACTATTTCTCCCATGGAGAACACAGACCACAAAATGTTATGTACAAATGCACGAAACTGGAGTAACTAAGGATAAAGACTAAATGTCTGTAAACAGTGGCTATTGGGTAAGTTGTTAGTATGTTTGTTCTTCCTTACAAAGCTTTGCAAAAATGAACCAAAATATGTTTTGAAATTTTGTGCCTAAAGCATAATATGGCACTGTCAGAATAGTGACTGACAAAATAGTCATGACTGCTGTGATATTCTGTAGCACAATGGGGGTAGCTTGAATTCCAACCCAGAGTTTTTCTACTGCACCAAAGACTCAGAGATAGTATGACAGGCTGTGAAAGACTGCAGTGGGAGGACTGAGCCAACAACCTGGGCCGAAGTGGGCCTGAGACTCCACAGGAGCAGAAATGGATCCAGACCAGGGACATTTGCAGAAGCAGGACTGGGCCAGCAACCTAGGTTGGAGCAGGCCAGAGGCAGTAAACTCCACAGGAGCAGGACTGACCTACTGACCTGGGCCAGAGCAGGCCTGAGACAGTGAACTCCACATGAATGGGAGTGGATCCAAACCAGGAACATTTACAGAAACAGGACTGAGCCAGCAACCTAGGCTGGAGCAGACAGTCAACTCCACAGGAGAAGGTACAGGGGAGCAACCGCTGAGGGAGTAGCCTGGAGCCAGAGACCTCTGTGGGACCAGGCATGAGTCTGGGACCTATGAGGATATAAGCAGGAACCAGAGACCTCTGCAGCCCGGGTGTGAGTCTGGGACTTTTGAGGGGGTAGACCTGAGCCAGGACCCCTGAGCGTCCAGATGTGAGTCTGGGACCTCCAAGGAACTAGGCCTGAGCCAGGATCTCTGTAGGTCCCCACATGAATCTGGGACCTCCAGGGGAGTAGGCAGGAACCAGAGACCTCTGTGGGTTCAGGAATGAGTATGGGACCTCTGAGGGAGTAGGCCTGAGCCAGAACCTCTGTAGGTCTGGGCATCATCATTCTGGGACATCCAAGGGGGGTAAACAGGAACCAGGGACCTCTGTGGGTCCAGGCTCACCCGAGTCTGAGACCTTTGAGAAAGTAGTTCAGAGCAAGAGACCTTTGTGGGACCAACCCTAAGTCAGGGACCTCCACAGAAGAGGGGCTAGACCAGGGACATTTACAGAAACAGGACTGAGCCAGCAACCTAGTCCAGTGCAGGCCTGAGACAATGAGCTTCATAGGAGTGGAATAAACCCCAGGGAGTGCTGAGCAACCTCCAGGAACATGGAGTAACCAATGGGGTGACTGGAAATGTGGCACTGACTGCACCATGAGGAGCAACCATCTGAGCCTTGGAACTACTGGCATCTGAAAGATTGATCACCAGAGTCACAGACAGCCCCAACTACATCAGTTAGAGGAAACAATGGATAGACAAGATAAGAACATAAGCAACACCACAAAGAGGAACACCACACCAATCTAGTGATCCAATAATAGCAAGACTTGAACAACCAAATATAGATGAAGCTGAAGAAAATGGCCTAAAACATAATTTTAGGAGAATGTTTGAGTTCCTAAGAGGAAATGAAAAATTCCCTCAAAGAAATGGAGGAAATAACAATCAAAAAATTAGAAAACATCAACAAATCCCTTAAAGAAAACCAAGAAAAGGCAATCAAACATATGAAAGAAACTATTCAAGACTTGAAAACTGATATAGAGACAATAAAGAAAACACAAGCCAAGGAAATTATAGAAACAGAAATCATGAGAAAATGATTAGGAACCACAATTACAAGCATAAACAGCAAAATACAAGAGATGGAAGAGAGAATCTCAAGTGCTGAAGATATAATAGAGGAAATAGACTCATCAATCAAAGAAAACATTAAATCGAACAAAAGCTCAACACAAAATATCCAGGAAATATGGGATGCCATGAAAAGACCAAACCTAAGAGTAATAAGGTTTGGAAGAAGGATAAGTTCAACTCAAAAGCACAGAAAGTATATTTAACAAAATCATAGAAGAAAACTTTCCCAACCTAAAGAAATATATTCAAATGAAGACACGAGAAGCTTACAGAACACCAAATAGACTGGATCAAAAAAAAAAAAGTCCCCTGACCATATAATAATCAAAACACTAAACACACAGAATAAAGAAAGAATTTTAAGAGCTACAAAGGAAAAAGGTCAAGTAACATATAAAGGCAGACCTATCAGAATTACACTTGACTTCTCAATGGATAAAATGAAAGCCAGAAAGTCCTGGTCAAGTATTATGCAGACATTAAGAGACCACGGATGCCAGTCAGGACTACCATACCCAGCAAAACTTTCAATCACCACAGAAAGATGAAACAAGATAGTCCATGACAAAACCAGATTTAACCAATACCTAGCCACGAACCCAGCCCTACACAAAGTACTAGAAGGAAAACTCCAACCCAGGGAAGTTGGCTACATCAACAAAAACACAGACAATTATTGATCACATAGCAGCGAATCCCAAAGAAGGAAAAAATACACAAATTAACATCACCAACAATAAAAACTAAATTAACAGGAGGTAGTAGTCACTGGTCATTAATATCCCTTAATATAAATGGACACAACTCATCTATAAAAAGACACAGGTTAACAGATTGGATACAAAACCAGAATCCATTCTTCTGCTGCTTACAAGAAACACACCTCAACCTCAAAGACAGACAATGCCTCAGAGGAAAAAATTTTCCAATCAAATGGACCTAAGAAACAAGCTGGTGTAGCTATCCTAATATCTGACAAATTAGACTTCAAACTAAAACCAATCAAAAGAGACAAAGAAGGACATTTTCATATTAGTCACAGGAAAAATCCATCAAGAGGAACTTTCAATAATGCCTAAACTATTGGCCAAATGTTGTAATTAATATAGTCTATGTGTGATTATTTGGGTCTGGGTTGCTGGGAAATGAAGGGACAAGCTCCATTTACACTGGGGTCATGCCAACTTGAGTGACTGAGCTGCCACCCATGGCCATGGTGTTGTCTGGGCTCAAGTCATGACCAGAGGTCATGTCATGTCTGGATCTGTGTCCCTACCTCAGCCAGAGTCTGCCTCAATGTCTGTGGCTCCTGTTACCATTGAAGGCTATATGACTGCTTGGGATCCATGTTGGAGTCCAGGGACCACCCTGCTGCTGAACCCATGCTGATTTGAGAGGCCTGGGCTGCTACTCCGGGCCATGGTAATATCTGGGCTCAAGGGTCCGGTTCATGGTTCTGCCACAGCTAGGTTCTGTGTTGATATCTGTTGCCTGTGTTACCACAAGGGCCCATGAGACCCATGTGTTGAACCGCGTGTTAAAGTATGAGAGCCTTGCTGAGCTGCCCTTCCCCCTCACCAGAGAGCTGCCCCTGACCCTTGGGGGCCTTGGGGTAATGGACTTCAATGACCCAGACATGAGAAAGATGATCTGGCTCCCTAATAGTAGCACTGCCTGACCCCTGCTTATGAGAGTTGGCCCCAACCCTAAACACTGGCATGGGAGAGTTAACTCTGCCCCCCACCTGATGGGGGTGGTCCCAGTAGCTGGCTCAGAAAAACCCAATTACCACCCAATTAGGACACACATCCAGGGCCCTCTCCAACATCTACCCCATCTATGACCTGCTGGAGATCGCGAAGGGCCTAGTCCTACGGAACCATAACCTAGGATCTCCATGACTCATGGCAACTGCAGGTTATTGAGAGGAGTTTCGGTGAGGGTCCAGTATTGATGGTGTGGCATCAGCCAGAGGTCTTGAGCCTGACCAATAACACATTAAACAATGAATATTTGCAAGTAAAACTGTGTGGACAGAAGGGTAGATTGCAGGACACACAGCAGCTCCCAATGCTACCAAGATGAAAGAGGAGGTGATGGAGAAGCGGGATGTGTTTGTCTGCTGGCCCACTGTTCTGGGGACTGAACTCTGTGTCTTGTGCATGCTAGTCAAGAGCTCTACCGCAAAGCTGCAACCCAATCCGTCTCATCAGTTAGGTTGGTAGCACTAACCCCTACATCGTGGGGTAATTGTGATGAACAGGTGAGATGATGTAAAACACCAGGTAAACCCGAGGCAAATCCCGTCTATGCTGAATCGACACTCTGGCCACAGGGTCGCTGGCTACACATAATGATACTCTCCTATTTCCTTCACTGGTTTAAGAGATGAAGGAAGCTGATTTCCCCCATAAAGTATCCTCTTATCTCTCACCTAACCAAATTTAGGATCAATTAGACTATTGGTGGACTGACATAACAGGTTGGAATCTGGACGAATCCCAAGTTTGATATCTTTTGTTAAAACATTTCCCTTTGGTAAAGGATCTTACTCCATAGCCCAGGCTGCCTTCCAACTTGGCAATCTTCCTGTTTTTGTCTCTGGATAAATTTAAATATTCTCCCCAGAGATAGTTTGCTAATTGGTACTAGATATGGTGCTTAAAAATGGGGAAAGTTCTCTCAATTGCATTTTAGTCAGGGCCCTACTGGAGGTACATACAGAACTGCACACATATGACCAGAGGTGGACTCCAATCCCTTGCAGTTCAAATCCTCCTATGATCAAAAAATATGCTAAATGGGCATGGCAATAGAAGAAATCAAGGTTTGTGGTGAAGGGCAGCTATCCCATTTTAAACCAAAGAGAACCTGAAAGTTGTTGTATTACTAGGGAGTTTGAAGGGCATTCTCTCTCAAAACAAAATAGAACAAAAATTGTCTAGTTTAGTCTTCAATATGTTTTTATTCAAAGTGCATAACAAAGCCAGAAAATGTAGGTAGGGCAAGCAAAAAATGAAGAAAACATGACCCTGTTCAGAGAAAAGACATCCATTCAGACAGACTAACAGAGATCATTTGGGTTTAGAAATAGATCAGGTCTTTAAATCTTGGAAATTGTTTAATGAATGTAAAGACTATGCGAATAGCTGAACACATGGAGATCTTTAAAGATGTTTGAAAAAGAAATGGAAGCCCTAAGGATAAAGCAACTTTAAACTTGAGAAACGCAATGGCTGAAATGATGGATTATAGTGTGAAATAAAAGTCATCTTGGAGATAGAGGATAAATGTCAGCAAACTACGATGTAGGCAGATATGCTTTTACTGTAAAGAATGAGGCAGTTCGTATTTCAGGATATTGTAGGCCACACGATTTCTGTCACAACCACCCAACTCTTGTTTTAGCATGAAGGAGACTTAGTGGAACTTGATCAAAATAGACAGTGGGCCAGATTTGGCCTGATAGATTGCTGACCCTTGAACTGCAAAATAAACTAAGAAAAAAAATTGTAGAACCAAAGCAAAATGAAGACAAATGAAAGAATTATGGCTGCATCAGATACTCATGTTTGGGTATCCTGATAGTCTTAAATGGTTAAGTTAGAGGACAAAGCTCATATATCATAGGATCATTGTGATGAATATGTGTCTGTAGAATGTCAATCCAAAGAGTCTAAGAAAGGAGGGAAGAGTTGAGCCTCATAGTGCTATATCTAAGCAAGAGGAGGCTGAGGCAGGAGGCTTGATTGTTTGAGGTCATCCTGAGGTACATATTGAGACCCTGTCAAAAAGACAAAGCAAGCACAAAGTCAACAAAAGCCCCCAAATTTGATAGTTATTTATATACATTATTTTTAAAGTTATAGCTCTAGTCTTTCCCAAAGATCCAACAATATTAGGGCAATACAAGTTCACTGATTAAAAACAAGCCCATGCTAGTGACATACTATTTTCAAGTACATAAAACAAGAGATCTAGAGAAAAATAGCCAAAAGTAACCATACAATGGAGGATCTCCATTAAAATACATAGTTGACTTCTTAATAGAAGCAACTAGAAGAACTAACAAAAAGACATTTGAAGACTAAAAAGGAATTTGTCAACATATAATTTTATACTCAGTAAAAATATTCAAGAATGAAGAAAACACAAATGTGTGCATGTGTTTTCAATAGGCCACATTTGTGTCTCCCCCAGTCAAACCACAGTGGACTGATCCAGGCTCTCAAGTTCCATAGTTCACATCTTCCGATGTCGTTTTTCAACCAAGAGCTCCCCTACCACAGGGACACTTTCCCAGGAGTTTCCTCAGGGCTCCAGTCACTTCTTTGTTCCTTAGACTGTAAATGAGAGGGTTGAGCATGGGGGTGATCATGGTGTAGAAGGCAGAGACCACTTTGTCCTGCTTGGAAGAGTGGTAGGCCTGTGGCCGCATGTACGTGATCATGGCAGCCCCATAGAAGAGGGAGACCACCATCATGTGGGAGGAACAGGTAGCAAAGGCCTTCTGCCGCCCTTCTGCAGAATGCATGCGGAGCACTGCCACCAGGATCCGGAGGTAGGAGGCAGAGATGACGGAAAAGGGCAGGAGCAGCATGAGGACACAGCAGACGTAGATCATGGTCTCGTACAGGGAGGTGTCGGCACAGGCCAACTTGAGCACAGCAGGAACCTCACAGAAGAAGTGGTCAATCTCCTGGGAGCCACAGTAAGGGAAGCGGAGTGTAAAAACGGCCTGGATCAGGCCATCCACCAGGCCAAAGAGCCAAGACCCTGCTACCATGAGCCAGCAGACACGGCGGCTCATGACTACGGAGTACCTCAGGGGTTTGCTGATGGCCACATAGCGGTCATAGGCCATGAAGGCCAGCAAGAAGCACTCATCCCCCAGGAGAGTGAGGAAGAAGAGGATCTGGAGGCCACAGCCTGTGAAGGAGATGGAGCCACGCCCCATGAGGAAGTCAGCAGCCATCCGTGGCACAATGGTGGAGATGAGCATGAGGTCCATGAGCGACAGCCAGCTGAGGAAGAAGTACATGGGGCTATGCAGACGAGAGTCCACAAGGATGAGGAGGATCATGAGCCCGTTGCCAGAGAGGGCCACCAGGAACATGACCATGATGATGGAGAAGAGGAAGAGGTGCAGCGGAGTGCGAGAGAAGAGGCCCAGGAGGACAAAGTGAGAGATGAGAGTCTGGTTTCCTGCCCAGGCCATTGTTAGGAAGAGCTGGGATCTGCAAGCAGGTTTAAAACATTCAACATTATAACATATAAATATATATATATATATGTATGTGTGTTATGTATATATATAATATATATACAACACATATATGCACATATACATATACACACATTTATATAACAAATCACACACATATATTATATATATATATAAAACACACACACATATATATATAACATAATATTGAGGACATTGTGACTTTGCCCAATGTGTTGTCATCTTTAAATATGACTTGGTCTAGAATAAGTGTGTAAACTCTTTAAAGATTAAAAAAAATAGTGTTGGTTGTTAAATTCTAACACTTTCTTCACGTAACTGAGAAATTAGTTTCAAGCTTGTTGTTATTGTTGTTGCTTATTCATGGGGGAAACAGTTTCTGTCCCTAGCAGAAACTGCTCTATTCTCCTGTCTCATACCTGACTGGGGATGTCGTTCAGGGTTAGATCACTTACCTAGTATGCACAAAGCTCTGGGTTCAAGCACTATCACCACACAGTAAGATAACATAAAATCAGTAAAGGCCCCAGGTCCTAACCACTTGCGGGTTTGCTCTTTTAAGAAAAGCACATAGGCAGTGAAAATGGTCGAGTGGGCACCCGACTAAACTTTGGTTTCCTGTTGTTGTCTAAATGGAGATAACAGTAGGCACAGAAGCCGATGGACAGTGAAGATGTGCGGTGGGAACGTTAGCAGCACTTAGTGGTTTAAAAGTGGTGGCCGGGTGCCATTACTTAGAGCATCTGTCAGGAGCCAGGAACCATGGCGAGGGCTCTGTGGCATCTTCACATGTAAGCCTCATAATCACCCTGAAAGTTGCAGGTGTGGCAGTGCACACCCGTAATCCCACCCCCACACGAGGGACACTGAGGCAGGGGGATCTTGAGGTCAAAATCAGCCTTGGCTACATAGTGAGACCCTACTTCAAAACAAAACCAAATAAGAACACAAAGTCCTTGGAGAAAAAAGATGGCCATTAACTTCATTTCATTAATGGCAAACTAAGGCCAAGGAAGATTCATTATTATCTTCAGATATGAAAGCATATAGCATGTTAATTCAATTACATTTGTGTGTGTGTGTGTAGGTGCATACACATGAGAGTTTACAGTATGTTTTTAGAAAATACTTTAATAACATACTGTGAGGGTGGGGATGTACACCCATGTTCTCCTGCACCTGTGTGTGTGGAGGTCGGAGGACAACCTGCTGAAGCCAGTTCTCTCTTTCCACCACATGTGTCCCAGGGATTAAACTCAGGTCATCAGTCTTCAGGATTTTACCAGCTGAACCATCTCACTGGCCCTAATAGTACTTCTTATCTGAGAAGCTTAGTAAGTGAAGAATAGTGGAGGCAATGGAGAGTCCAAAAGACAGAAGTAACTAAGGGGCGGGGAGGTGGCTCAGAGAGCAAGGGTGCTTACAGCCAAGACTGACAACCCAAATTCAATCCCCAGAACCCGCATTAGGAGGGAAAGAGTCCTGCAGGCTGTTCTCTGTCCACCACACACACACACACACACACACACACACACACACACACACACACACTAAAAATTCAGAAGTAACTAAATAAACTATAATATATGGCAAAATAATATTTAGTCAATGGGATATCAATGACATTTATTTTATTTTATTGAAACAGGGTGTCTCAGTGTAACAGCTCTGACTATCTTGAAACTCGCTTTGAAGACCAGGTTGGCCTCAAACTTGTAGAGATCCACCTGCCTCTGCCTCCCCAGTGCTGGGATTACAGGTGTGTGCCATGACACGTGATTATTTATGACATTTTAATATTAAAAAATTATTAATACTTTTAAGAATTTCTGAAGGCTTGAAGAAAATATACCAGGGTATTAACAGTGTAATTTGTCCTATGTACTTTGTACTTTCTACATTTTCTATAAGAAACATGGAAAATTAGTTTAATTTTAAAGTTAGGCTAAATCAGGCTATTGTGTGACTCAAGAAATGAAAAAAATTAAGTTATGAATTGTTCAGCACCTAAAAATCATAAGTCTTCCCATAATTACCACCAATCAGCTAGCAAAATTAAATAAAAAGTCCTAGTATTTATTTACAATTACAACAAGTATGGAATAAAATCCTTAACTTAAAAAACTTAACTGAAAAATATTTTTAGCCAGGCATTTTTAGCCATATATATGTTAGGCTCGATGGTGGAAGGGAACAATTTTTCCCAAAATCCACACGATCACAAGTAGAATCTCTCAAGGCCATTGGCATTTTGCAAATGGAAGTGTTTGGGCTGGGGTTCTTTTAGAAGCTCCCCCAGGGCAGTGAGAAGGCCAAGAACAGATGAAATTCTGGGTACTGGGGGCTGAGCATACAACACATCCTGATGGGGTAGAAGGGGTAGAGACAGGGGCATCTGCCAATAGAGGCCACAGGCGCCTTCTCCAGAAAGACAGACAAAGCTAAAATCATTAGCTCACACACGTAAAAACACAAACTCTCTCCAAGAGAGGGAAAGAAGTTGAGTAAAGTCACGTCGATGGACACACAATGGGGACCGTTCTGCCTCTGTGGCAGGGAAAGGAGAGAGGATTGTACCAGGTACTCCCTAAAGCCTCTTCTCAACCACTGGGGGTTATTAACGGTTCCCTTTAAAATATGTATGGTCTGAAGATCTCCAGTCCTGGGGGGAGATGTTGCTTGTGCATGCCCTCATGGACCTCTCTAGACCTTCTCTCTAAGGAGAGTGACCACATATACAATAAAAGTCAATAGTTTTAGATACTGCAACAGCTGGGTGGAAGATGACCAACTTCCAACTAAGAAAGCTAAGCTCTGCAGTGGCCGTAAAAATACAAAATAGTAACCAGAGAGCAACCCCCCTCCCTGTCCCCCACCACGGGTGCTCAGAATGGGTTACAGGATACAGCATTGTAGGGACGAGTATGAGGTCAGCAAAGGGATCTCCTGGGAGTCCGCTGAAGAAACGCCCTGCCATACATGTCTCACCTACCCCACATAAAGGGGGCCTTCCTCACCCCTGGCAAACACACTACACTGCTTCTCTGGGGAAGGGGAAAGAAATGGAGTCGCAGACCAGGGGAGCTGAGGCCACTGCAAGTCCAAAGGGCCGGTGGAGACGGTGCATTACCTGGGCTTTTCTCCTGGACCCAGATTCATTTCTACCAGGTAGGAAAGCAGAGGACTCTCCCAGCAGTCAGGAATGTGACTAACTTAGGAACCACTCAAAACTACCGATGCCACAGAGAGAAACACAAACCAGTCCTGTAAGTCAGGCTGCAATGGGCATACCTCACGCACGCTCAGAGCCAGTTGTTCTTAATACAAATTCTTAACACTCTAATCTGAGCCGATATCCAAGGCTAGCAGACGTAAAAATTTTCTATCAACCAGCGAAGGAAAACTAGTAAGACAATAGAGATGTGAAAGGAGACTTTCTCCAGGGAAGTAGAAAAACCATTTTACCAACCATGAGTGAGATAAAGAAAGTGTTACAGACAAGGACAAGGTTAGAGTCTGGGAAAAGAAGTCACAAGAGGATGGCACAGGAAAAAAAAAAGCCCTCAGTAGACATATTTAGAAAATAGGAGCAGTTTTTTTTGTTTTGTTTTGTTTTTTTGAGCAGCTCTCCTGGCAGGCAATCTTACAGAAATGTTTGAATGTGTGCAAAATGACTTGTAGACAGGATGTAGATTCAATTAAAGTAAAAAAGAATCATAAATAATCTAATTACTCAATAGAGGAAATGCTAAATAAACAATGGAGTGGTGTAAATAATAAATAGGCTTTTAGTGAGTTCCTACAGAATTCTCTCTAAATTGTTTTAAAGTGCATCAGTGCACAGAAGGCAATGGACACGTGGACTCACAAACCAAATATCCAGGCTAGCATGCAAGAAAACAGCAGCACTAACCCAGAGCAAAGAATCATGGGAGTCTGTTTGCTGACACCGAGTTAGAGAAGAAAGTCTTCGTGGGACACAATTTTTTATCTTTAGCATTTTTAAATTTGTGAGAAAATGGCCTGGTTAAGATAAATAAATATATATTAAATTGATGCCCAATAGGATTTGTCATGGAAACCTGCAAGACAAAAGCCAGCAAAAACAGCACAGAGTCTGCAGCAGGCACTCATAAACACATATTGAACAAATAGCTAAAATAATTTTGGAAAAAAAACATCCTGGGGACTTGCCTTGTCAGTGAACAAAACACAGCCCGAAGTCTTATTAATTAAAATTTCTTTTTTTGTAGGATCAGATCTTGACAAAGCCTTTGTTATAGATGAGACACTCAAGCAGAAGCACACCTGGGAGTTTCCTTGAAGAGCTTTGCGTCAGAAGGAGTGGAAACCGGCCCCACCAGAGAGATTTCTCACAAAGAAAGAAAACTACAAGCCGAAGAGAAGGGAGTGCACGCACCAACACACGCTTCTCCAAATGAACCCAGAGTTCTAATTATTCTTCAAAAAGAGAACATGAAGATGGGGGAAGTACGTGGGTGGTAGAGGAAGAGCAAGCAATGCCTTGCATCCAAGAAGGGGACATGTAGGTGGTTGTTGTTGGTCCACTAGAATGGATATTGATGCTGCCTTTCAGATAAAATCTGATGTCTCCATATTATAAGAGACAATTCTCCCAACACTCTGAGGGTCTCATGAAAACATATGCCAGTTTCAGGGAGTCTGGGTTTCGTTCAGTTGTTCCTTGGCTTGGCAATACCAAGCCATACTCTTCTGAAAACCTATGATGACATTCTGAGGATGCCACATCTTTTCAGGGCCACTCTGTCTGTCCAGCTTTAAATGATGAACTGAACAAGGCAGCCAGGTGTTCGCCAATGCTACCCATGGTATAAAAGATTAGGCAAAAGAACCCATCATCAGAAGCCAAATGGAGACACACAAGGTTCTACACCTGAAGGCAAGAGAGTGTCAGTAGTGGTGACTTTCACAGACACCGGTGGCTTTTAAGGACCTGGCGGGAAGGACCAAGATGCAAAGAGGACAAGTCTTACCTGAAATCACAGAAACAATGTCAGGAAAAATGTCTGGGGACCAGCAAGGGACCAATCAGAGTCTGAACGGACTTAGAGAGCAGGCTCCATCTACTACCACCACCCAGCAACAGCTGCTGCAGCCAGTGAGTTAGATCTTCAAAGTGGTCACAGCACAGATAAGCTGAAGTACCTCCAGACCCTCGAGAGAAATGGATTTGGAAAAGAAGTGCAAAGGGCTTAGGAAACATAGAAGGGAAATTTGTAGGGGGAAAAAACACCCACCTGACTATTACGAGTCTCTAATCTTCTATGTTGTACACACGGGAGCTGGGGAAACACAATGTATTCCGAGAGGCTGTGGAAAAATATTGAAGAGATACTCTAAAATGGAAAGGAGATGGGAGCTGAGAAAAGGACCACAGAAACCCCAGAAAAAGAGAGAGCTCCTCCCTAAAAGTCTAGTACCTGCTGCAGAAGCCATAGGAAGGTCTTCCAGAAGATCCACCTCTAACCTACCAAAAGAACTTGGACCATGAAGAGAAGGCGAGGGAATACGCAGAGTTCTTACCTGTAGGTGTGACCCCTTGGTAGGGTCAGGGCCAGCTCCTGCCTGAGAGGTTTTATCCCTTGTCTGCTCCCACCTACTGTCGTCTCTGCTGTGACTAAGGAGAGTTGCTTCTGCTTCGATAAGTCCTGAGAGACCTGTCCTCCACCACACCTCTGTCCCAGTCTCTCGAAATTAAACCTCTGAGGAAAGAGAGCTTCGATAAGCCTGAGAGACCAGTCCTCTGCCACACCTCTGTCCCAGTCTCTCGAAATTAAACCTCTGAGGGAAGAGAGCTTCCTGCAAAGTTCTCCAGTCATCTCTGGGGCCACAACAAACTCCCTCCCAGGGGGAAGACATAGTGGAAACTAGGGCATGAGGGTTTCTGTGGACCAACCTGGGAATACTGGGTTTTCCTGCCGTTCCAAAAACAAGTAGGAGCTTTGGCTTTTGTGTTGTAATGCGTCTACTTTGGTGTCAGTCATTAAGTAATGTGTGTAGGTAGAATCAACAACTACCTGGAATATTCTAGAGCCCCATGCTTCTCCATCTTCCAGCAGCTTCCCATTGCCTAATCCACTTAGTGTAGTTACACTGCCCCTTACTTCATAGCTCAATTCTACTGTGTTTTAGCGCAATCCCCAGAAGTATATACAAACACACCCGGAGGTCACTTGTTCCTGGCACTGTCCACCTTCTGCCCACCATCCTGTAGGTTCACAGAAAAGCGGGTTTCTCTCATACTAAGAAATTGTTAAGACTAAAGGTAGCATACCACATTGGCAAGCCCAGCATTAGGAAGCTGAAGCAGAAGTATTGTAATTCTGAGGCTAGCCTGAGAAAAGTGAGACCCTGTCTCAGAAAACAATGCCAACAAAAAGGTAACATAGGACAGGCACTAGGAAGACAATATCAGAAAAGGCTAGGTTGTAGAGACCCACAGATATGAGCCTGTTCCACCTTGACTGGAGGTCAGAGAGTTTGTGCTTATTTTTGCTCTTTCAAAGTTGTTGACAACAGGTATGACTACACACCCTAACCTAGGGTGTGGTTACTTGGTATTTTGGACATTAAGATGGTCCATAGAGGTGGATCAGCTCTACCCTGACCAAAGGTCAAAGATTTCAAGCCTATTTCTGCAATATGAAGTGAGGTGGGTGTGTGCATGAGTGGGGATCTGGGAGGAGTTGAGGGACAGAGAAAATATGCTAAAATATACTGTATGAAATTCTAAATGAAAGAGAAAATATAGCTTATTTGTCTTTCTGAACTTAGTTTATCTCACTTAACATATTGTTCTTCAGTTGATTTCAGTTTCGTTTACACCTGAATAAAATCACGTTGTGCGTACGCAGCACATTTTTTCTTTGTCCATCCAGTTAGCGATAGGCATCTAGGCTTGTTCAGTATTGTGAATAGTGTAACAGTACAAACATGGGTGTAAAAGTCTGCCTGGGGTAGAGTGATTCAGTCCTGTAGGTACATCCCTGGGAGAGGGATAGCTGGATCTCATGATAGTTTTATTTTTACTTTTTTGACGAATCTCCAAGCTGACTTCCATAGTGACAGCATCATTTTACATCCCCACCAGTACCATATAGGGGTCTCCTTTCCCCAATCCCCACCAGCACTGCATAGGGGTCTCCTTTCCCCAGTCCCCACCAGCACTGCATAGGGGTCTCCTTTCCCTCACATCTTTACCAGCACTGCATAGGGATCTCCTCTCCCCAACCCCCACCAGCACTGTATAGGGGTCTCCTCTCCCCAATCCCCACCAGCACTGTATAGGGACCCCCTCTCTCCAATCCTCATCAGAACTTGTTGCTATTTGCTTTCTTGATAGTGTTCACCCTCACTGGAGAGAGCTGAAATCCTGGTGAAGTTTCAGTTTGCATTTTTGAGAGCTAAGAATACTGAATCCTTTCTCAAATACATATTGGCCATTTTTATTTCTTCTTTGGAGAACTATTTATTGGGTTCATTAGGTTACTTATTAATTGGATGATTTAGATTTTTGTGTGTTTCATTTTAGGAGTTCCTTATATAGTCATGCTATTAATCCCCTGTCTGATGTATTATTAGCAAAGTTCTTTTCTGTTTTATAGGCTGCTTCTTATTTAAATTATATACATATTTAGGGATTGTGTGTACACAACTGCAGGTGCCTGTGGAGGCCATAAGTAGGCATCAGATCCCCTGAGGCTGGAGTTATAAGTACTTAGGAGCTTCCTGATGTAGGTACCGAGAACTGAGCTCTGGTCCTCAAGAGTACCAAGCACTCTTAACTACTGGGCCATCTCTCTAGCCCCTCGGCTGTTTCTTCCCTCTGGCAATTGTTTCCTGGACTGTATAGAAGTTTAGTTTTGTGTTCTCCTGTCTGTCAGTTGGATTGTATTTTGTGCTTTTGGAAGCCTTTTCAGATACTGCTTCCACATGCTGTATCTCAACATGATTCTTTTCTGTTTTTCCCCAGCTATGTCAGAGTTTGGGGTCTTATCTCAAGGTCTTTGATCACTTTTGAATTGAGTTAGTGAGAGACATGGACCTCGTATCACCCCACTATAGGAAGATACCAATTTTTCAGGACCATCTATGAAAGGACCTATGGTTGAGCCATATGTGGCCAGGTACACACCTGTAATTCCAGAACTTTGGAGGGAAGATTTCCACAGATTAATGACTGCCAACTTATCTTCCACTTTAGTGAGATACCCTGACACAAAGGAATACAGTGGAGAGAGACAGGGTAGGACACTCAGCATCTTCCTCTGGTTTCTTCCTGCATATACAGGTGTACATATAACACATATAAAACACACACACATACGAGAGAGAGAGAAAGAGAGAGAGAGCAGTCATTTTTTCCCAATGAATTTTTGATACCTTTGTCAGAAATCAGGCAGCTACAGCTGTTGGGTTTATTGAATCTTCTGTTCCATTGATCTACAAGTCTGCTTCTGTGTTAACACCATGCAGGGTTTTTTTTTTGTTTGTTTGTTTGTTTTTTGTTTTTTTGTCATTTGGCCCTGTAGCATAATTTGAGATCAGGCACTGTGATCATTCCTGCATTGCTCTCTGTGCTGAGTATTGTTTGGGATATTTAGCATCTTCTATACTTCTCTGAGAATTTTAGGATTGTTCTCTCTAGTTCTGAGAAAGGTGCTTAGAATCTTGACGGGAATTACATTGAACCCATGGGCTTCTTTTAATAGTAAACCCACTTTTTCATAACATTAATTCTACCAATCCATGAGCGAAGGGGTTATCTACATCTTCTAGCATCTTCTTTGATTTCTTCTTCAGTGTTTTAAGGTTTTGACTGTAGTAGTCTTTGGTTTCCTTTAGGTTAAATTAATTTCTATTTTTTTGTGTATGTATTTGCATGCCTGTATACATGTGGGTATGTGCAGGTGTGTGTGAAACGGGATCTTCCTTGGTCATTCACCACCTTATTTTTTGAGCCAATGTCCCTCGGCGAACCTAAAACTCACTGATTCAAAAACAAACAACCATCTCACTGATTCTGCTGCACTGGCTGACCTGCAAGCTTCAGGACCCTGTCAGTCTCTATGCCCCCACCCCAGGGATTACAGATGAGTGTGGAGGTGTCTGGATTTTTAGGTGTGTGACAGGCGTCCAAAATCAGGTCCTTATTCTTGTATAGCAAGTAGTTTCCCAATGGAGCTATCTCCCCATATTTTTTAAAGCTGTGAACGGGATTCCCCCACCTCCTCTTCCACCTCACTTTCTTTCTTGACAAGTTGGCTATTGGTGTGTGGAAAAGCTACAGATTTGTGTATGCCGATTTTGTATCCTGGTACTCTGTTGGAAATGTTTTTTTGGATAGAAGGCTTTTCTGGTGGAGTCAGTGGGGCCTTTTAATCTTAAAATCTGTAAGCAGAGATACTCTGCTTTCTTCCTTTCCTGTTTGTACCTGTTTCTTTCTCCTGTTACCACCAGAATGCTTATGTCACTAGAGCAGCAGTGATGGTGGCCGCCCTTGTTTCATTCCTGGCTTCAGAGGAAACACTTTAA
The DNA here is from genome assembly GCF_950005125.1 of Chionomys nivalis. Classification (NCBI taxonomy): domain Eukaryota; kingdom Metazoa; phylum Chordata; class Mammalia; order Rodentia; family Cricetidae; genus Chionomys; species Chionomys nivalis. The sequence continues at coordinate 31,318,559 of NC_080092.1, read as the reverse complement.
GCTTATCATTACTTAGCTGGTGTGTGCGTGTGTGTGTGTGGTGTGTGCGTGTGGTATGTTTAATAAAGCTTTTATTACATAGAAGCATGTTTCTGCTCATCCTCGTGACTTCAGAGATTAGATTATGAAAAATACTTAACTTTGTCAAAGACCTTTTTCCGTATCTCTGAGACAGTTGTTGATTTCTCTCCTTAATTCTATTTCCATGTTGTATTACATTTACTGATTTGCTCATGTTGAACCAATATTGCATCTGTGGGATGAAATCAACTTGGTCATGGTGTCTGATTTTTCTCATTTAAATTTTTTCTTCTTTAATTTCATGTATGAATACTACATTTACTTAATCTCTACCCCTTTAACACCCCTCAAACTGCCCCCATGTCCCCCCACTCCTAAAATTCATGATCCCTTTTTCTTTAATTACTATTGTTACACGTTTATACATATAGATATATATGTATTTATATCTATATGTATGTATCCTACTGAATCCATTTAGTGATATGCCTATGTGTGTTTGTGTTTAGGACTGACACTTGGAATTGAGTAACCAACCTATCAGGGAGCTCACTCCTGAAAAAGAATTATCCCCCAGTCTTATCAACTATTGATTGACTGTCAGGCATTGACACCATGCAGGTCTTGTTTAGGTAACGAAGTGAATAGAAGACACCACTGTCTTGCAGCAGGAATCCTGGTTCTCTAGCTCTTTCAGTCCATCCTCTCCCTCTTCCTTGACTTTTCCTGAATGACAGGTGTAGAGGTTACCTTGTAGACTGGCTGGATCTGGGCACCCACAGTCATTTCTCTGCATTTTGACCAGTTATGGATCCCCACAATATCCTCCATCTGCTGCAAGAAGGAAGCATCTTTGATGAGAAATGAGAGCTACACTCATTTGCGGACCTAAGGATAAGTATTTGAATGTGGTTAGAAGTTATGTTGAGGGCTGGGCATGGTGGCGCATGCCTTTAATCCCAATACTCAGGAGGCAAAGGCAGACAGATCTCTGGGACTTTGAGATCAGCTTTGTTTATATAGTGAGTACCCGGCAGTCAGGGGCAACATAATAAGACCTTTTCTCAAAAAAATTTATATTGGTTAAAAAAAAAACAACAACAACAAAAAACAGTAGAAGGTTCTCCTCTTGAGTCTGTGAGCTTTACCATAGTTAATTGGTTAGGTTTGTGGTCAAGACATGAATGCTGTCCTGTTGAGCAGATTGTAGTCCAATTAGACAGACAACATTTCGCTACACAAAGAGATCCCCAGTGTTTACAGATTGAGAGGTCTGATGTTGTTAAAAAGACAAATCAACACTTTGTGTACTACTGCTCAAAGTGTGGTTTCATCAAGTCCAATGCAATTGCTTTCAAAAAATTTTTAAATGGAGAAGTTAATTCTTAAATTTATGGAAAGCTTCAGAAGCTCAATAAAAAACAATATTGAATAAGATCAAAGCTAGAGGTCAGGTTGTGGTGGCGTGTACCTTTAATCCCAGTGCTCAGGAAGCAGAGGCAGACAGAGCTCTGTGAGTTCGAGGCCAGCCTGGTCTACAAGAGCTAGTTCTAGGATAGGCCTCAAAGCTACAGAGAATCCCTGTCTTGAAAAACCAAAAAGACAGACAGACAGACAGACAGAGAGAGAGAGAGAGAGAGAGAGAGAGAGAGAGAGAGAGAAAGAAAGAAAGAAAGAAAGAAAGAGGGAGGGAGGGAGGGAGGGAGGGAGGGAGGGAGGGAGGGAGGGAGGGAGAGAGGAAGGGAGAGAGGAAGCTGGTGGAGTCACAGTTCTAATTTCAAAGTTGATTATAAAACAGTGGTAAAGCAGTAATCAAAACTATGTAGAGTACTGGCATAGAGATGAACAGAAAGAAAACAGGAAGTGAACTTTCTAAATAAACACACATATTTATGACACATTGACTGTTGGCAAGGATGCTAATGTCATTCAGTGAAGGAAGAAGTCTGAATTTTCAGAAAACATTAGAACAATCGGATATCCATCTACATGGATAAGGGGATGAAGCTCGACCTCTACATTGCATGATAAGCTACAATGAACTGAACATGGATCAATAAACTAACTATAAGACTGGAAGCAATAAAATGGATGCCAATATTCAAGATCTTTAATTTGACAATTAGACAGTCTCAGTTATGATGCCAAAGCCACAAGCAGCAAAAGAAAAAATAAATAAATTGGACTTTATAAAAATCCTAAAAACTGTTGTGTACCAGTATTACTATCCAAAAGTAAAAGGGCAGCCTGGGGAGTGGGAGACATATCTGTACCTTGCATGAGTGGTAAGGTCACAGTCTCTGTAGCATACAAAGAACAACGACGACTCATAAAAAACTCATTTTAAAAATAGTCAAAGGACTCAAATAAGCATATATCCCAACATTCTAAAAGACACACCCATTCATGTTCTTGTAAAATTGCATTTATTTTTTTCTGTGTATGCATGTTAAATACATGTGTACCCTGGAATGCATATTAAGGTCTGAGGACAACCTGTGGGGCTTAGTTCTCCCTTCTACCATGAGGGTCTTGGAATCAAACTTAGGTTGTCAGGCCTAGTGGAAGAAGCCTTTACCTGCTGACTGGTCTCACTGGACCCCAAACAAAAATTTAAAGGGCAGTTTCTAAAGCCTCTGCTAGAACACAGAGCAAGCTAAGGCTATTCAAGTGTTATAGAAATCTCAATTCCTGACATCTGGAAAATTCCCATTTAATATATCCACATTTTTTTTATCCCGAATTACCTATTAAATAAGATAAAATGGAATAAGACAATTTCCAGCCCTTAGTAAGCACTCATAAAAGACAACTATTTCCAAGAATAATTAAGAAAGAGTAAATTTTATTGAAGGATGTTATGTACAACTGATAAGAACAATAGTGAAGCGGGGCTCCCTTGTAAGGTTTTAAACTCATAGAAAGGGATCCCCACAAAATCCCTGTGAGAGAGGCAGTATCATGACTCTCCTTCATCTAGAAGGAAAGAGAGATTCACACAACAAAAATGCCTTACCAATAATATACCAATAGCGGGTAACACAGCCAGGCCCTGGACCACGGCTTTTCAGTGCTTGCTGCTGACCTTGCAGCGGTCCAGCCCTTTGTGCAGTGCCCCCATCACCTCCCTGTTTCTCAAGCTATAAATGAGGGGGTTGAGCATAGGAGTGAGAACTGTGTAGAAGATTGAAACGACTTTGTCATGGCTAGGAGCCCGGTATCGCCTTGGCCTCAGGTATATGAACATGGCTGCCCCATAAAAGAGAGAGACAGCTGTCAGGTGGGAAGAACAGGTGGCCAGAGCCTTTTTTCGGGACTGAGCAGAGTGCATGCGGAGCACGGCCCCCAAAATGCGAGCGTAGGAGGCCACAATGATGGAGAAGGGGAGGAGCAGCATGAAGACACAGCAAGCGAAGAGCAGGGTGTCAAAGAGGGACGTGTCCGTACAGGCCAGCTTCAGTAAAGCCGGCACCTCACAGAAGAAGTGATCTACATATCTTGAGCCACAGTAGGGCATGCTCATGGCTGCCACCATCTGAATTACTCCATCAAGGATCCCGAAAGCCCAGGAACTCCCAGCAATCTGGAGACAGACCCTTTGACTCATGAGAATGGGGTAGTGAAGTGGGTGGCTAATGGCCACATAGCGATCATAAGCCATGAGTCCCAACAAGAGCCCCTCAGATCCCACAAGAGAGACAAAAAATCCAATTTGTATGCCACAACCCACAAAGGAGATGGACTTCCTGCCAGACAAGAAGTTGGCTGCCATCTTTGGCACAATGTTACAGACCAACATGAGGTCCATGAGGGAGAGCTGACTGAGGAAGAAGTACATGGGAGTATGAAGTCGGGAGTCAGTGTAGATGAGGAGGATGAGGAGAACATTCCCACAGAGCGCCACTGTGAAGACCAGCATGACCGCAGAGAAGAGGACCAGGTCAGTCTGGCTGTGGGAGAAGATGCCCAAGAGGATGAACCCATCTATAGATGATGCATTCGGCCATATTTCCATGGCTCAGTGATTCAGCAACCTGAAAACAGACACAGAGAAGTTCTGAGATGGGGCGAGTATGACTTTGATTCTCAAATCTTCTTCAGTCAGATACAGCTTTTGTACTTCACCAAAATTTAATGATATTTGCTTTGCAATATACAGAACCATGGCCTTTCATCTACCGTAACTTTTCTAGTTCACAGAACTACATTACAAGTCTATATTTGTATACATTACACCAAGAACAATAGAATCTATTTTTAGGAGTCACACAGTTATTGGACAATCCTCTTCCAGCCAGCAATATCTCGGCTTTGTTATTCAGCACTGACTTTAAATAGATGGAGTCATACTTTAACACCACTCAGACTATTTCCTGTGCAAACGAGAACTAGTAAATTATAAGGGAAGATAATAAAGACCTAGGGATGGGAGCCTGGAGAAATGGCTCCGTGGCGAAGACCATTTGTGACTCTTGCAGAGGACATGAGTTCAGTTCCAAGAACCTGCATTAGTCAACTCACATCTGCCTGTAACTCTGGTTCCAGGGGATCCAATGCCCTACTCTGGCCTCTGAGGGAACCCACACAAATGCATCATACATGAGTAGACACTATCTCTCTCTCTCTGTCTCTCTGTCTCTCTCTCACACACACACACATTTTATGTATGTATATATATATGTATATATATATAATAAGTAATAAAATCTTGGGATGTTCTGGTGTTTGTTTGTTTTTGAAATAGGGTTTTGTCCTAAACCCTATGGTAGTCAGGGAACTCACTATGTAGCCTAGGTTAGCCTTGACCTGAAGGCAATCTTTCTATTTCAGCTTTCCTAGTGCTTAATTACATGCATGTAATTTATGTAATTCATATAATACATGCCTGACTGCTTCATCCTGAATCTTTATTTTACTCAGGCCAAAGGTCTTGGAATCCTTTTTATTCCAATATTTCTGTCAATCATTCAATTAAGAGTCAAGCCATCTGAAAACCTCTTGGTTCTAGAGCCAAGGCTTCTCAGAAGCTAACTATCCCTCACTGTGCACACAGCAATTGCCACGTTTCATCCTGATAACTCCTTGTGCCTTTCTTCACGGTTCCCCAGCTCTGTTACTAAAGCTGTTGAGTTCTGTTTCCATAATAGTTCCCATGATTCTACTAATGTATGAGGTGATTAAAAACCTCCTGCTGAACGTATGCCAGTGTCTTCCTAATCTAGTCTAAGACAAATCAAATTCTTATAGACAAACAAGTTCTTCCATGCAAGTGTGCCCGTACACACACATGAGTGTACACTCGTACATCTGCACCTACTAAAGCCTTGGAGCTTATGCCTTTCCCCAACGTTCATAGTGCTTCCTTGATTTCCTCAGACTGAACACATCTGCATCTTTGGCCTCTCACTTTTTAGAACTTGTCTCTGAGGCAAGCCTTTTGCTCAGATCCCTAGCTCTAACCTGCCTCTATCTTGGCTCAAATGCCAACTTCCCTAGAGATAAAAAGTGATATTAAAATCTAGGCATTTTACACTATCCAGGCCTTTCCCTGATCCAATTTTCTTTACTCACCTCATTTGGCTGCATATATGCTCCCCACCCCGCGTTTTAATGCCTGAATTGTCTCGCTGGAATATAAACATCATCTATTATTCCCAGTGACATCTGGGAAGCCCTTAGGGAAGCCATTTAGTTCATAGCTTGACCTCAAAGAATATGGATTGCTGAATAAGATAATTCAGATGAAATACATGACTGAAAGTCCAAGTTCTGAAAGCAGAAAGGCCCCTCCTTTGATTTTAGGGAGTTTGTTTCTGACCTGAGCACAGCAATTTGTGACATGCTTTCTTTCTTGGTGAGAAAATAAATGATAACACAGGAAATAGCTCCAGCTATCTATAAAATACCAGAATATTCTTCACAAATGGATGGCAGTTGCACCCCTGAGATATTTGTGTGCGGGTGTCTTCATGTCTACCTACCACACTGCAAAGGGAAGTGAAGCGGTTGCCTAGGATGTTGGGCTCTTTGTATAGAAACACCTGGGATAATTCCCTAAATTGGGATGGGTTACATCAGACCAGTGATTGTTCATTTCTCCACAGAACAGAACATGTTTGATGTGTCAGAATATGGGTTCAGGTATTCTTCCAAACAATGATATCCAGAAATGGGGTTTTCTATAAGAGTGAATTACTGTCCCCATAGCCTTAAAGTAAATTACTGTCTCCCTGGCCTTAAAGTACCTTCTTAGCTATATCAGTCTTAAGATCAACCAGGCAAAATAACTCAGGTCTCTAGTGCTCACAGGAGAGCTTCCCCTTGTGCACTGAGAAAAGCCCATCCTACTTATAGGAAATGAGGACTTTGTGTCACATACCCTTCCCAGCTCTTTTATGATCAGTCTAGTTGCCCAAGTCATCTCACTCCAGCCATGGTTGATTCCTTTCCTTCTCCACGCACATGTTGCAAACATCAGAGACCATCTACTCCTTATCTGATCAGCGCTCCTAAATACTTCTTACATGCTAGCTCCTATCCAGTCGCACCATGAGCACTGTCCTCAGATGATACCAATGCCCTTCTATATGACTGGTCTGCACTTGACTCCCTCCCCAGTGTATAACGCTGAAGGAAGCCTCATCCCAAAAGAACAAAAACCAAAGCGCTTCCAAAAGAAAATTAAGACTTTCGCTGACGGTCCTCTCATTGCCATTCAGACTTTTCCTTCTGAACTCCCTGGAATGCCCTTGATTCACCCTCCCTGCAGTTCCTCCCACACCATGGGCTCGCCCCAGTCACAGAGTCTTTGAAGACACTTGTTCTTCTCTCCTCGCAGAGAAGCTCTGCTTGTTCACTCTCCTCTTCCCCTTCTCTGTGAAGACTACCCTGAACATGGAGAACTGAAATCCTTCCTCTGTCCTTCATCACTTTCCTGCCATGGGTTTTTCACAGCAGGAAAAACCTCAGGGTCTGCTGCATTCTTTCTGCATGATTTGTCTCCTGCTTTCCTGGCTACAACCTGTGTTTCCAAATATGACTTCAGCTCTTAAGGAGAACCCCGGACTCCTGTGACAGTGTTGGCATATGTATTATGAGGCATATGTATTATTGGGTGACTATTTGTTATGCGAAACAACACGGGACTTTCCCCTGTAGAATTTCGCATGTCCTTTTCCTCCTAAGATCAGCCTTTTAAAAAATGGTTTCTTGGGCAATGATTTCCTTTCTCCTATTTAGAGGTAGCAACACAAAAACAAGTCACTTCATCTTTACAAGGTTATTTGAGAACAAAGGGGGAGACATTTCACTCAAAATGACTGTTCCCCTTTAAAAAGGAGAAAATAAGGGGCTAGAGAGACGGTTCAGGGGTTAAGGCACTGGCTGCTCTTCAGAGGACCCAGGTTCAGATCCCACACCCACATGGCAGCTCACAGCCATCCCTAACTCCAGTCCTGACTCTTCTGACCTCTGTGGGAACCAGACACATGTAGTACTCATATATACATGCAGGAAAGGCATCCATACACATGAAATAAATCTTTTTTAAAAAGAGAAGAAAAACAATCACTCTAATAGTACCAGACAACCTAAAACACAAGAAATACTGACCAACCCATTGTAATGAAGGAATCAATCACTAGCCAGTAATAAGAAGTGCCAGGATGAGAGGAAGTGTGTTAAAGAGAATGACCCTTTCTCACCTTCCGGTGGGTCCCCTATGGAAAAAAGTCATTGGCAGAAACGCCCTTTGGAGGAGTTTCTTACTTCAAATGTATTTCACTATTCTTCTGTTGCATTTACTGGTGGAGAGAGGATAAGGAAGCGCCATGCCCTTAGCTCTCATCTCCTTCCCCAGTTCCCTCCCCATCAACCCTCAGTTTCTGGACCACTCCAGTTCAGATAGTAGGGCTCCGATAGACAACTGCCTCTTCCCAGCAAAAACAGAAAAAGACAAGGGAGACAGAAGTGCCAGAGTCAGCCTGTAGATACTGTAGCTCACCCACTCACGCCTGCCCCGTTTCCACACAGAGCACCCACCTCTCACACGAGTCACTGAAATATCCCCCACTGCCCACACAGGTACTTAAGACAAATGTTGAGCAAGGACCCTGAAGCCTGTCTCTCCCTAGGGGGCCCACAAACTCCAGCCCTGAAATTGGAACTCCCAGGCTTGCAATTAAAGAAACTCAAAGTGGCTCAAATGGGGCCATTGGGAACTGGATGAGGAAGCCTGTCAGGAAAGGCCACAGGGCCTTAACAGGAATGTGGAAAAAACTACTCGTGTGTTCTACCTCCTTCCCATTTCAACACATTTTGGTGCCTTATCCCTCGATTCCCATACATCATACAACCCCTTCCTAACCCTGGGGCTCTCAAGAAATCTCTCTCTACCTATGGGCCTCCCCTCAAGGGCCCCCAGTAACTATAAACCACACTAATCCTCAACTTGTCCCCATGAAGTTAGCCCACATCTTTCAATCATGGGTAAAATGTAGACAGATGACTTGAACCAGAGATGACCACTGGACACAGTCCTGCCCTTGAGGAACTTCTAACCTTAAACAAGAGGGGAAGGAAGAGCACTTGCATCCACAAGATGGTGGTAGAGGGGTGAGTGTCACCCAAACACTGCCAGACATTTCCATGGGCTTCACACTCTTTGGGAACTTGTGGGAGAAGAGGTGAAAAAATTGTAAGAGCCAGTGTGCCAAGGAAACAAGGCCTTCTGCACACAGGGCTTGTACACATATGAACTCGGAGACTGTAGCGGCATGCATAAAGATTTGGACACAAGCTCCCATCCCTAACCCAGAAGCTGTCTGCCAACAACCGCCCACAAAGTGAAAATTAGTTTTCTCCAACTGAGTCTTTACTGGTTGTCCTAGTTAGGGTTTCTATTGCTGTGAAGAGACACCATGACCACAGCAACTCTTATAAAGGAAAGCATTTAATTGGGGTGGTTTGCTTACAGTTCAGAGGTTCAGTCCATTATCACCATGTTGGGACATGGCAGCATGCAGGTAGACCTGGTGATGGAGAGGTAACTGAGAGTTACCTACATCTTGTTTAGGAAGTGGTCTGAGATACTGTGTATAGCTTGAGCATCTATGAGACCTCAAAGCCCATTTCCATGGTGACACACTTCCTTCAAAAAGGCCGTATGTGCTCCAACAAAGCCACCCTTTCGAATAGTGCCATTCCCTGTGAGCTTATGGGGGCCAATTACATTCAAACTATCACTCTGGCTATACAAACTACCCTAAGGGCAGTAGATGGCCAAGACAAAATTAACTCAGTTGTATTTTGGAAGTCTCTCTCTCTCTCTCTCTCTCTCTCTCCATAAACATTTGTGTGTGTATTAGTATGTGTGTGTACATATGTGTGTGTGTGTATGTGTATATGTATGGGTGCATACACACACACATATATATTCAATTTTGTGTTTTTATGGGATTCCCATGCATGTGAGTTTGTGTGTCTCTGCTTCTGTATGTGTTTCTTGTGATTTTTTTTTAGTTCTTGTTCTCCTGTTTGTTTGCTTTCTCTTGTTCCATTTTGTTTCATTCTCTCCTCACTGCTGCTGACCCCAACGTGCTTGCTTATCCACCTCCCACAAACCCACCCATCTTCTCGCTAGGAAACAGTGAAAACTTCTCTGAAATGGAAGGGGGAGATGATGATGACAGCAATGCCCACAGCACAGGCGGAGATCCCATGCCCAGGGGACAGGCAGGTGCAGGTCCATCTTAGAGCATGAGGTGTACCAGTGCAGGAAAAGCAGTCTCACTCCAGGGGAAGTCAGTGCCACCACCCCAGTGAACTGCCATTCAAGATCTAGGCTGTGATGCTGCTGTCCTGATCACATCACAGTCTCTGGTCCTACACACTATAGCTCCTGCAACTTATATCCCTACTGGGCCCTGCCCGGGCTCCTGCTTAGACCTGTGGTGGCCACCAGGGCTTCTGCCATAGAGCACATTGTAGAGCAGTGTTCACATCCTACATAAGTATTAATTGTTCTCTTGGTGAGTTATACTGATACATTATTCATAATAGCTGGAGATTTCCTTTATTTCTCATTGCATAAAATATTTAAAAATATAAATATAGTGTATGTAAAATAAAGTATATTAAAGCATGCAGTTTTTTATTTCCATCTTCTTCATTCAGCCTGACTATACATAACCCTATTTATTGCTCTTATAATTTTTCATTGTCTGATTCTGAATACATATTCAAAAATTTCAGCATATGTATATATGCTGAAATATATGTATGTATGTATGTATGTATTTAGGATAATAAGGAAATATAGGTTAGTACTTAGTCACCTATAACAATCAAACTTGTAGTCATATTAGGTATGTTTTCAAAATCAAGCAGACATATGTTTTAAATAGACATGCCATCTTCAAACACTTCAGAGATCTACAGACTATGGCATTTAAGATGTTTTAATAACAGGTTCTTTTCTTTTTTATGACAATGAGACTTGTCTGCTTCTGGTAGCACTGACCTATTTCAGAGAAGATGATGGGCTTCGAGGAAATTCTGTGGAGGCCCACAGTTGTAAGCCTGTTCCATCTTGACAAAAAGTCAGGGAGTTTGAGCTTATTTTTGTTCTTTCAAAGTTGTTGATAACAGGTGTGGCTACAAACAAGAGATCCTGACCTAGTATTCTGAGTATAGAGGTGGATCTGCTCCACCTTGCTATTCCTGCTCCTTCAAAAAAGATTACCAGGAGGTTCCAGGAAGTAGCAGCCTACAGGATATTTGATCTGTTCCTTATATCATGTTAATAAAGCCTGTTGCCTCCCCCACCCCTTTTGGAGTGGAGTATATAAGCAGGTAGAAAATAATCAAAGGTGGTTCAGTATTCACTGAATTTCCCTCCCGATGCTGTTCTGTGTTTCTGTCTTTTATTTCTCTCATATCTCTGCTCCTTTTGCTTAATAATTCTAATCCTCACTCTCCTATCCTGGAACATACAAATTTCTTCAAGACTGGACTACAACAGATGTTGTCCCAACATGTGGCTTATGATAAAACTCCACGTGGAATTTACTTTCTTTGTGGCAAAGGTTAGTCACCTGGTAAGAAAGTGATCTTGCCTTGACTTCTGACAGTATGCTGTCTTAACTGGACAAGCAGGACACAAAGGAAAGGACTGCTGGACTTTGCCAAGACAAGATAGAACAGCCTTTCAGAATATCCTGCTTCACAGAAAAGTCTGTCAGATATACTAGTCCTGTAGGCTGAAGATGGTTGCCCCAACATTGCAGAGGAACTTTGGGTGACTGTCCAGGCAGCAAGTTGTTTCTGTCATTACTCCCATTTATGAAAGTCACTTGCTTACTAGGTTAATATTATTTCCTTCTCAGGTCTCCGAGGCAGTTGAAGACTAGATAGTTATAGTTTTTCTTGTTTACAAGACTCAGAAAAGAAATTTACTAAAGGAGTGTAAAGTGCATAAAGTTGAGCAATATCAAAAGATAGTTTTGGATGGTAATGCAAGCTATTAATGAAAATAAATTAGGTACAAGACTTTGAACTCACTAAGATAGTTTAAATAATGGAGTATTTTCTCTGGATTTGTCAAATGCAAAAGGACTAGACATTGTTGATGTACTTATTGCCTGTATATATTGTATATCGTTATTGAACTGATTGTATATAGTCTTTCTTATTTAGTTATTATAGCCTTCTTTTTTATTTTTAAACAAAAGGGGAAGTACAGTGATATTTTATTTGTGTTTTAACAAATAAAGCTTGTCTGAAGATCAGAATGCAAAGCTAAGTCACAGAGGCCAGGGGGTGGTGGTACACATCTTTAGTCCCAGGATTCAAGGCCACCCTGGGCTACTCAAGCTTAAACCTGTCTAAAAGGAGAAATAGAACTCACACAAAGGTATTCCCAGTACTTGGGAGTCACACACCTTTAATCCCAGCACTAGGGAGGTGGAGACAGGAGTGATATGGCTGGGCAGAGAGGGGAATATAAGGCAGGAGGAGACAGTAGCTCATTGCAGTCTGAGGTTTGGTAAAGAGCATTGCAGTCTGCCAGTCACGTTGAGGACAGGACTGACCCTTTGTTTGTCTGAGCCTTGGTTGGTAGAGATAAGAACTCCCTAGTGGCTTGGCTGCTTTGCTTTTCTGATCTTCAGCTTGAACCCCAATATCTGTCTCTGGGTTTTTATTATTTGTGCTATTATGTATGTGTATGTGTGTGTGTGTATACATAATGTGAATACATATTCTGAAAACATCCTAGCATAAAGGGCATATTCTATGCATGACTTTGTGAGTATGGCTATGGTTCTCTTCCCTCTAGTCTATAAATCTCTCAGGGTCAGGCTTTTGTTTAGTGTCCACCTTCTTTCCTTTCCTTTCCTTTCCTTTCCTTTCCTTTCCTTTCCTTTCCTTTCCTTTCCTTTCCTTTCCTTTTCTTTTCTTTTCTTCCACCAGAGTGTTGCTATGCCTCTGTGGTTGTTTGAATAAGAATGGCCTTATAGCCTCATATATTTGAATGCTTAATCACCAGGGAGTGGCACTACTTGAGAGGGATTAGAAGGGTTAGGAGGTGTGGCCTTGCTGGAGTAGGTGTGGCCTTGCTGGAGGAAGTGTATCACTGAAGGTGGGCTTTGAGGTTTCAAAAGCCCACACCATGACCAGGTTTTCTGTATCTCTGCTTTTGAATCAGGATATGGCTCTCAGCTACTTTTCCAGCATGGCATTTTCCTGCTCTCAAGCTCTCTGCCATGATGATAATGGACTAAGCCTCTGGAACTGTAAGAACGCACCCAGTTAGATATTTTCCTTTATAAGAGTTGCCTTGGGTCTGGGTCACCTCACTCCAGAGAGTGTTTTCTATTTCCATCTATTTGCATGCAAAATTCAAGATGTCATTGTTTTTTACCACTGAGTAGTACTCTAATATATATATATATATATATATATATATATATATATATATATATATATCTTTTTTTATCCATTCTTCCATTGAAGGGCATCTCGGTTGTTTCCAGGTTCTGGCTATTACAAATAATGCTGCTTTGAACATAGTTGAACAAATACTTTTGTAGTATGATAGGGCATCTCTTGGGTATATTCCCAAGAGTGGTATTGCTGGATCCTGGGGTAGGTTGATCCCGAATTTCCTGAGAAACCACCATACTGCTTTCCAAAGTGGTTGCACAAGTTTGCATTCCCACCAGCAATGGATGAGTGTGCCCCTTTCTCCACAACCTCTCCAGCAAAGGCTATCATTGGTGTTTTTTATTTTAGCCGTTCTGACAGGTGTAAGATGGTATCTCAAAGTTGTTTTGATTTGCATTTCCCTGATTGCTACGGAGGTTGAGCATGACCTTAAGTGTCTTTTGGCCATTTGAACTTCTGTTGAGAATTCTCTGTTCAGTTCTGATCTAATGGGAGCTCACCAAGGCCAGCTGAACTGGGACTGAAAAACATGGGATCAAACCAGACTCTCTGAACGTGGTGGTCAGTGAGGGCTGACTGAGAAGCCAAGGACAATGGCACCGGGTTTTGATCCTACTGCATGTACTGGCTTTATGGAAGCCTAGTCTGTTTGGATGCTCACCTTCCTAGACCTGGATGGAGGGGGGAGGACCTTGGACTTCCCACAGGGCAGGGAACCGTGACTGCTCTTTGGATTGGAGAGGGAGGGGGAGGGGGAGGTAAATGGGAGGCGGGGAGGAGGCGGAAATTTTTAATAAAAAAATAAATAAATAAAAAAGAGTTGCCTTGATCATGGCATCTCTTCAAGGAAATAAACAGTGACTAAGACAGTACCTCAAGCTGGCTTTGAACTTTCTATCCTTTTGCCTCAGCCTTCTGAGTGCTGGGATTGCAATATGGACCACTGAACCTAGCCAGGGCTCACATTTGACTCAAGTATGGATATCTCATCAAAATCTCTACATATCATGGAAAATCAGTAGACATAGGTTGACTTTGTGCAGGCAGAGAAAGGGCAAGTTTGGACAGTAATTGCAGAAAGGACCTGAGGTGATAGCCACAGCTAGAGGTCTTATCATGACCTCTGGGGGTCAAAAGGATGTGGTGGTAGAACACCAAGAGACTATCCCTAAATTTCTATATTCCTCAGCTCTGGCTGGTAGCTTTTTTTCTTTCTGTCCCCACTGGCCCTGCTCCTGCTATGGTCTCCAAGCTTCTTCTTTGGTTGGCTTTAATTGTAAGCTTGGGGACTCTGGTTCTGGAGCGGGCATTTGTGGGCTCCCATGAGAGTTCCTTAACTCAGTCTTTGCATTAAGCTCCTGTGTGGACAATACAAAGAAGTTCTGCAAGACAGGTGAGAGATCTATGACTGAGGGGTCAGGCAGCCATCAGTGAGTGGCCTCCAGTTCTCAGGGGCTGGTCCTGCTCCTTCACCACCATCTCTTTAACTCAGTCTACTCTCCCTCTCTTTCTTCCTTTGCTTTGATGCATAATAATTACACGTGTTTAAGGGATTGAGTATAATATTTCAATATATGCAATGTCTAATGATTAGATCGTGGAAATTAGCCTATCCACCACCAGAAATATTTGTTATTTTGTCAACTTTCTCCTCGTGAGAAGAGGCAGTTCATCTGAGACACACTGTCTGAAATAGAGTTCCCAGGATGGTGTAAACATCCACAGCCTGGCTCAGAGGTTGATGTGGCTGGGGAAGAAGAGCAGCGAGTTCCTGTCCTCTTTCACCTAGTAAATGCAAGCACATGAAAATCACAATGAAATTATTTTGGTAGAAGTTCCTCCACTGGGTATCTGTGTTGAATTTGTTTTTCCTACAGGAAACCCAACAAAAGGTGAGTAGGGTCTCACATATGCACCCCCCCCCCACAAGACACTTTCTCTTTTGTAATCCCTATTACCGGAAGTTGGTTCATTTTCCCCTTTCTATTTATATATTTGCATATCCTCTTCCTTTTCTTGTCTGCTTCTATTAAGGGCTCATTGTTGAGTCTCTTATTTTAATGAAAGGAGAGGCAAAGAGGAGAGAAAGAAGAGGAAAGAGAGGAGAGGAGAGGAGAGGAAAGGAGAAGGGAGGAGAGGAGAGGGGAGGGGAGGAGAAGAGAGGAGAAAGGAGGAGAAGAGAGGGGAGGAGAGGAGAGGAGAGGAGAGGAGAGGAGAGGAGAGGAGAGGAGAGGAGAGAGATGGCATTTTCCAGCATATGGGGATAGAGCAAAAGCTTAATGGGTTCTGTTTATAATACCAGAAAGAAATGCAATTGTATTTATTTTTCATTTCAAATGCAAATATCAGTCTGGGATGACCCCAAGAGACATGTTTGAGATTCAGTGATCTGTGGGTCATCTGGAGAGGTGACCAGGACAGGCAGTTGTACTTTCTTACTTCTATATCTCAAACTCATTGTCATCATTATGAGGATTTGTCCTGAGTCTGGAAGAGTCAAACATGCACATTTAATGTTCAGCTATACTTAGAAATCTATCCCAGTGAAATATCAAGAAGACTTACTTATCACAAACTGTATTATATTCACTTCTTATGAGCATTTTGTCTCACGGGAAACCAATTCTGCTCTTAAAGATTAATAAGAGTATTTACAAATGTTAGGAGTTCATTATTTGTACCAGAAGATTTTCAAATGTGCCAAAAATAAGAGAAAGACAATTGAGTTTTCTAACTGATAACTTCTCCCAGAGAGGTTAACTTGTTCTCTCAGAATATGTTTTCCCGGTCATAACCTGATGCGATATAAAGGGTCTGTACCATAGAATCAAGGCCCTGGGTCCACATTTCCTCATCTCTTCAGAGCATGTGTCCTCATCTATTTGAATTCTGAACCACTGCAACGTCAAGTGGAATGATGGGCATGAAATATAGAAAGCAACAGCTGATTGCAACATTTAGCAACTACAGCCTGTCACTAGGACAGAGATCATTGCTTCTTCTCTGAAAAATGAAGGTATATTCATGGTCTCAAAATAGTTGAGTCCTAGCTCTTTATCAGTGAGAATCTCTATCTATCCTGAGTGACAAGATTCCTGACTCAAGCTTATTGGAACTCACCTTAGTATACCAACAACAAGGACCTGAAACTGTCTCTTGAGACCCAGTGGTAAGCTATGGTCCCTATTGATCCTTCCTTTGCTAGTGTCCATGGCCTTGTGTGGTCCCTTGCCAAAGTGCTAGTTGGATTTTGTGTTTTGGATCTAGTGGTTCAGAAGCAGCAGAATTAATTGGGTGCCACTTCTCACTTTAGTTCATAGGAGACTTCAACTTCTAGCAAGGGTACTCTGGCTCTCAGCTTTTGAATGTTTTATCTTTGGCAATGTTAGCTTCCAGGCTATGAGGTGCCCTGTGAGGAGGGAACAAAAGCTGCCAACAGTTGCATGAGTGATCTTGGAGTAGAGTCTATTCTGGTCATGCCTTGGCAGGAGGGTATCTGGCCAACAGCCTGACAATAGCCACATGATGGCCTCTACACTATAAAGGGCACTCAGCTAAGCTGTACCAGGGCCAGTGGCCCACAGAAACTGTGATATAGCTAACGTTTTTTAGTGTGTTTTATTTAAGTTGCTAAGTCTTGGAGCTATATGTTATTCACTGTTGGACAGCTAATACAAAATTAAAAGGGAAATATTGCATGACTTTGTTATAGGCAGAACCACAAATGTGCCTGAAAATTCCTTGTTGTAGTACAACAGCCCTGCGTTCCCACCAACAGAGAGATGGGCTGGAGAATTAAGAGTGTGAAACCAGCCTGAGCTACGTGGTGAGACGCTGCCTGAAAAAAAATGAGTAAATAATAATAATAAAGCAATAAGAAAAGGGGAAACTAATAGCAAATAGTGACATTCAGGATAAATATATAAGAGCAATTGGAAGCATAGCCACAAACTGATCAGGAAAAAAGGTTCTCATATTTTTTACAGTGCAAATTGTAAGTCAAAGTAAATATTTTCTTAAATCACAAAAATAAAACAAAAATTCTTGGAAATGCCACTGAGGGGAGGACAATGTTGAAATCGTCAGAGTATGAAGCTAATTTAAAAGCTGCAGTCATGATCTGCCACTTGATTGTTTGTAATTATTTATTGTTTTGTTGTTGCTTGATGGCTTTTTAAAAGAAGTGTGTAATCATTACAGAATCCAGAGTGGCCTCGAACTCATGATCCTCCTGTCTCGGCCTCATGAATTGCTGAGATGATAGATCTACACCAGCACACCCAGAAAATTTGTTCTTTTGTTTCCCCTGAGGTTCGGTATTCATAAACATCATCAATATTGCCTTTTTAAAAAAAGGCATAATTTCATTCTATTTGTGTTTGTTCATATGAAGTTGGATAATGCCACTGACTCTCTTATAAGAGCCTCTCCAGTTTGAGAGTGTAAAATGCTTACCTAGCGTGTTTGAGACCCCTGGTAGAATGTTTAGTACAGAGATAAAGGAGGAGGGAGAGAAAGTATTCTCTCTCTCTCTCTCTCTCTCTCTCTCTCTCTCTGTGTGTGTGTGTGTGTGTGTGTGTGTGTGTGTGTGTATGTATGTGTGTGTGTGTGTGTGTGTAAGAGAGAAAAACATCAGAGGTTGGAAGGGACAGAGGTATCAATAAATATGTCTTTGTTCATGTTTTCAGATGGTCCAGTACGACAACTGAGCATGGTGATGTGGCTGAACCAGTCATTCACAGATGACTTTATCCTCTTGGGCATCTTCTCCCACAGTCCAACTGATCTTCTTCTTTTCTCTGTGGTCATGCTGGTCTTCACAGTGGCGCTCTGTGGGAATGTTCTCCTCATCCTCCTCATCTACACTGACTCCCGACTTCATACTCCCATGTACTTCTTCCTCAGTCAGCTCTCCCTCATGGACCTCATGTTGGTCTGCACCACTGTGCCAAAGATGGCAGCCAACTTCCTGTCTGGTAGGAAGTCCATCTCCTTTGTGGGTTGTATCATACAAATTGGACTCTTTGTCTCTCTTGTGGGATCTGAAGGGCTCTTGTTGGGACTCATGGCTTATGATCGCTATGTGGCCATTAGCCACCCACTTCACTACCCTGTCCTCATGAATCAGAAGGTCTGTCTTCAGATTGTTGGGAGCTCTTGGGCCTTTGGTGTAGTAGATGGCCTGGTGCAGATGGTGGTGGTAATGACCTTCCCCTATTGCAACTTGAGGGAGGTGGACCACTTCTTCTGTGAGATGCTTTCCTTGTTGAAGCTGGCCTGTGCAGACACGTCCTTATTTGAGAAGGTAGGACTTGCTTGCTGCATCTTCATGCTGCTCTTTCCTTTCTCCATCATTGTAGCCTCCTATGCTCGCATCCTAGGAACTGTGCTCCGTATGGCGTCGGTTCAGTCCCGAAGAAAGGCTCTAGCCACTTGTTCCTCCCATCTGACAGCTGTCTCCTTCTTCTACGGGGCAGCCATGTTCATCTACCTAAGGCCGAGGCGTTACCGGACCCCAAGCCAGGACAAGGAGGTCTCTATCTTCTATACAGTCCTTACGCCTATGCTCAACCCCCTCATTTACAGCTTGAGGAATCAGGAAGTGTTGGGAGCACTGCAGAAAGGGCTGGACCACTGCAGGACTAGCAGCCAGCACTGAGCTCTGGAGCTGGGCTCTGTCACTTCGTGGCTGTGTGGTGACCAGTAAACAATTCCCTCTCTGTGTGATTCAGTTTAATCACTAACAATGAGGTGCATGACAAGTGCTATTTTGGAAAGGACTTTATAAACCCCAAACCAGTACTAACTAACTGTGTGATAAATGGGTTTTCCCCTCCTTCTTTGGCAGAGTTGTTTCTAAATATATGATAGAGAATGGAAGGTTTTGTTAACTCAAGCACTCAGTACCAGAACATTGAGATTGTATCACTTATCTGTTAACATTAGAATGTTCCCCTTCCAAGAAGACATAACCCTTCTTACTAACGTTCACCATTCGTTCAGAGTTTATGTTCCAGGCACTGGACCACATGTGATCATTTTTCTCTAATTACGAACTGTGACATGTACCTTATTTGTTTATGAAGCTTTCACTGGCCTGTTATTTACATAATAGAGCCTCCCATGAGTGGCATAAATGAAAAATCTAGATGGCAGAAAAAAACCTCTGGAGTTCTTTTTAGAGAAGCCTCGACTTTATACTGTGAAACCTTAGGATGATTGCTTCAAGGAATAAAAATGGAAC
This sequence comes from Chionomys nivalis, assembly GCF_950005125.1. Taxonomy (NCBI): domain Eukaryota; kingdom Metazoa; phylum Chordata; class Mammalia; order Rodentia; family Cricetidae; genus Chionomys; species Chionomys nivalis. Next base: position 31,299,352 of record NC_080092.1, on the reverse strand, counting down.
GTTTTGCTACTCAGGAGCAACAGGGTAAAGGCAGGTTTATTTTCATATTATATATGTGGGACAGAGAAGGTATATATGGGAGTAATGGATGCATACAATCCTATAGCAAAAATGCCACCATCTAGCATTTTTGCTTTTATTTGCTCTTGCCTTCTTTCCTTCGCTTGAGGTTGAATCTCCTTATGATGCTCAAGGTGACCTCAACCGTCTGGGTGCTAGAGGACTCCTATCTTACCCATTTGACAGTTTACAATAGCATGTTTCCCCACCAATAACACTTAGCAAAATTTAAACTTTTCTTCCATGTCATTTACTTTTCAATTATAAAATAATTGAAATAAAATAAAATTATAAAATAGGACTCACATCCATCTTGCTGAGCTGGGCATCAGTTGTTTGTCCACATTTGCAATAAAATAATCTTTTCCTGCAAATCCAGTTATCTTATTGAAAGCAGAGAGCTAAGTGGGGGGTTCGAATTGAGTTCTGGAAGTTCTACTAAGTCACAGGAAAATGCTTGCTCAGTCTCAGGCTTTGGTTATGTATTAATAAGTACAATTTTAAAGGAGGGGGTTGGTTGAGGTGTAGCTCTTTGGTAGCATGTCTGCTTAGCATGTGTGGGGTGCTGAACTCAATCCTAGCATTGGTGAGGAGGCACAGATAGAGACAAAGAGAGGGAGAAAGAGAGCGGCAGAGAGAGACACAGAGAGAGTTGCCATGGGGACTTGATACTAGACAGCCAACTGAGCTAACTTTTCAAAAGAAACATTTTGTAGAGAACATGGTTATTTCACCCAACTTTGTAAGAGGCTTCCTGCCCCTGGAGCCCTAATTGTCAAAGGAAGTTCCCAAGCATTTGTGAAAATAGAAGCTATCTTCCTTCGCCCAACAGCTGCCAGATTTCTGCTGTGTAAGTAAGTGTGCACAACTTCGGCCAGAATTTCCACTGTGTAAGTGTGCACCACTTCCGCCATTGGCCTGTTTCTGACACCTCCTAGGGGGTGCCCAATCCAGCAAACTAATTTTAGTGTTTATAGTACAAAATGTCTTTCTGGTATCTCTCCTCATTCTTACCCCAACCACCTGCCTTGTCCAAAGTTTAATCAGATTCTCTTCTTTCAGGAGATGCCCCTGATTAAACCCATGCACACTAAAATCTCCTTCGTAGGTTGCATTTATCAAACCATGCACACTATTTACCAACCAGAACCATCCATTCATAAGCACTGAGCCTGTAGAACTAACTCATCCCTTTTCCAGGAAGACAAGAATTCACTTTAACAAGTTTTATATCACTGGCTGTGGTGGTACAGATTTCTAGGAGGCTGGGGCAAGAGAGTTGCTTGATTCTAGGGATTATCAAGACTCGATCAATAAGTAAAAACTTTAAATTTTGAAAAATTTTCTGCTATAAACTGGGTATGGTGAAAAATGTCTGTCACCCTATAGCTCCCGGGCTGGAGGCAGGGAATTCAAATTTTTATTATCATCCTTAGTTACAAAGCAAGTTCAAGGCCCCAAGTTCCTGCAATGCATGAGACCCCAGCTCTTCCCTACCAAGAAAAGGAGAATTCAGTTGGGCTGAGGATGTAACTCAGGTAATAAAATGCTTGCCTGCCTGCATGCATGCATGCTTGCCTGCCTGCTATACACATAGACATGCGTAGAGTGGTGCATGCCTGTAACCCCAGTACTTGAGAGGAGGGGACTGGAGGGTCGGAAGGTCGGCATAGCCTGGGATATTTGTCTCAGTTTAAAAATAAACAAGCAAATACTTTAAAAACAGTATTAAAGAATAGTTTCCTAACCTTTATCTAAGTCATTACAGTAATCTGGGGTGTTCCTATTTTATCTGCTCCTTTAGGGTGTATACTATGTGTCCACTGCATTGCCTAGACAAAGGCCAGTTTGTTGTTACCGTGTTTGCAGTAAATGAGTATTAAACCCAGGACCTAGAAATGCTACACAAAGCTCTACCATGAGTCTTAAACCCAGGATCTGGATCTGCTATGCAGGGATCCACCACGAGCTCATACCCTTCATTCCAGACCAGGTTTTCAATGGACAGGAATCTACGCATCAGTTTCTGGCCCCCAGACATTTGTGGACTTTTGGATCACAAAAAAACTTGTATTTTTTTCCCCAGGCACACAATTCAATTAACTGTACAATGTTTCTTATAAAATAAAAACCATTGAAATAAAAAAAGACTCAGAAAGATGAGCTTCATGTTTTCTTCTGTCTGAAAAATGCAGATTTTCAAACACTAGATTGGGGGCGATTTGGAAAGAGGATGAGACCAAAAGGAAGAGAGAAGGGGAGAGATGCTCCCCTGCTCTCATGAAGCGTCCCGCCTGACTTTAGTAGTCACCACACACACACACACACGCACACACACACACACGCACACACACACACAGAGTCTTTGCATTATAGCTGCTAGGCAACAGATCTACCTGACCCAAAGGGAGATTCAGTGCATGCCATTTATTATAGAAACAAATGGTTATTACCTTTTTACGCATTTGGATGTTTTGCCTGCTTGTAGGTATGTGCCTAAGAAAGGTGTCAGATCCCCTGGACTGTTGGTGTGCTTCCATGTGGATGCTGGCAACTGCACCTAAGTCTTCCAGAAGAGCAGCCTGTGCTCTTAACCGCTGACCCAACTCCCCGACCCCGAAAACATTTTTTGTGTGTGCAAAAATGAACCTAGATTGCATACACCTAGGGGTCCTGATTCTTCAGTTTTCCTATGCTCTGATGAATACTCTTTTTCTCTGTGCTCTTTCTTCATACTTTCTAAGTTTGTCACCAGGCACACTGATATCAGTTATGAAATTATTAGACCACTTATTTTATTTTTATTTCCATATGTTTATTGCAAAGGTGGGTTTTGTCGCGACATTTGCACACAGTCAGGAAACTGTGCACATTTGTTGTGCTCCGCTGAAGCTAAGCTGGAAATTCCACGAGAGCAGGTGTTGAATCTGTCACATTCCCATTTGTCCGGTGGTGCTGCCCTCCCATAAGCTTGGAGGAACAGAGGTCCTTGGGAAGCAGAGGTCAAGGGGTCAGACATGGACTTACATGTGTGAGAAGAAGGGCTTACATATATGACACATAATGTAAAAAAATTTAAGACTTTGACCATAAAGTCTATTGTCAAGTCTGGGGCACTTCTAGTGTGAAAAACAATGGGCTGTGAATAGAGGGTGATGGCAGGAACAATGAACGTAGACTCTGGGACTGTGCGCTATAACCTATGCCTCCTGACCAAAGAAAATAGCTCACAGCGTTTGTGATGAGTCTCAGGGCCCACGTTCCATCAGACATTTGTGGGTATGGATGCAGCGCAATCCCTCCCTCAGATTATAAATGCCCGGCATGGTGTCCAGATTGGCACTTTGTTTGTTAGGTGTGAGTGTTGTTGGTAGCTCAAGCTGTCCAGGCACTTGCCATGTAGACCAGGCTTGCTTGAAACTTATGATCCTCCTACCTCAGTCAACCCTGTGGAGCTAGTACCTATATTTGATCCCCATTAATATATCAACAGTTTTCTGTATATCACCCGCAACTCGCAGGTGTAGGCTTGCTTGATGAGGCAGGCAAAGGTGTGGACTGTCATGCAGAGTGGGCTCAAAGGGGAAAGCCATTGTTGGAGACCCTCTTACGTCCCTTTCCGAGGATGTGCCGAAACGGTGGCTGAGAGCAGATATAATATAAAGAAACTTTCCTACAGACTCCTATATTTTTGTGTTCTGGTTGGTCCCTAAGGACCTTCCCTGACCAGTTTCCTTACTGTGTCCCTATTGGCCCCAGTTCTTCTTTTGGGTCTCTTGCATCATCAGCTTGGGAGCTCCAGTTCCAGGAAATCCATTTATGGTTTTCACGAGAGCCATGGGTTCCACCTTCCTCTGTGGTCAGCACTGGTGTGGACAGTGAGAGTTCTGTATGTAGCTCAGGTGATAGAGAAACTTGTTATGGCGGGTGGCAGGACTCAGTGGGTAGATACGTAGAAGCTGATCTGGGCCATTTCCACACTGCTGTCTCCTTGACACTCTCACACTTCCCTTTTTGTAACTGGTGTGTTACAAGGTATAGTGTGGTATTTTCATACCTGTGTTTAATGTACAATGATAAGATTGTGACATTTTGCATACACATCACCTCAGGAATTCTCCTTTCCTTGATGTTCCCATCATTGCGAGAGGAGGCTTTTGTCTCTTTTAGCCCTGCAGTCTGAGGTAGGACGTTTCCTACCTGAGCGACATGGGCATCCCTGGATGAGGGGTTAGTGGACACTAAGGATGGAGACTGGATCAGACAGAGCAGCTATTTCTTGTCCCCTCTCACCTAGTAAGAGCGAGCATGGGAAAAGGACAATGAGATCATTTTAACACTAGAACTCCCGGTACAGGATGTCTGTGCTGAGCTTGTTTTTCTGCAGGACACCCAACCACAGGATAGTGACACCTTTCCTGTCATGCCATCCCAACTTCGCAGTTCCTACACCAGCGGTTGGTCCATTTTTCAGTTTCTATTTATGCAGCAGCCTATCCCTTCCTCCTATTGTCTGTCTCTCTCCAGTGAGGTGATTGCTGTCTCCTGCTGTTGTTGGGGGTAGTGGGGAAGTGAGTAATTTTCCATTATTTCTTGTAACCCTCCACTTTGACCTAATTCTCCCCTTGTCTTTCCTTAATCATATTAACACTTGCCTACGTTGTTTCTCTCTGTTTAGGAGACCAGCAGTGGTCCCTGAGTTGAAGAACTGTGTGCAGCAGGAAGGCACAGCACAAACTAAGGGAGGTTAAAGTGTAGATCCAGAAAAAGAACTGATATTAAACAGAGAATAATTTTTCTCCAAAGATCAGTGGGAAATGAAGTGGTTTCTTACATGATCTTGTTCAAAGGAAGAAAACTAAACCACCACCTATACCCGGCATGTAGAATTGAGACCTTTGAGCTGAGACACAAGCTTCACGAGGTTGTTTTGTATAATAGAAATATTACTTGTCCAAGGGGCATTTGCTGAGAACATAACACAGGCACTGTTTTCAGAGCCTGGGGTATGCAAAAGAGGCATCGGGAAACACAAGTTCCAACTAGGAGACCAGAAGTCAGCAAAACTCATCCAGCACGAATAAAACATCCTGTGCACCGGCATTGTTTGCTGTGGGGCATGAGGCAGAAAACAGACCTAGGGTGGAAAGGAATTCAACTCTAAATCGGGTGTGAGGGGAGGGTTCAGTCGGTGAAGGGGAGATGAGTTAGCAAGGCAGGATGTATCTGGGAAAAGCCCTCTGTGGGGATGTAACCCTGAAGAGTAAAGGCCTTGAAGCTGGTGTCAGCTTGCAGGGTTGGGATAACAGGGGGTGGACAAGGAGACTGCATGTAAGGGAATTATGGGAGAACAGAAGAAAAGCAGTCTGGGTGGTGGTTGGGTGGGGGAAATTTCTGATGAAAGCCTTTCATAGGGAAGCTTTTGTTTTTACAAAGATAGATTCACTGTCAGTAGCCTGGGGTAGGGGACAGACTATGCAATGATGGAGAAGTCAAAGAAGCAAGGAATTCCAGAGGTGCCGTGTATGCATAACATAACTCAATATCTTTAATTTAGAAGCTAAGGCCAGTTAGGAAACATTGCCATCATGAAGAGTGGCAACACCAGTGCTAATGTCAGGGAGGAGGAAGCAGACATAAAGGAGTCAGGAATGTGTGTTTTAGGTCACAGATGCTTCTGATGGTGGAATGAATGAATGAAGAGAGGTTAGTCCTTTAGAGTATGCCCAGTGGGGTAACCTGCAGCCAGACAGACCCGTCATTAACTGAGGTGGGAAGCAGAGTGGCATTGTTCTGTGGATGGCACTTTACCTAGGACAAGGCCACTGCTGTTTCAAGAGAGTATTAAGAATTCAGCTGCTCACATTAGCTGTACCAGCTAAGAAAGCACAAAACCACATGGGGGCAGCAGAGGGTCAAAGAATCCAACCAGCATAGAGAGAAAGAGATCCAGCACTGAGCTTGTTTACCTTTTGATTCTTTTAGTTTTAAGTTGTGTGGTTTTGTATTTGTTAAGATACGGTGCAAGTTGGAACCTTGGCGGGTCGGGTGAGGCCCACAGCAGGTGACAGAACATGCCATGCAGAGAGAGCTTGAGTGTGGAGTTTACTGAGAAGAAGGTATTGGGAGAGCAAAGGCAGGGAGGGAAGGGAGAGACACAGAGACAGACAGAGAGGGAGAGAGGAAGGAAAGAGAGATAGAGGAAAGGAGAGGGAGACCAAGACCTGCTTGCCTTGGCTGTGGTGGGTGGGTGGGTGGGTGGGTGGGTGGGGGGAGATATTAGGAGTGGGCAGAGCTTGTCTCTAAAAGGGACCTTTGTACCTGCATACAATAAGGGAACTACTTGCCATATGTAGAGGAGTGTCAGCTTCCCAAGGGGCAGAGCCAAGGTGTGCCTGGACACGAACAGTATTTTGGGTTGGTTGGTTTGGGTTGGCTTTTCTTTGTGTGTGAGAGGGTTTTCTCATGTAGCCTCACTGTCACTAGTCACCAGGATGTCCTTGATCTGATCTTCCTGTTTGCACTGTTCAAATCCTGAGTTTGTAGGCATGCACCACCATGCCCAGGTTAGCTTTTGTTTTAAGAGGTGATATTAGACATTGTTCTGCTTAGATTTTCTTCGCTATTAATGCTGAAATATGAGTGTTTGTTATCAATAAAACAACCAGAAACATTTTCATAGAGTTTTGAGCTTAGCCTTGAGAGGTAGATCTAGTGTTAGGTTAAAAGAGAAGAGCAGAGTCCAGATCATTCTATTGGTCTTGACAGGTTTCCCAGTCTCTCTGAGCATCTATGGTCTCATCTATTAAATGGAGGTGATGTCGGAACTGGGGTAGAGCATCTGCTCAGCATGTGTGAGACCCGTGTCCAATGTCTAAAACTGCGAAAGAAAAGAAAGTGGTGTCTGCGGCAGGTTAGCTGAGTTTGTTAATTGCAGTGGAATTTGTGGTTTCTGTCTGTTGCTTTGATATTGCATGTTGGACACAGGGCATTCCTCATGCTGAGCACACTCTCCCACTGAGCTCAACTCCCAGCCCCGTTTGTTGCTGTTATGGCTTAAAATGGAAATGTCCCCCACTGTCTCATGCTTTGAGTGCTAGCTAGTTCCCCAGCAGTTGTTATTTCTGGGGGCTGGGGGACCTTTAAGAGGTGGGTTCTAGCTGGTAGAAGGAAGTCACCAGCCAGTGGTGGCCATTTGAAGTTAGAGGCCAGACCCTGGTTCTGGCCCCACTCTTTCTACTTTCTGGTTCACTAGGATGTTAACAGTCTGACATATTTCTGCAACTAAGGGCTAAATCACTCTACCCAGGCATCCCTGGCTTCTTGCCAATCAAGAGCTCAATTAATCTCTCCTTCCTTAAGCCATTTTCCTTATATATTTGTGCCACTATCATTGCTAACTAATATGAATGCTTTCCAACTCCTTGTAGGTATGTCTTTAGTAAGTTGGAAATAATATAAAATTGAATTTCATCTCTTTAGTCTTTGGAATAGCACAACCAAGCCAAATCTACTTAACTTGCTAGCATTTGTTTGCTGGCAGTTGGGGGTGAAATTGTCTGACACAGTTTAGTATATAGTAAAATGTATGTTATCTCATGCAAAATGTTAAATATCTTTAAGCAAAGAAATTGCTGGTGACAGTACAAACAACCATGCGATGCTAGGGCTGGTTGAGAGCGTGGTCCACTGTGACCTCCTACCATCCTGAGGTTTCGCCATATGTGGCCAGTCTGGAGAAGGACCCAAATTCAACACTTGCAGCTCTGTTTCTGCTGAATGCAGATCATCTCACACCCCTGTCACACAGAGCCATTGTAAATCAGGACTCGCTACAGTTGTCAAAGCCTTCATGGTTGTGTTGGAAACACTTTAGAAGGCAGTGGAAAATACAAGTAGTCAGAGCAGATGGGCTACAGTGGTGAGAACCTCAAAAGCCAGAGCAAGGAGCCTGTCCCAGGTGAACCAAAGAAGAGGGAAGTGGAGTCGGGGAGCTGTCAAAGGTACACTGAGATGTCCTCATGATTTAAGGTGCTACTGCCTCTGACTAACAGTTACCACCAATAGTTGTTTGGGGTTCCTGAGACAGTGGGGTATGTCTGCCTTCCTCTTGAGCACAAACTGTGGCAGCAATCAGATGCCCACAGAGCTGGAGACTCATATAAAAGGTGACCTGGGCAGGACAACCCTTGGGTCTTCCTTTCATGCCCTGAAGCCTCCGTATCCTATTCATTTGGTGATATTAGTGTATGGAGCTGAGTAGTTACCTGAGGGTCCACACAGGTTTTACTTCATTAGAAAATCAAGTAAAATGAACAGCATCTTTGCAATCAGAAAACTGTCATTAATTGCAGCTAAGCAGTAACTGCAATCAGTCACTGTCATTCACAAAGACAGCAATGCAGGGAGAAGACGATGGTCGGCTAAGGGCTGGCTGTGAACAGTGATTTTGGTCTCGAGAGTCTCTGAATATGGAAATCTAGAGATTTTGGCTAAGCCCCCATTTGGTACAGAGGGCAAATCAAGGTCAAGTAGGAACTACCCAGGAGAGAGTGCCCACCCCTTCACGTCCACATTGAAAGGTCGAGCAGAAAGGTCATCCTCCAGTGATAGCCACAACACTCCTGCCTTGGACTCTGCAGGGCCACAGAGGTCTCCCTGCAGTGATTTTTGAGGACTCGAGGAGACCTGGCTCTGGGTTAGATGCCAAGAATCTGGGTCTGATCCTGGGTGAGTGAGTGAGTTCCTCAAGACTCTTTCAAGGACGAAGTTCCCTCCAGTGGACTTAGAGGCTCAGGAAGCACCTTGTAACGGCCTTCCTGAGGGATGCTCCCTCACTTCCAGGAGCAGTGCCTCCAAATGCACAAAAACATGCATATACCACTCATGCTCACAATTCACTTTTAATTAATAAAGAAGCAAAGATTAACAGGGTACCATGTGATGTATCATTGCATGTTATAGTGTGCCTAAATGTGCTCAAACATATCAGTTTCTCAAACATTTGTCATTTCCTTATAGAATCATCATCCCAGCCCCCTTTTTTCATTGTATTGAGCATACAATGTGGAAATGTTGTCATATACTGGACTTTTCATTGAGAAGATTAAAAGGTATTTATTCAGTTCTTACTTGGTACAGTCTCCTCAGATTTCTGCTAAGACGACATCATTTGATAATGTTCTAGGAGTTTCGCTCTTCCGGCTATGTTGGCTCATGCTTTGGGGCAAAGTCTTCCACAGATCTTTATAATTCTTTTATTTCTGCAGACTCAGCAATGCCCCCCTTCCATTTCTGATTTTGTTCATATATGCTTTTCTTCAGCTCAGTCTAGGTGGACTTTAGCTAGTGATTTATAAATTATATTGATTGCCACCCCCACCCCCACCCCCGCCGAACTAACTTTGGCTAGTTTTTCCAATCTTTCTATCTGTTCAAATCTTTGTCTCCCTACTTCCTCTGAAACTGAGTTTACTTTTATGTTTTGAGTTTCTTTATGGGGGTGAAATAGGTTGTTGGTTTGAGGCCTTTTAAAACATCATGACTGGACTAGAGATATGGTTCAGAGGTTAAGAGCACTGGCTGCTCTTCCAGAGGTCCTGAGTTCAATTCCTAGCAACTACATGGTGGCTCACAACCACCATGAAATCGGCTGTCCTCTTCTGGCTTGCAGGCAGATATGCCAGGACACTGTATACTTAGTAAATAAATGAATCTTAGAAACCAAAACCAACCACCCCCCAAAAAACATTGTGTCTCTTTACCAAGTGTACCCTCTTTGGTATTGTTAGTACAGGTATTTAAAGCCACACATTTCCACCAGGCCAAGTTCAGCTGTGGCCTGTGGATTTTGATATTATGTAATTCATCTTCATTCAGTTCCTAGCTTCCTTTATGACCTGTAGAAATAAAGAAAGTAAAAATGAAAACAAACCCGGGATATTTGCTCAGAACTTGCTTATATATAGCAAGAAAATTGGCCAGTCGATGTTTAATGTTAAGCAGAGAGTAGAAAGGTGGGCTTACAAATTTGTATTTCTGTGTTTCTATATTCCTACAACTGGATCCTACACTCCTATATTCCTACTCCTAGACCTTAACAGGAACACTTTCGACATTCTCTGGCAGATCCTGTGAGTTGGAATCAAAGGCATAAAAAACAAGGACTGTAATATTTAGTCAGCTCCTTAAGCTAACACACAAAGTGAGATAATTATAGAACCTCCATGTACATGGCATTAAACTTTGTTCTTATTCATGTCTCTCTCCGATGGCCTTTCCCTGTGTCCCCTTCCCCACAGTTGGTTCTGTCCCTTTCCCCAGTTAGTTTCAATTTCTGCTTTTGTTTGAATGTACTCCACTATCATCTCTATTTCCCACTGTCCCTAAGTTCTCTTCCCTTTTCATGTTCTCCTTTCTGGTTTCATGATCTACTCATTCTCACATATAAATACACACTCATATACACACTGGTATATACACAAACATATCAGCTTAAATCTAGGTTCCACATGTGAGAGAGTCAGAAAGACTAATTGCAACTTTCTTTCGTATGCACATCACATTTGAAGCTAGCCTTCCCAGAATGCCCCAGGAAGGGACTCGGGATGACTCCGCACCAGCACTCTCTTGCGTGTGCATCAGATAGGTCACATGGGCCACACACCTCCTTACTTCACTCCAGCAATCTGTCTCCTCCAGCTAGTTAACCTAATTCTTATCTTTACATTGGCCATGTTGCAGCAGGCACAGGTTCACTGCCATAAAACTGATCTTTTGATTTTTGTATTTATCATTGCTGCTATTATTTGTGTACAAATTTTGTGTGGGAGGGTGGTTATGCCATAGCACATGTGTGAATGTCAGAGAACAATTGTGTGGAATTGATTCTCTCTTTCATCCTTTCCATGTGTTCAGGAGTATGATTTCAGGTCTTCAGGTCTGTGTGGCAAAAACCTTTTGCCCACTGAGGTGTCTCACCAGTCCCATCTAACTGACGTTTCAAAACCCCTTCTGATGCCCAGTCAGAGACCCTGAGGTAAAAACTGGACACCCATCTGTTGTAATGAGGTTGTTAGTTCCTGGCTGCTTAGCCCCAAAATAATCACACAGAAAATCTATTAATTAAATCACGGCTTGGCCCATTAGCTCTAGCTTCTTATTTTCTAACTCTGACACCTTAATTTAACCCATCTTCATTAATCTGTGCATCACCACAAGATGGTGGCCTACCAGAAAAGTTTTATCATGTCTGTCTCTGACGGCAGCTCCATGGTTTCTCCCGGACTCTGCCCTTCTTCCTCCCAGCATTCAGTTTAGTTTTCCCCACCTAGCGAAGTTCTGTCCTGCGATAGGTCTAAAGAAGTTTCTTTATTCATTAATGGTAATCACAGCATACAGAAGGGAATCCCACATCACCGATCCCCTTAGATGATACCTCCTAACATCTCCTTCTAAGTCCCCAAACCCAACCCATTCACACCTTCTAGAAAGAGAGCACTTGACAGTCTTTATGTGTTGTATATAAACCATTATATTTGACAACATTACCAAAATGGCAGCTGTGAAGAGTAAGAGTCAATTTAACCTGATTGGGTCTAGAATCCCCTGGGAGATAGGGCTCTTGGCATACCTAGAGAGATTATCTTGAGTACATTGAGTAGGGAAGATCTGTCCACTGTGGGCAGTGCAATTCCTACCTGGGATCTTGGACTGTGCAGGTAGAAAAAGTGAGCTTAGCTGTGCACCATGGTGTCATCACTCTCTGCTTCCTGGGTAAAAATGTACTGCAACAAAATCCTCCTGCCTGGACTTCCCACCATGATGGACTGCAAATACCCCTGAACTGTGAGCCTGCAGAAACCTTTCCTCCCACAGGAGATCACATCCTAAATATAACCCCAATGGTAGAGACACTGAGAACAACAATTAGTAAATAAATGTGACCTCCTGAAAGTGAAAAGCTTCTGTAAAACAATGGACATAGTCAACAAGACAAAACAGCAGCCTACAGAATGGGAAAAGATTTTCATCAATCCCACATCAGAAAGAGGGCTGGTCTCCAAAGTATACAAAGCAACATGCCCCGTGCTCACCACATCACCTTTTGCTGGGAAAATCTTCCTCCATTACCTGTTGTGAATATCACATGATAGTTGGTGCTTCCTTGACAAGGCCAGAACACCAGTCTGTGATTGCAGTCAGAAGTTCACTGTCTGCTCAGCTGACTCCAGGCTGTTAGGAGACTGTGATCTTCTCCATCACCTGCATCAGACACACTTCCACACTGAGATGCATGGTGCAGGGCCAGAGTTCTGACCAGACGTTGTTGTAATGAGGTTGCTTGTTGGTTCCTAGCTGTTCAGTTCCAAAGTAATCACAGAAACTGTATTATTTAAATCACTGTTTGGCTCATTAGCTCTACCTTCTTATTTGCTAACTTTTACTTAATTTAACCCATCTTCATTAATCTGTGCATCACCATGAAGTGATGACCTACCAACGAAGTCTGTTTCCAAGGGCTCCATGGCTTCTCTCTGACTCCGCCTCCTTTCTCCCAGTATTTGGTTTAGTTTTTCCCACCTACCTAAGATCTGCACTATCAACAGGCCAAGGCAGTTTCAATATTCACCAGTGGTATTCACAGAATTCAGAGGGGAATACCACATGAAGCCATTCTTCATTGCTACTATGTTTTCTTGTTTGAAGACTGATGACACGTGAGATTATAGCAAACAAGCAAGTAGATAGAGAAAACAAACACAGTGGGCAAGGCATCTGTGGGCAAGACCATTGTGAGGGTCTGCAGCCATCTAACAGCCAGGACTCACTAGCATCGAATTGTGAAGGTGAACATTGTGTTTAGAGGATAAACTTTATGTGTTAAGCATGTAAAAACAAGACTGTTTTCAGCTTGTTTAAGCCATGAAGAAGTTGCTTCTACCTTGAATGTGTCCTGTCAGGTTACTCTTTCTGGAGCAGTTAGGTTAAAACAAAAAAGAAGAAGAAGAAGAAGAAGAAGAAGAAGAAGAAGAAGAAGAAGAAGAAGAAGAAGAAGAAGAAGAAGAAGAAGAAGAAGAAGAAGAAGAAAAATAGGCTATTTGTTCGACATTTCAATTCCTCAGCTATTCCTACAAAGTCACAGATTAAACAGACTAACTGCTAAGGTTTTGTGTGAGATGCTTGCTTGCATGGATGGTTGAAGCATCTGCAGGGTATCTGTTACAAGATCAAGCTTTGCCCACACCCAGACATGATACGATTTAATTTACTCCCAAAAATTATAACTCTGTGGGGTTTTTTCCTTTGTAATCCTTTGGCATACAGTAGTCAGGGCCTTACCTAGAGAACTCTCTCTGGTTTCTTCGGGTTGGTGTCTTTTTAATTAAAAGTCTTGAATTTATTATAACCAAAATTTAAGTCTGACTGGTAAATCTGTAACTGACTCAGTACCCACATGAGAAGCATCGCTTGCCCAGGGCTAGGTGCCCACACCTGAGTCAGCAGTCTCCCGTGGAAAAGCCAGAGGGTCAGACCCGGATCTCTATCAGGAACTGTGCTATCATGGCCATGTAAGACTTAGTAAGTTCAACTTCAATCAGTTTGACCCATTTGCGACCTCCTCTAAAGGACCTCCCAGTTGTTTCATGCAAGCCAGCCATTTCTAGGAATAGAAACTGAAACCAACTCTGACTGCAGCCCCTCCCCTGTGAGGTGGTTTATATAAGAAGAGCTCATATCTACCCAGAATATGTAGATAGCAAGGGCTATGTGTGGACCAGCAGCGATAAAGGAACAAGGAAGGTCAAGATCAGGCTTTCAATTCCAAGTGGTCTTTCTCTCTTCAGGAAGTTCTTCCTAGGACTCAGAACTCCAATCTTCACCTCTTTTCTTCCTGAACGTCCTGAGTCTGAATTCCAGTTCTAGAGCGTTCCAAGACAACTGTCCTTGCTGCAGTGCATAGACTTCTCCTAAGAGGAGAGCTTTCCCAGAGGCAACACTGCCCTCAGATCAAGGTCACCACTGCTGAGGTGAGTGAAGGGTTCTAAGTTCAGCTTGGGCAATAGCCCTACGTGTGTGATAACGTGAGGAGGGGAGCACTGACTCCGGGGTAGGAGGGCTTGGGGATTTCACTCAGGGAGCAGGCACAGGAGCATCCTTCTGTGCTGTCTTCTGTGCCACAGAGCATCCCAAAGCAGAGAAGCAGCATCCCTTCCTTCTCCTTGCTTGTGTGGACCTAACTGATCTTCTGAAGTAGTCGAGCTTGGAGGAAGACAGCAGGCTGGGATACCCAGATGCTCTTGGAGTCTATGTTGTACCCCATGGAGATAAAATCCCAGATGAGAAACAACCATCCACAGTGTCTGGCAGAGCAGCTGAGCCCCCTGGCTTTCAGGAATCTGCTGCTGTCAGTCAGTTGTTATTCTGATGGCTCCATCTTTACACTTCCTGTTGTTTCTGGCAGTTTGCAGCCCACTTGGGTTTAACTGTGATATGACTTCAGGAGTTTCTTTTTCCGCCTTTTGTATCTGGAGATCTATATGCCTTTGTATCTGTCTGGGTGTGCATTCTTCTCCCTAAATTTGGAGACATTCTTGCTAGGATTGGTTGAGAATATTTTCTGTGCCGCTGGAAGGGAGTTCTGCTCCTTCTCTGCCGATGTGTTTCATGGTGTTCCAAAGGTCACTCATGTTCTGCTCATGGGCCTTTCAATTTTTATGGTCTTCCCTGACCAAGTCTTCCCATTCGTCTACATAGTCTTCAATTCCTGATATTTTCTCCTCCATATGATCCACTCTGATGGTGAGTCTTTGTTCTGAGTATTTGGTTTAATGCATTTTTCACCTCCAGCTTCATTTAAGATTTTGCTCAGTATTTCTCATTATTGAATTTCATTTTCATTCCCTGTGTTGACCTGTCCTTCATTCAAATGATTGCTTGAATCTTCTTTCTTTGATCACATTTACATCACCCTTGTGAATTCTTCATCTGAAACTTTATCTAAGTCATTCTCATGGAGACCATTACTCTGGAGTTTGTATTTTTTAGAGGAAATGAGCTGTCTTGGGTTTTCATATAACCAAGTTTTTGTGCTTGTATATGCTTAGATCACTGGTTGGATTTTCTTTTGTATATATTTACTACCTTGTCTTACTTATTTCATAATAGGAAGCAGTTGGATGGGCTTTGAAGGCTCTGATACATGAGGTGGTCAACAGGGGTCAGGTGAACTTGGATGTCTAAGACTCAAATGTGGGAATGCTGACATCCCTTGGGGAATAGGTGGATAGACAGCTGGCAAGTCTGACAGGCCAGGCAGTGGGTGGGCAAGGGGCCTGTCAGGCACTGGATTTGTGGGATCTGAAGTCTCTGAGGCACAGGGGAACTCCTCATGGGGTAGGTAGTGGGTACGCAGGAAGGTTGACAGCCACCAGTATTAATATATAAGTGTTAATCTCATGAAGCAGGCAGCTGGTCAGGTGGTTTCTGATCAATGTTTTGGAGACAATGTCCTACATTGCCAGCCCTGGCTGGCTTAGAGTTATCACAGTAATGTCCTTAGATAGTTGTGGTGAATTACATTCTTTGGATGATGGTCTCCTCAATGCCCTTGCCTCTAACAGTAGTGTTTCTTTACTTTTTAATTTTAAATTTTATTTAATTTAAATGTTTGCCATGAAGCAAGGGTCCTTTTGTTTATTACAATATAAGAGCATCTTTCTCCCTCTCCTCCCTGCAGTCCCTTCCATACCTCCTATTCCCGTTCATATGTATGCTAACTCTTTATTATTGTGACAGTCTACTAACAAATAAATACATAAACTCAACCTATTGCTTTTAGTACATCTTGTATAGATAGATATGCAGGTAGATGATCAATAGATGATAGATAGATAGATAGATAGATAGATAGATAGATAGATAGATAGATAGAGTCAGGTAGACAGATAGACAGATAGGAATTAGGGCTGAACATTGGAACTGAATGATCAACTAGGCAGCTCCTCTCTGGGGGGAGACTACTTCTCCCTCTCTGCAGCTTTTTACAACTTGTGACTCTTCATCTAAGTGTGACACCCATGCATTTCTCACATTTACTTTGACACGTCAACTGTTGGTATCAGTATTCAGGTCTTGTGTAAAAGGCCACAGTGTTGAGGGTTCATGGGTATCTTGGCCATATCCAGAAGACTCAATCTTACAGCGGACTGTGTGGTCTTCTGACTCTTGTGTCTTCTGCACCCTCTTCCTTAGTGTTTTCTCTGTCTTAGGTTAAGGCTCATGCCATCAACCGAGGCTGGGCACTGAAAAGTCAGCTGTTCTCTGCTTTTTGACCAGCTGTGGCTTTCTGAAGTGATCTCTCACTGCTGCGAAAAGAAGCATCTTTGGTGGCAAGAGAGAGCTCTGTGTACCTGTGGGTATAAAGAAAAGGGTTTGGGAAGCAGTTAAGAATATTCTGGGATAGGAAAGTGGCCACAGTGGATTCTCCTCTGAGATCTGTGACCTCATTAGCAGCACACAGTGGTTGGTTAGGTTTTCAGTTACCAAGCATGATTTTCCTCTTGTTCAGCCAGCGTGATGCACAATTAGACAGGTGTGGGTCACCACCAACACACAAATGCCACCCCTGCAACTTTAGATACCTCAGTGTGATGATCATCACTGTGACTCATGGGAGTCCCAGCTGGGCAGGATTAGGGAACATTCTCCTCCTTTGGAAACTCTCACAGCTCCTTCTGATGTTAGGGAAGCTGGGCCTCGGGGAGGAGACTTTGGCTCCAACGCAGCTTGATTTCTATGCGTCCATTATCTGAGGTGTGCTGTGTCTTCAGCACAGCGCCCTTCAACTTCTAAGGCTCAAGCAAGGCCAAGAGCAGAAGCCTGTGTTGTTTGATGAGTGTCGTGGACTCCCCTGATCCACAACTCAAGAGAAGTTTCTCATGTCTGACAATGATGTTTCTATTACTCTATGACTCAGAGAGGAGGCATTATCAGCCAATGGCATAACGTCATTTAAAGTGTTTAAATATACAAATACCCCCCCACACACAGAGACAGCATGTGTATATGTATAATTAAGTAAATATGACATCAGAGGATTCCAAAAGTCGTCTTTTTCTATAGTTCTCACGCTTTCCCCAAGTTAATCTGATGTTCTGGAGTCTCTGAGCCAGCGTGGTTTTGAGAAATGTTATGACTTTACAAATCTAGTCAGCATTATGTAGGATGCTTGTCAGAGCTCTCCAGGATGTCCCTCTCAGTGCCTGGTGTGGAATCTCTGATTCTCAGTTGTCTTGATTTCTGACCTAGTCACCCAAGAGAACATAAGACAGAGATGTACCCAACTGAGCATCTGAACCCCAGGGAGCAGGGTCCCTCACTTAGGTGTCTCCCAACCACGGACGTCATGTCCCGCCTCTGCTGAGGGAAGAAAGGGAAGTCACAGTTAGTTGGACATCTCTTTTCAATGCAGCTTTTCCTGTCCCTTTTCTGGTGTCATGTCCTCATAGAATAACTATCCAAAGAGACCAGAAGCCTTGAGGTCCCACAAGAAATTCAATAAAGGGTTCATGTGAGGTTGAGGACCCAGCCAGGAGAAATGTTACTTCTTTCCTGTCCTTTCAGGGTTGATATCATGTATGGGCATCATTTTAATGAAAATAAAGACATTTAAATGGAACTTCAAATTGATAATAAAGGCTGCGGTGGGTAACTACATAGAGTAACTGGAGACTGAATTAGACAAAGAAGTACGAGATAATTCCTAGGAGTGTGAGCAAGAGGCTTCTTCATATCCAGGGCAGCAGTTGAAGCAAAGTGAGAAGAGAAGACAGACAGCACCGGCTCTGATGTGGGTCAGGGTCAGGGTCCTGCTTTACTGAACCAGCAAACACCAAGGTTTTTCCCTGCTTTATTAATGATCACTATTTCTCTCCTGTCTGTTCCATTCAGCCTCTACCCTACAAAGTCATGGCTTGGGCCTCCAGCATCGATGAATTCTTTAAGAATTTTAAGAGGGAAAGCCAAATCCTCTCTGAAGAAACCATTACCTTGATTAAATCCCACATTGAGAACAGAAACCTCCAGGAAGCGCTTTCTATAATCCACAATGAACTGAGCGGCATCGAGAATGCCTCCCTGAACATTGCTGTGACAGGGGAGACAGGGTCGGGAAAGTCCTCGTTCATCAATGCCCTGAGAGGGGTGGGGCATGAAGAAGAAGGTGCAGCCCGCACTGGGGCGACAGAAACCACCACGAAGAGAACTCCTTACCGACACCCAAAACTTCCCAAGGTGACACTATGGGACCTGCCTGGCATTGGATCCACTTCCTTTCCACCAGAGAAGTACCTAACAGAAATGAAGTTTGGTGAATATGATTTCTTCATTATCATCTCTACTTCACGCTTTAAAGAAAATGATGCCCAGCTAGCCAAAGCCATTGCAAGGATGAAGATGAATTTCTACTTTGTCCGAGCCAAGATAGATAGTGACATATATAATGAAAAGACGAGCAAACCTAAGGCTTTCAATGAGGAGAATGTCTTGAAGAATATTCTAGAAGAATGTTCACGTCATCTCTCCAGTAAGCCTCCAGTCTTCTTAGTCTCTAACTTTGATACGTCTAAATATGACTTCCCAAAACTGGAAAGCCAACTCCTATATGATCTCCCGGCCCACAAGCGCCACGTCTTCATGGTGTCCTTGAGCAGTGTTACTGAGGCCACCATTAACCTCAAGAGAGATTCTCTAAAGCAGAAAGTCTACCTAGAGGCCCTGAAGACTGGAGCATTGGCCACCATTCCATTTGTTGGCATGATCAGGGATGAGTTAGAGGATCTGGATGAAACATTCAATCTCTTCAGGTCTTACTTTGGGCTGGATGATGCCTCATTGGAAGAGATCGCTAAAAATTATAACCTGTCTGTGGCTGCATTCAAGGTACATCTTCGTTTTCCCCATTTGTTTACAGAAAATGACGATGTGTCCTTAAGGAGAAAACTATGGAAATATATCCAAAATATTTCCAAAGTTATTGGTGGTCCAGGTTCTGCTGTCTTATATTACAAAAAGTCTTACTATTTGCAGAATCTCTTTATTGATACTGCAGCAAATGATGCCATAGCTCTTCTCAATAAGAAAAGTCTTTTAGAAAACAAGGTGGGACCATATGTATCTAAGCCCCCCAGTTACTGGGAATGATGGGGAAATGAGGCACAAGTTCCAATCAGTGTTTCCTTTTGGCCTTGCTTTGGACACTGACACATAACCTGTGGCTGACAAACAAATCTTGTCTGTGGAGCTCAGAGGGATCCTCCTTTTTCTTTCCCCTGGAGACAGAATATCACTGTGGCAAGAGCTCAGTTGTACTTTAGTAGGAAAGAGTCATCAACACTGTGTAATGCCTGAGGAAACCTCGTTTTCTTTAAAATAGTATGTAGAGCACACATGAAAATATTGATTGGATTCCTGATTTTATGGTCTAATGACCCCTGTGAAAGTCTCCACACACTTCTGCATTCTCACAGCCATTTCTGCTTTGTCACTTTTCCTTGAGGGCATCTGATGACCACCACTGTGTAGATAAATACACCTCAGTAAGAGGTGTGAGCCCCACGCAAGAGTCACATGACAGATTGAAACTGTTATTATTAGCAAAGCTCCATCCAGTAGGAGCTTTGTAAAAACAGAAGACTAAACATTTGTATAGATTCTCTTGGTCCACGCAAATAAGGATATCTATTTCTTATCCTGCACTGGCAAATCAGAGTTAGGTGAAATTTACCCAATGTGATTGACAACTGAAACTTTAATTATAAACTGTCTCTCGTTGTAATTTCACTCATAAAAATAAATAAAATAATAAAATAAAATAAGCTGTTGGTACTTATTCTCATTTCAGCAGGGTCAGGATATGGAGCTGTTGACAACTTATTTGTCCCACTACTCTGTTGACCATTTGTGTCTATTATAAATTTTCTGGTAGTCTGACAGAACTTAGAACTGAGTGTGAGATGACTCTCTGAGAATCGCAATGAGAGATTATCTGGATTGGTTGATTTTATTTCTTTATGTTATATATCACTGACATCAAAGGACCATCTTAATGTGATGCAGGACCCTCCTCCCAAGGCATGGGATTCTGGACTGCATAAAGTGGGTAAGGGTAGTTGAGCATGAATTCGTTTTACTCCTGACTGTGTTTGCAACAGGCCCAGATGTCTCAGGCTGGTACTACTGGGATCTCCCCACTGAGGGCCCTGCAGCTGATAGCCTGTCAGCTTGCATCAGAATCTTGTGTGCGTGTATGCATTTTGTCTTTTAGACAGCCCAGATTTGAGACCTACTTCTCTGCTAAAGCTGGTCCCCGGCATAAGACCCCCACTTGGGTTGTCCTAAACAGTCCCCAGGTTATTGGGTGACAATCATCAAATGTCTAGTGTTCCCACTCTGTTCTGTGGAACTGGGGAGACTGCACCCCACCAAGAACTTTACTAGTTACAGTGGGCTCCCATGGACTGGCTGCTAGCTAGTAGTCCTGGTACATTTGTCCAGTCTGGTTTGCTAGGGGGCTTCCCCCTTTACCCCCTTGGTGGTTGCACTGCCTAAACCTGGAGCCCATTCCTCCTCTTAAAAGAAAAAACAATTGACTGGCCCCAGATTCACCCACAAACCCACCTGGGTCCCTCTCTGGGTTACAGAGTCTGGATGACTGCTACTCCGCCTCTCAAGATTCACAGGGACACCTGGGATCTTGACTTGGACCCACTACCACCAAGATGATGGGCCCCATCCCGTCCATTCTGACTGACTCAACTTTCAGATGTCTCCTCCAAGTCTCCAGTGGTTACAACACTCAGACATCAAATTTCCTAAGCTCATTCACTACAGTACCCAGGCTTGGCCTCTACATCCACAAGATAAGCAATCTAAAAGACCACCTAACAGCTTTTGGATCCTAATATGATTCAGAGCCTTTAAAACTTTAACAAGCTCACAGGAAACTGGAAAGAGATCCTTTATGCCTCTGCTTGTTTCTTTCTCTGCTCCAAGACCTCACTATATGCCTCCTGCTTACCCCCATGGCCTCCTTGTTCTCAATGAGACTTCATGTATGTAACATTTGCATCATGTCCAGCAAATAGTGTCTGATGTTCACTCCCTCCAGCTCCTACAATATTCCCCTCCCCTCTTCTGCAGTATCACTCAGTTACGGGGAGAGGATTGTGGTATAGAAATGTCATTTAGAACTGAGCACTGCACAATCTCTTAATCTCTGAATGTCAGCCAGTTGTTGGTTTATTCGGATCAACAACTACTGCAAAAGGAGGCTCTCTGATAAGAACTGAGAGATGTACTACTCTATAAGTATAAGGATGAAAACTTAGGAACAATTTATTACTCTGTCCAGTTAGCATTAGGTTCTCCCACTAGAGCCTGTGTCCTAGACAGCTAAGGGATTTTTAGCTCAGTTAACAGTACCAGTCTGGTCCTGTGGCACAGGCTTTACATGTAATCAGGAATTTACTGGTTATTCCATAACATCTGTGCCACTGTTGCACCGGTGGGTATGTACTGGTAGAGTATTCATTATTATAGATTGCAAGACTCACAGCTGGGTGACACTGCTGATTACCGTTCTCCAGCAGTATGCACAGAACCTTGTTGTGTGGTGCCTTCAGTACTAGGAACTTACTGAGAATTCTGGAGGTTAACCATGAGTAATGGTAATAACCTGTAATATTTAGGTGTCTATGAGATCTCAGTGACCAAGAACTCAAAACAGGTAGCCTATGTTCCACACTGAACTTTTTATTTGGTAGGCTATGGTGTCTGGGAGAAGCAATGCCCCCTCCATTGCAGACTTGCTCCATTTAAACTCATTTTTGTATTTTAAGAAAGCTTCTATAGTAATAGGTTTCTTCTGTTTTTTTTCAAAGGTCATTAGTGTTAGTTATTCCTCCCTATTTGCCCTCCTCTTCTGAGAGAACATGTGTTAATACCTTCTTCAATTTCGAATTCTTTTTCTCCTGGGACACTGCATTCTTTTCTTTCTGCCTCATTATTTGTAAACCCTGGCAGCTTCTACTGAACAGTCTGCTCCTGATGTCCATTTATCTGCCTCTGTGTCCTACTGCACTGGGTTCCCCATCTGTGGCCTCAGGATGAACATGAGCATGTGGACAGCTGTCCCCCACCAGTCTCCTGTAACCATACCCCTGTCTTGGTGACTAAAACACCCCAGTGCCTGGTCTTAGCTCCATGTTTAATCTATTTCTGTGTTTTCAACTTTATCATCATGGAGGAAAGGCATTGGCTGCCATATTGGGAGAGGAAGCTCTCAGCGGTTGACATGTTCTTGTCTTATAAGTCTGTCTTGAACATGCGATGGTTTATGTTCTGTTTACAACAAGTATTCCTGCACATCTCCAGCACATGTAACCAGATATGAAGAACAGATCACTAACTCAAACTGTTGCACTTTCCCAGCTACCCATGGTTTGAGTTTGTTCTAGATCTGCATGTCTGTGCAAGTGCGGACAGCGGGAGGTTGGTGCCATGGCCTGGGCTTCCATCTGATTATCAGAAGGCACACAGTCCTCCTGTCTCCTCCCATACACACAGTCACGTAGTTAGTATATTCCTGTCTTAGAACCAACCTCAGCTCTTCCTTGGTTTCCTTGTGGGAGTCAAAACATAGTTCTAAATATTGAAAGTTTGGGGTACAGTTCCTGACTTCCATGACTCAATTACATGGCCATGTGTCACAATTTCACCATGAAGATTCTCTGTGATTTGAAAGGGGGAGAAAGGATGCTGTCTGCCTTTATCCCTGCAGCAGCAGGAGACCAGTGCAGAGCATTCCTAGAGCACCTGGTGGGGTCCACGGTACAGAGGGAAAAGTGAAGCAGGAGTGAGCTGCAGGCCTCAGTGCTTCAGAGAAACCACACCTGTTTAATTCAGAGCTGAGACGTCTCTGAGAGGGAGACTATGGTTCTCTTTTTAGTTACAAAGCAAATGATAGGTGAGCTCACCATCCTGGA
The DNA here is from genome assembly GCF_950005125.1 of Chionomys nivalis. Lineage (NCBI taxonomy): Eukaryota > Metazoa > Chordata > Mammalia > Rodentia > Cricetidae > Chionomys > Chionomys nivalis. Next base: position 31,276,247 of record NC_080092.1, on the reverse strand, counting down.
TAAAAGAGAAAGCTATGTCTGCATTCATGTGTGCACATTCTGGGCCTGTGGCTGTGTGTGTGTGTGTGTGTGTGTGTGTATATGCTGGTATACGTGTCTACCTGTGTACAGTTGACACAGTACACATAGCTTCTCAGTACCCTCCATGTAACATATGTGGGTGTGACGGCACAAATCCCGCACTTTCTTAGACTAGTGACAGGCTGTGTAAAGTTGTTAATGATCAAAGTTAAATGAGGAAAACCTTTGCTCCTCCTCTTCTCTTCCTCTCCTTCTGTTTATTCTCTCTGCCTGGAAGCCCCATCTATCCTTCTCCTGCCTAGCTATTGACCATTTGGCTCTTTATTAAGCCAATCAGGGGTTTTAAACAAACAAAGTATCACAGCGTCACTGAGTTAAACAAATGCAACAGTAAAGAATGCAATACATATTTGCATAATTAAACAAACAGTCTACAGCATAAATGAATGTTACATATAGTCATGTAATATTCCACAACAGTGGTGGACTCAGAGCACGGCACTCGAAATCATGCGGAGGTAAGTCCTCACACGCGGGAGTCACATCTCAGCTCCTGAGCTCTCTTGGTCCTTTCCCACGCCTGTGAATACACAGCCTGGGATTCTGCTTCCATGGTCACCTGCCTCCTGTCCCCAAGGTGTACTGTCCATGTCTCTACCTTCCAGCAGCCCTAAGGACATGTGTTCTGTGCTCTAGTTTTTAGTTTTCATCCATAAAACACAAAATGAAGACTGACTTCTTACATCTAATGAGGTAACAGGAAGAATGAAGAAATCAAAACCCGTATTTGCAGTACTACCAAATAATGGGACAGAAATTTAAAAAGTCAGGACTTTCCAGGGCTATGAGGACTTTTCCTCGCCATGGATCTTCTGAGGCGGCTCCCACATTACTGAGAGGCTTCAGTGACACTGAGGACCCAGAACAGTAGCACATCAAGTGGGCATGACAAGCCAAACCTCAACTGTGTGCGAGACAGACACATACCTGATTAATTCAGAGAACATTGGGTGAAGGGAGCAGGGCACCAGTCAGCTATAAAATATCTTCTTAAAGGAGGAAAGGTGAGGGCTTTAAACACACAGCCATCCCACTTTCCTTTCACAGAGAGATGACTCACACACACTGCTTCTAAGCAATTAACTGTGCACAAGTAACCCACAGGCCTGGGCCCACTGAGGAGACAGAACTATGGACTGTGACACCCAAAGATTTGTGACAAAGCACAGCTTCAAGGATGGAATGGGTGTCTCTGGCTGTCCTCTGTGTCTGCACACTATGTCCATTGATGAAGTTCTTCCTGCCTAACAAACTGCTAGTTGTCTGATGCCCAGTTCATTATATTCTGCTCTATCAAGGAGGGTCTCTACCCAGAAGCATAAAGGGGCAAACAATACTGACTGTGACATAAGGGGAGATGCTGCCCCTATATTCTGAGTTGTAATGCTGAACGCACTGAGATACAGAGCTCTGAATTTCTTCCCATAACCACTGTCTGCCCAGACACCTGCTTAGTGCCACCTCACAAAGGAACAGGACACAGAGACAACCACTTAGTCTCCCAAAGCATGAACTGAAACCTGAAAAGAGATGAAAAGAGACAAGAAACAGCTCAGGTTGAATGTGGGACAGGTTCTGCTCTGCTGTCCCCCTCTTCTCGTCATTGTCTGGGGGAATTTGCCAGTTTCCTCCTTGAGGACAGTGGCTATGACTGCAGAGTTGTCCTAACATTATGAAAGTAACATGCCCCATGCTCACCACATCACCTTTTGCTGGGAAAATCCTCCTCCATTCCCTGTTGGAAACATCACACGATAGTTGGTGCTTCCATGACAAGGTCAGAACACACAGTCTCTGACTGCAGTCAGAAGTTTGCTGTCTGCTCAGCCGACACCAGGCTGTTAGGAGACTGTGATCTCCCCCATCACCTGCATCAGACACTTCCACACTGAGACACACGGTGCAGGGCCAGGGTTCTGACCAGACATCCTTCATCGTTCCTGTTTTCATGTTTGAATACTCCAATAGGCGAGATTATAGAAAACAAGCAAATAAATACAGACAGCAAACACAGTAGACAAGGCCACCTTAAGAGTCTGTAGCCATCTGACAGCCAGGGTTTGCTGGATTTGAAGTGTGATGATGAATATTGTGTTTAGAGGATCAATTTACCATGTTAAGCATGTAAAAACAGAATCGTTTTTAGCTTGTATAAGCCATAGTAAATTTTCTCCTACTTTGAAAGTGTTGCACCTGCACAAATTCATGTGCACATGCACACACATACACATACAAACTCCTTGCAGCCATACAGCCTTGTACCCACTATTGTGACAGGCTAATGAAGTCATCCTCCAATTTGCATTGTGACTAAAGAAAGGGCCCTAGTATTTTTCTCAGGGGTATAGTTTAAGTACCTTAGATCCAAGAAAATTTACTTTCTCAAGGACCTTGCTATTATTGTTATTATTATTATTATATTTTAGTTTTTAGAGACAGGATTTCTCTGTGTAGCCCCAACTGCAATGGAACTCAGTCTGTCCACCGGGCTGGCTTCCAACTCAGAGATCCACCTGCATCTGCCTCTGGGATTAAAGGTGTGCGCCACCACAGCCTGGTGTACCTCACTATGTGCAACCCCACCTGCCTCACAGAAGGCTTGTCTACTGCAGCATGGAGGGGGCTCTGAAAGCAAGGGCTTTCCTGGTCTCCTGCTCTCACTGAGCTGGGGACCCATGCTACTCTTCCTTCCCCTCCCCCCCACAAAGCGCCCACGGAGGTAATCAATCCATCACACGCTGTCCTGATGAGAGCTCCAGTTACCGTGAAGTCACCCCTCAGTTCTTCAGCAAACAGAACTGCACTTTGACTCCCACACAGAAAACAAGGCGTTTACAGTTGGGGATCAGAAAGGAGGTTACCTCGTCTGCAGCTGCCCCTCCTGGCTGTGGCCTCATACTGGATACTGGACTCGGTGGGCTCAGGAGGTGTGTGCTGAAGAACCTGTGAAGTGTCTTAGCGCCCTGAGCACACTTTGGAGGAGGTAGGAGGTGGTTTCTCTCAGCACTTCCTGGTGTAATTCAGGTGAGATGGAGCAGTCTTTCTTTAGTCTTCTTTTCAAACTCTCGTTCATTTGCCTTTGCTCTCTCAGCTTTTATCATTCACGTCACGTCGTCTATCTCCGCAGATCATTTTGAATTTCCAAAGAAACTGCCTTAGCATTCTCTGAGGGGACAGAAAGTGGGATCATTTTCTCGTGTAATATTTTGGTTTCCTAATAATGAACTCATTTTGCCCTGGCTCACATATTTCATGTAAAACATTTCTCTCTTAGGGCTAACCAGTCTTCTCTGAGGACAAGACTCCTGATGGATTATCTAGTCTCAAATGATCATCCCTGAACACTTACATGGACAAGCAAAACTAAATGGACTCAGCATTTTTGTGTGTGTGGTATGTGTGTTTGTGTGTATACATGTATAAATGTGTGTAACAATAAATAATTAAAGAAATGGGTTCGTGTATTTTAGAGGAAGTGGAGGGGCGTAGTGAAGCATGATTAATAAATGCTCAGAGACAGAAATTGGTGTTCAACCTGAAGATCAGAAAAGCAAAACAGCCAGCCATCGGCTCTTACCTCTACCTCAGTCTGAAGTGGCAATCCTACCGCCAGGAATCTCAGAATGAGACTGTCTGAGAGCGTCTCCTCCTGTTTTATAGTCCTCATTGTTGCTGGGATTAAGGCCGTGCACCATTACCACCTGGTTTCTATGGCAAGATAGTGTGGCTACTGGGAATAAAGGTGTGTATCATTGTTGCTAATGGGAACAAAGGTATGTGTCATTGTGGCTTCTAGGATTAAAGGTGTGTATCAATACTGCCTGGTCTATAAGGCTAGCCAGTGTGATTGTTCTATTTTTCTGATCTTCAGGCAAGCTTTATTTATTAAAATACAAATTAAATGCCACTTCATGTGGAAGGAGTTGGAGGAGGAGGAGAGGGAGGTATGAAAATGATGTAAATACAGTATTTATGTATGGAAGTCTCAAAAAATGTTAAATTAAAAAGGAAGAAAGCACACAAGAAAAAAATCGTCTTTCCCTAAATAGCCTCTAGGTGTCACTGCGGTCCCATTTTCGTTCCCTCTGGCAGCAGGGTTTACCCACCTGAGAACTATGGGCAGAGATGGTGATAAGGGGTGATGGTCAGGAGGCCACTGACTCAGTCATGTGACTTTTCTGCAGCGATGTGAACGATCATCTCTTCCACCCCCAGATAGAGCAAAGCCATTTCCTCCAAGCCTGTCTTAGTCAATCAGTAAACATTTTGGGTTGATTGGCAGAAGTTTGTGTTGTTAGGCCCAGATCACAGAGTTCCCCAAAAACCAACAAGGAGACTGAGTCCTGTATGTAAAGGCAAAGAGCTTTATTCTTATTCAAGTTCGAAGTCAGACTCTCCCTGTGTCCAACTTATCTCCGCTATTGGAGAGCCCTGAGCTCAATTGGGGTGGGGTTTTTATAATAGTAGAGGTTGGGGGTTGGGATTTCTAAGGTTCAGGAACCCCGATTGGCTGACATTTGTCTGGGGTTGTCCTGGTGAAAAGCGATGAGTGTGTGCTGGTAGGTGATCCTATCTACAATGCTTGGAACATTAGAAATTTCCTTTGGATGGTCTGTTCCTGGGTGATGTCTGGGTGTTCTCAGTTTGTGGTTTTTCTTTGAACCAGGTTTTACCTTAGGGTAAAATACTGAGACTGGAGCCTCTGTTGAACTTGTCATGGCTGGGTCCTACAGGGTGACTGGGGCAGTGGCCTCACTCAGGAGCCCACCCACTAGGGATGATGACTCATGAACCCTGCATCCTTGGAAGCCCCTGCACAGGCTGTAGGCAGCTCTATGTAGAAAGCCTCCTCTCCCCAGCAAGTGTTTGCTGTATATATCACCTTGGTGGAGGTCCCTGTGAGTCTTGAGCATTTCAGTGTCTTGAGGTTCTAAGGTTTCCTTGGGTACTTTAGTTTTGTGAGCCTCCCTTCTCTCTTTAGGACAGAGGGGCTATTTCAGTCCAGGGAAAGCAGCTATGCAGCACAGATTGGGAGTGGGATATACACCATTTTGCTTTTTTTAAAAGGCGGCCATGGTTGAGACAGGCTTTCTCTTGTAGCCCTGGCTGTCCGGAACTTTCTCTGTGGACAAGTCTAGCCTCGAACTCAGAGATCCACCTGCCTCCTGAATGCCGGGATTAAAGGTGTGCACCATCACTGGATGGTGCACCTTTTTAAGAGTCTCTCTCTCTCTCTCTCTCTCTCTCTCTCTCTCTCTCTCTCTCTCTCTCTCTCCCTCCCCTCTCTCCTCACCGGTGTTCTTCTTCTCATGCTTCCAACCCCATGAATCTTTGCCTAAAAGGTTGGGCGACCAGGCAGGAAGTAGAGGTGGGGCAAGGAGAACAGGAGAATTCTGGGAAAAGGAAGGGGCAGTCTGCAGCCATCACTCAGCCTCAGAGGAAGCAAGATGAGAATCCCACACTGACAAAGGTACCAAGCCACGTGGCTAACACAGACAAGAATTATGGGTTAAGATGTAAGAGTTAATAAGAAGCCTGGGCTAATAGGCCAACCAGTTTAGTTTAAAGTAGACCTCTGTGTGTTTTCTTTGCAACTTAACGACTGCAGGAACTGGGCAGGACAGAAACCTCTGTCAACAAGAGCTCACTTGTGGTGATAGGCTAATACTGCATCTGTTCATTGCCCTCACTGTCCTGTGGGCTTTCCACCCTCAGGGGAAGTGCAACAGAGTTGGCCACCTGGGGCTGACCCCCTGGTGAAAGATGGGCTTCCCAAATTCCCTGAGCTTCCCTGAAACCCCTTCCTGACCACCTAATCAGTTGGGGGAGGCAGCTGGTTGGAAGTGAGAAAAGGAGTTCATCCTCTGTGCCCCTTGCAGCACAGGGGCAGAGGGGCTTAGGGTGCTCTCCCCTTTTGTCTTCCCATAAAGCGATGATGGTCTTCTTTATTGACCCTGTGGAGATAAAGGGTTTTAACCAAGGGAAGGGTTGCTACAAGGTCCTCTCAAATGACCATGTAAGGAATCCGATCCAGGTGTCCAGATTCACCAAAAATCAGCCCTTTTGTCCTGCAAATCCTATATGAGTCAAAAGTCCCTCCACCAGCCACCCATTTCTGAGTGCTGGCTATTCGATCTTGCGAAAGATGTGAGTATGCCCTTTTTAGTTTCCAGTTTTCCTCTCTTTGCCCTATTTCTAAAGTCCTCAGAGTGGTCCAGAATCAAAGTCAGGCGAGTAGAAATACTCTTAGTCTGGCCAATATCGTCAGCATCAGTCTAAGTCAGGACAGAAAACACAACAACACACAGGACAACAGACAGATAAACAGTCCTCCCGGTGCCCAAAGGCAGAACTGAAACTGAGACCCCAGGAGTAACCTGCACATCTATCTACAGAAACCAGGAGATCCACTCTAATGCAGAAGGATTCTGGGACCCAAATACAGAAGGGTCCTGGGAAAGTCTCCCCAGGTACCAGTCTGTGATCTTTCTGCATGATGCCGCGTAATAACCAGGCTAGCTTAATATGAAATAGTAAACTTTAATGAGGGAGCTAACACCAGTGTGTTGATTTATTCTAGAAGGACTTGATCTATTTCCTCATGGTCGACCATGTCCATGGCGCACAGGGCATGAACGGGAAACTGGAAAAAAGGGAATTTGGGGAGTTCCCACTGCATTCACGTAGTGTACAGAGGGACAAGTCTGTGCCTGACTGTGGAGCTGGCTTCTCGATGCAGATAAAATACCTGAGCTGAGTCAAACTGGAAGGGTGCACAGACTGTGCCATCTTTCAACCCTAGCTTGAGATTCCCCTTCCATGAGAGGTGGGGTGAGGGGCTCATGTGGGTGAGGGGCTCAAGAGTTCTCATACTTTCAGGATAACCAAGGTATGATGTGGGATTCCCCTTTGTATGCTGTGGATTTGTTTTATTAGCAATGGTTAATAAGGAAGCTGCTTTGTCCTATGGCAGGGCAGAATATAGGCAAATTTTATTTATTAAAATACAAGTGAAATGCCACAACAGAAGCATTGTCTGTGTGGGATCTAACAGTGGGCTTTAACCCTCTAAGGAAAATGAGGTTACAGTAGAGATACCCTTAGATCTGTGGAGCACATTCTACTCCATTCCCCCCAAACTTGAGCCTGAAGCACAATTAATAAAAACTCAGGGACAGATATTGGGGTTCAACCTGAAGATCCAAAAAGCAGAAAACCAGTCACTGGCGTTTATCTTGACCTCAGTCTGAAATGGCAGTCCTGCCTCCAGAAATCTCAGAATGAGACTGTGTCTGTGAGCTGTCTCCTCCCATTTTATATTCGACTCAGGCTGGCATTAAAGGTGTGCACCACTGGCATCAAAGGCATGCACCACCCGGTTTCTATGGCAACTAGTGTGGCTACTGGGAATTAAAGGTGTATGTTGCCACTACTAGTCTGTAAGGCTGACCAGTGGGGCTGTTTTACTCTCTGATCTTCAGTCAAGCTTTATTTATTAAAATACAAATGAAATAACACTACATGAGCCCCATCAGAAGACCCAGGAAGTGAGCATGAGCAGATAGAAGGGATATTTACCTCCTCACTGCTGTGTTAGATGAGTATAAACAGGAAACAGAGTACGCTGGTTGGCATAGAGACCACCACAGGGTGGAGAGTTGGCAAAGAGGCTGAGGGCACCGGTTGCTCTTGCCCAGCACCCAGGTTCAATTCCCAGCACCCACATGGCACCTCACAACCTACTTTGATTCCCAGTCCCTCTGTGGGCACCAGGCTTGCATGTGGCGCACATATACATGCAGGCAAAGCACTCATACACACAAAACGACTACATAAATCTTTAAAAAGAAGAGCATCAGAGAGGCCCTGTTGTGAACTCCTGAGTGGAATAAACCAGACTTCCAGCTCTCCTGGCCTGGTGCCAGGGGTTGAATTTCATGTCACCCCATGAACAGGGTTGTAATGGTGAATCTTTCTGTCATTTTATTGGCTTTAAAATTATGCAGACAGCAAACTTCTGGTTGTATCTGTGGTTGTATTTCCAGGGAGGTTTAGTGGCAATAGCAAGAGCTACCCTGACTGTGGGTGACCCATTTCCTGTTCTCAGGAGTGGGAAAGAAGGAATCATCAGCATCAACATTGGTTTCTCTCTGTTCCTAACTGCAGATGTGATGTGACCGACTGTCGCCTGCTCCTGCTTTCCCATCTTGGTGCCACCCTGGGCTGTGGGCTGGTTTGGATGAGAATGGCTCCCACAGGCTCCTAAACTGGAAGGCTTTGAATACAGTTGGCAGGATGTTTGAGAAGGATTAGAAGGTGTGGCCTTGTTGGAGAGTCATGTCACTGGGGGTGGGTTCTGAGATTTCAAAAGTCTATAGCATTTGCAGTTAGCTCTCTCTGCCTGCTTCTTGTGGATATAAGCCCCCAATTAAATGCTTTCTTTTTCAAGTGGTCATGGTGTTTTATCAAAGCAATAGAAAACTCACTAAGACAGATGGTAGCTCCTTAAAAACCACAAACAAAAATAAACTCTTGTTTTTAAGTTGTCTTTGTCAAAGAAATGAGTAAGAAAAATAGCAGAAACCTTCTACTTGCCTTTTACTTATGTGACTGTGACCAGATGCCGCTTTCCTCCTAAAGAGTCACCACCACCCCCATCTCTCTAAGGAAGTAGGTTGAGCTAACATAGGGTTGTGTGGTGAACTGTGAAGTTCTTAGGTCCTCCTATACCATCCAGAGCCCCAGACAGAGCAGAAACTGAGAGTGCTCTGATCTTCCTGGATTTCCTTCCAGATCCTGTCCATTGAAAGCTCCTCGTCTGTTCTGCAATTTCTACCCCTGGGCTCTTTGTGCCTGTGGCCCTATGGGGTGGGGCCTGCAGTGAGGGTGGTTTGATTCCTGGCTTTGGAAATTTTTTGCGAGTTCAGTCAGTTCCTCATCCCTCTCAGAGGGGCGGAGCCTAAATCCTGCTCTGCATATCCTGCCCAGAGATGATCACAGTTCAGCCAGTGGGTCAGGCCTTCCTGGGTCAGACTGTGTAGAATCCCCACATGGACCCCATCTTCCTAGTTTACATCATCTTACCCGGGGCAATATTAAGTTCCAGAGCCACTCTGGCACACCTCACCCCGCCTGCTCCCTGGCAAGCTTCCTTTCTCACCTGCTTCCCCCTACTTCACCATCTTCACAGGAGAGATGATTTCATCCAGAAAGAGGAGAAGTGGTCTCCAGTCAGTACACAGGAGGCTGAGAGGAAAGGGGCGCTGAGCTGGGTAGGAGGGGGAGCTCAGTTTCCTAAGAGCTCAGAACCGTTTGATGAATGGTTGACTTCTGGATGGAGCCAGGGACTGGGTTCACCTTGTCAAAGCAGCACTAACACTCGTGATCTTCCCAAGATGGAAGTGAGATGGGCTGGGGAATTCTAGGAAAAGCAGGTGCAGGGCACAAGGAGCCACGTTTCCTTCAGAAGGCCAGGGCAGCTCTGTTATGGCCTCTGCTGTTTGGTAATTATGGGAAGTTCTCTCTGCAAATCTGAATACAGAGGAGCAGGAGTGGAGCGCAGAGCTGAGCCTGTGTCTTATGCTGGAAGGAGACAGGCTGGGCAAGATAGGAGCTGCGTGTCTCACGCTCTGGAGCCCTGAGCACAAATCCTGCCCATCACATTGCCAGATCTCCTCTCTCTTGTATTGCAATGTCACCCCTGTTTCTCTGTGCCTGACATCCTCCCACTCAAGCAGGAAGGAGCTGAGGGTCGGCACAGTCACCTCCAAGGCAGTATCAGAGTTGTCATTGTGACTTCCCTTGGTACCCAGCATTGGCTTTGCCTCCCCTTTTCTCTCCCTTTCATCTGTCTGCCTTTCCTCTGTCTGTCTTTGTTTCTGTCGTCTATCTTGTATTTTTGAGTCAAGGTCTCAGTCCCTTTCCCTGGCAGCCTGGAACTCGAAGTATAACCTTAAGTCATCCAGGGAATTGCAGTGTTTCTTCCTTGGCTTCGACAAGAATTGAAAGAGCAGAAAGACGGAAAACCAAGCCAGACCACCATGTGGGTGCTGGGATCGAACCTGGGTCCTCTGGAGGAGCAGCCAGTGCTCTTCACCACGGAGCCATCCCTCCAGCCCCTCCTGTCAGTTTAATTGTCTGTGTCACACACCTCAGCAGACCAGGGTGAGGGTTTCTGTAATAAATCGTTTCTGGACCCAAACTGCTTCCATTCATAGCTCTCAAAGCTATGCCCCAAGCTGAGGGAAGGGAAGCCTGGGCCTGAGCTTCTTGGAGGAAATCTCCAAGAAGATAAGTTCCCTCTTCACGAGGAGGCAGGGCAATAGAACCAGCTCCAGTCAGGAAGAAAGGACTAATGGGCCACAGGCATGTTTGTCTGTCCTTCTTAAAACAAAGCAATTCTGTTTTCCCTCATTTATTCTGTTTCCATAATTTCTTAGAAAGTACAGTTTTATTAGATCTTTGAGTATTTCATGCATGCAATGCATTTTGATCATATTCGCAGATGCTCTCTCCCTAACTCCTCCCAGATCTACTCCTAATTCCTGAGTTCCCTTCCAGCTTCATGTCCTCTTTTTTTCTTTATTTTGTGTTTATATTTGAGTCAAATACTCAAGACATTTCATAATATATATTCAGATAAAGCACTCAAAACAACCAACAAAATCAACTCCCTGGTGAGCAAACCTAAAATATATTAATATTCTTAAAGTTTTTGCATTTTTTATTGATCTTACTGAGCTATACATTTTTATCTGCTCTCATTCCTTCCTCTCCCCTTTCCTTCTACCCTCTCCCATGGGCCACATGCTCCCAATTTACTTAGGAGATCTTGTCTTTTTCTACTACCCATGTAGATTAGATCTATGTATGTCTCTCTTAGAGTCCTCATTGTTGTCTAGGTTCTCTGGGATTGTATTTGTGGGATGGTTTTCTTTGTTTTATGTCTAAAAACCACATATGAGTGAGTACATGTGATATTTGTCCAATTTTGCTACCCATATACCCATGAGGGTAAGGCCCTTTTTTTTTCTACCAGGAACCATTCCCATCATTAAAGAAAATAGTTTTTCCCTCTCAGGAAATTCAGAACTCAATGGAGGAAGCTCAATGTACCCCAGGGCATAGTCTCCCAAGCTCCAAACTCCACATGCACTGGTACATATACCCCATGCCCATCTTCAGATGCTAGAGCAGGCCTTGGATTTCCCATGGCTTCTGGGTGCTCGTTTCTGTACATTGCTGGACTGATGGAGAAAATATCAAAGATTGCTTATTGTGTAGGATGAGGATCAATGTGCAGAAAGACCTTGGCATTCACTGTAGACATACAGGTGAAAGCACATAGCTGCTAAATGTGCAGCTCAGATATTTCTCTGTTGTCCGGTTCTGGAATGTCTGAGGACTTTCTTCCTATTGCTTTTTGCTTCATGTGTTCAACCAGTGGCTTCCTTGTACAGTTCTAAGATTTAGCACTGAGTACAGCATTCTGATGTCTGAGAAACTGTAGGCAGGATTCATGCTTGTCCACTCCACACATATCACACACATCACTACCACACATAGGATAAACAGACTGGAAGTTTGCATACATTGCTGGTTGAGTGGGTAGAAACTCAAAGGGCAGTTGATGATGAATAGGCAGTTACTTGTTTTGTTTCTTTTTGTTTATGTTTTTTGTGACAGGGTTTGTGGTAGTTTGGAGTAATTGCCCCCATAAGCTCATGGGGAGTGGCACTATTAGAAGTTGTGACTTCACTGGAGTAGGTATAGCCTTGTCGGAGGACGTGTGTTATTGTGGAGGTGGGCTATGAGGTCTCTTTAGCTCGGCCTTCCCTCCATGTAACTTTCAGATCATTTCCTGTTGCCTGCAAACTACTTCTCTAACACCAAGTCTGCCTGCATGCTTACTCCCCACCATGATGATCATGAACTGAACCTCTGTAGCTCCAAGTGAACCACCACGATGAAATGCTTTCTTGTTAAGAGTTGCCATGGTCATGGTGTCTTTTCATAGCAAAAGAACCCTAACTAAGACAGGGCTTGTTTGTGCAACAGCCCTGGATATCCTAGATCTTGCTCTGTCGACCAGGCTGGCCTTGAACTCACAGAGATCCACCTGCTCTGCCTCCCAAGTGCTGGGATTAAAGGTGTGCGCCACCACTGCCCACCTGGGCAGTTACCTGTAATAGTGATTTTTTTTTTCTGATGCTGGGATAAAATACCCTGGCAAAAACACTTTAAGAGAGAAGGAGTTTATTTTGGTTCACGGTTCAAGGCTACAGTCCACTGTGATGGGAAGGCAGCTGATCACATCACATCCGCACTCAGGGAGCAGAGAGAGAGGAACGCTGGTGCTCACCTGGCTTTCTTCATTTGATGCAGTTCAGGGCTCCAGCCTCGGGAATGGCGCTGCCCACATTTAAAGTGGGTCTTCCCATCTTGATTAGTTAATCAAGTTAATTAGTTAATCAAGTTAATTAGTTAATTTTAATTGAGATAATCCCTTAAAGACATTCTCAGAGATTTGGCTCCAAGGTGACTCTAGGTCCTGTCAAGTTGAAAATCGATATACACCATCACACACAAATCTGTGATGTACTGAAACAGTTCCCACATATAGGACAGAAAGCGTCCATCCTCAGACAGACAGCTCTGCTGACAGCGTCCCCTGCTACACACAATACAATGGCTTTTCCCCGTGACTACTACTGCTGAAAGCACAGAAATAGACTAAAGGCCGTGAGACTGGGCCTGGGTGTTCTACACGGCACAGAGGCAGGTAAGTGGCCTCAGGAGCAGACAGCTCAGCAGCTGGTGTCTCAGAGGACAATGAGGCAAAGAGAGAAGAAGTTACTGGCTAATTCTGCTCACCTGCAGTGGGACACTAATGGTTGATCTGAGTGTAAAACAGTGATTCCTAGAAGCTGGAAAGGTGGGCAGAGGGGCGGAGAGAGTTTGATAACAGGTACCAAAGGGCTAGAGGGAAGGAGCATGTTCCAGCATTTCTAGCATGCTGCAGTGCAGCACAGAGATTCTTGTTTAAAACAATCTATTAAGCTCTTTACAAATCAGCAGAACAGAGACAGTCAGATGCCCCAGATACGCGACAATGCCAATAAAGTGGTAAACATACCTTGAACTGGTCGGCATCTACTGTATACACGTACTCGTTAATATTGGAAAGTATTAGCTGTTAATCACCATAATTTTAATATGTCTAAGAATATGGAAGCCTGACACCCCAGCTTTTAAAACATGATTTGTTTGTTTTTATTTGATGTGCATTGGTGTTTTGCCTGCATGAGTGTCTGGGTGAAGGGGCCAGATTCCTTGGAGCTGGAGTTACAGACAGTTATGAGTTGTCATGTGGATGCTGGGAATTGATCTAGATCCTCTGGAAGAGCAGTCAGTGCTCTTAACTGCGCAGCCATCTCTCCAGATTGGATGGTTATGCGTTGTTTATTTGAGTAAACTTGTCACACTGTGTCTCACAAAGGAGTACAATTGTAACTATGACCATGTAACCATATGTATCTGCTGGTATAGAGTGGGATAGGGTAATTGTGGGGTTTGAGGAAATTAACTTTACATAGCATCTGGTTCATGTGGTGGTTTGAAAGAAAATGGCCCCCATAGGAAGTGGCACTATTAAGAGGGTGGCCTTGTTGGAGGAAATGTGTCACTGTGGGGAGCCAGCTTTGAGGTTTCCTATTCTCAAATTACTCCCAGTGTGAGACACAGACTCATTCTGCTGTAGGCTGATCAAGATGCAGAACTCTCGGCTCCTTCTCCAGCACCCTGTCTGCCTGCATGCTTCATGTCCCACTATGATGATAATGGACTGAACCTCTGTAAGCCACCCAATTAAATGTTTTCCTTTATGTGAGTTGCTGTGGTCATGCTGTCTCTTCACAGCAACAAAGACCCTATCTAAGAGAGTGCCCAAGTAATTACCAAGTACCACTGTAGATGTTATTGTGAAAGAAAATTTAAGATGAGATTAAATTTTAAAGCAGGAGGCTTTGAATACTTTGAATACTTCAGAGGACTCTACTGCAAATGCCCCGCCTGACCAACTGAAGACCTTAGAGATAAGCAAAAACAAAACAAACCTTGACACCCTCTGGGAAGGAGAGAAAAGAATTCTTGCTGTTTGGCCAGAAGCTGTAATATCAACTCAGTCAAAGATTTCCGGGCTGCAAGGCTGCCCTGTAGCTCCTGTACTTGGCAAGTCTCACAGCTGAGTGAGTCAATGAGAGACAAAGGCAGGGAGAGAAGCAGAGAGAGAATCGGGGAGAAGAAGAGAAGAAGGTAGGGGGAGAGGAGGGAAAGAGAAGAGAAGGAAGAACAAGAGGAGGAGGAGGGAAAGTAGAGAAAGGAGGAGAGAAAGTTGAGGAGAGAGATGTGGTAAGTTGAGGATATGATAGTGCTCTGGTTTGAAGGCCACCACAGACCCTGGTGTTAATCACCCGGTCCCCAACATGGCATTATTTTTTTGGATGTTGTTGAGCCTTTAGGAGGGAAGGCCTAGGTGGTGGAAGCAGGTCACGAGAACCAGTACTTTGATACTCCTGCCCCTTGCTGTCACCTAGCTCTCTGCCACCGTGTTCACCGTCTTCTCTTACACTGAGTGTTTCCCTCCCCACGCCCCTTCTATCATGACAGAGGGTGATTCTCTGAAACTGTGAGCCAGATGCAACCTTTCTTCTCTTCAGCAGTTTCTGTCAGGTGTTTAGAACACTGTGTCATAAAAGGAATTAACTATAATACTATATAGATCCAGCAATAAGAAGATATGGATATAATATATTGCTTCCTTTTCTCTGAAGAGGCCCAATGCAGAGCTAAAATGTGCATGCTGGTTTTCTGCATATTGCATCCCATGCACGACTCCTCACCTTCCTTCTAGAAGGGCAGGTCTACATGCAGAGAGCAACACTGGGATTTTAACAGCTGGTTATGTCAGATGCCCAAAAGGGACACTGGGTCTCAAAAGATGCTGTAGATGAAGAAACTGGGAACAACTCCACATGCTAACCAGTCTTAAGTGAGGCTAAACACCAACAAAGTCTCCTAGACATTAAAGCAGTAAGGAAATGTCTTGGAGTGACCTTACCCCCAAGGAGAGACAATTTAGTGTTTACTTTGCCTACAACCTGAATTCTCAACTCACTCAGGTTGACTGATGAAGGATATGAAATAAAATTTCCTTGTTTCCAAGGACCAAAAGAACCTGCAGATATGTCCACCCATCTGTGTATCACTCAGTTCTTCCTGGAGGAACATGGACGATGGTCCCAAGATAATCTACCATGTAGTTCTTGTGTCCAGGAAATACCACTTCATGGGAGATGTACGCTGGGAACCAGTTCCTTGTACTTCATAATACTAAAAAAAAAAAAAAAAATCAAGGCAGGAAACAGTGTCTTCATCTTAGGAGAGTTTGGCAATGCCTGGGAAATCTCCTTGAGAAGAAATATCCAAGGTTAATTCCAGAAGGATATTACAAGTTACTTGTATATACCCATGTGTTCTCTCTCATACGTGATATTTTAGTGAGAGACAGTTTTTCCCATGTGTGTTTACGTTGTTGATAACTCTTCTTCAGCTTGCCACAGTCTCTGAAAGAGGTGAATCCTCTGGTCTTTCATAGAAAACGTTTGCTGCTTCAAAGTATGTCATAAGTCAGTGACCAAAGTCAGCCCGAAGGTAAGTGCCTCATAGCTCCATCGCTGCTTCCCAGTATTCTGGGGGGTCAGTCAGCTTCTCTGATAAAAACTCCTTATTAAGAAGAGTCTTGGCATCACTTGACACGGTATCAATGAAGAGATTTTTCAAATAGAAAGTCTTTCTAAAGTAAAGGCCTGTGGCAAGTGGCCCCCCAGTAACAGAGGAAATATATTCAATGTATTTCCATAGTTTTTCTTCTAAGGACATGTCGTTGGTCCTTGTTAGCAAACGGAGAGACTTAAGGTGTGCTTTGATTTCATTGACAGACACGTTAAAATCCTTGGCAATATTTTCCAGCGAGGCATCATTCAGTCCAAAGTAGGATCTGTACAGGTCCAAGGTCTCCTCTACCTTCTGAATCTTATCTAGGACCAAGCCCCCAAATGGAATGGTGGCCCAAGCTCCAGCCTTCAAAGCCTCCAGCCAGATCTTCTGTTTCAGGAAATCCCTCTTCCGGTCAATGGCAGTCTCAGTAACACTGTGCAAGGACAGCATGAAGACATGGCGCTTGTGGGCTGGGAGCTCGCTCAGCAGGGTGGTCTCCAGCTCTGGGAAGTCAAAGTCAGACACATCAAAATTAGAGACCAAGAAGACTGGGGGCTCACTGGAGAGAGTCTCCTGGAGATGCCTTGAACAGTCGCCTCGGATTTTCTTTAAGACGCTGTCTCTATTGAAAGTCTTAGATTTACTCCTCTGTTCATTACTTATATCCTGATCTATCTTGGTTCGGACAAAGTAGAACTTTGTATTCATCTTGGCGATGGCTTTGGCCAAATGTGCATCAGTGTCTTTGAAACGAGTAGCCGAGATGATAATGAAGAAGTCATACTCAGCAAACTTCATTTCCGTTAGGTAGTTTTGGGGAGGGAAGGATGTGGACCCAATGCCAGGCAGGTCCCATATTGTCACCATGGGAAGCTTTGGGTGGGGGTATGGAGTTCTCTCCATGGTTGTCTCTACCACCCCAGTGGGAGCTGCGCCTTCTTCTTCATCCCACACTCCCCGCAGGGCATTGATAAAGCTGGATTTGCCTGCCCCTGTTTCTCCAGTCACTGCGATGTTCAGTGGGGCTCTGTCGATGTTTCTCAGAGCATTGCTGATTGCAGAAACCGCTCCTGGGAGGTTCTTATTTTCCAGGTGGGATTCAATCAAGGTGATAGTTTCCTCAGAGAGGATTTTACTTTCCTTCTTGAAGTTCTTAAAAAATTTTTCAAAGCTGGATGCCAAAAGCTGAGCCGTTGAAGGAGAGGGTCTGGGAGACTTACATGTATCTGTTTCCAGAAGATGCTGAAGAGAGGAGACAAGAGAGACATTGCAATTATGAGTGCAGTAGAGCAGGGCCTAGGACTTTGTTGCTGTGGTAAAGCAGGGCTTCATCCTCTGTGCCCTTTAGAGGCAGACACCCCCTTGTCCCTGGCTGCTGCCTTGATTTCTGGCAAATGCCCTCTTTCTCAGGTTCTACTTCTCCAATGGCTTCCCTCTTTCCTTGCTGTCTGATTCAAGGTCCACTTATTCCATGCAATTACCTTCCCTTGTGTTTATATCTTATCTACAATTATCTTCAGATTCTGTTTACTCCTTTTAAAGTGACTACCCGTACAATGTCAAACCCTGTGGGCAGAGATCAGCAGCAGAGCAAATCCTCCAGCAGCGTCTCTCCTGGGAAGGCTCCCTGCCTCTTGTGAGCTCACAAGCGTTGCTCTTAGGCCTCACGCCCTCTGCTCCCTTAGCACAGCTCTCCCAGCTTCTCTTGGGAGGAGTGTGAATGAAAGGAGAAGGGACATGAGGTGGCGCATAAACAAGATTTATTACGTGTCCCACAGAGGGGTGGACACATCACTACCCAGGTGTAATGGACTTTGTTCTAGCCATAAAGAAGACGGAAACTAAGCCATTTGTAGGAAAATGGATGTATCTGGAGATATTCGTATTAAGTCAGTTAAACCAACCTCAGAAAGAGAAATATATTTTGTTATTCATGGATCTTAGGTTTTATATAGCTACATAGTTACATACATATGTATGACATGAAAGGGGAAGAGAAACTGTCTCAGGAACAAAGGGACTAATGGGGGCTATACTTAGCATGATGGATGTGCTTGTTTAACAACTTAAAATTTTAAAAAATTTTTTAAATTGTTAGTAAGGAGATAACTATGTTATTCCTTATTTTCAACAGGGGTTCAGGGACAGCCTCAGTGGTAAGCAAATTCCCTACGTGTCCCTGTTTTCAAGTGTTTTGTCTCTAAACAAACAATCAGCCAAACAACCAACAAAAACAAAAAATCCCAAACTGCTACAAGAGAGATATATAGAGAGAGATCAAAAAGGATACTAAAAAAAAAAAAAAGTGTCCTCATTTTCTTAAACTTACGAAACCTGAAGAACTGAATTCCCATCAAACCCCTTCCCCAACAAAGACTCAGTTCTCAAGGCAGAATAGACAGGGTAAGCTCAGACAGGTTTCTGTCAGGAAGCCACACATGTTTCCCTTAAATGGCCACAGATTTCATATTTTGAACTTTGTAGGTCACATAATTCTATTTATTATAATCTTACAAGGATATTAAAACTCTTTTTAATTCATGAATTGTACAAAACCAGATTCCA
This sequence comes from Chionomys nivalis, assembly GCF_950005125.1. NCBI lineage: Eukaryota > Metazoa > Chordata > Mammalia > Rodentia > Cricetidae > Chionomys > Chionomys nivalis. The sequence goes on along the minus strand of NC_080092.1, from coordinate 31,257,824 downwards.
TGATAGCTTTGATTGTAGATCCACGTTTATCACATCTGATCCTAAAGATACCAGAGCTTTGGGAGAAGGTGCAGTTCTACACTTGTATCCTTTTCTTTTGATGTTAGAAACACAGACAGGGCTTTGGAATTGCAGATGGAACAGAAGATAAAAGCAGGCAGTCATGAGAGACTGGCTTCATGCTGCTCTAATATTCTGGCGTATGATATAATTCAATACAGAAGCTTCAGGTATACAGAATTCTATGTGTGATTCTGCCAATCACTTTGTTGGAAGCCATGTCGCCGATAACAGTAAGGGAAAGGGGGCCACATCAATACAGATCCTACAGTCATTAGGAGTAATATATGAAAATGTCAAAACTCTCAGGTGAATAACTTGAGATGCTGTGTGTGAAGATGCATGCGTGTGTGCAAATGCACATGTATGTAGTATGAGTCCTAGGGGTCTACCTGTCTCTGCCTCTCCAGTGCTGGAAATCTGCCCACAACTGATTGACAAGTAGAAGCAATGTTTAGGAACTCCTGGTCATTGTGGCTAAGAAATGAATATAAATTCATGTATAATTCATTGCTTACACTGTACTATTTATGTCACAGTTGATTGTAATGCATGAGAGTCCCCAGTCTCATGTGACCAGCTGAGACAATGGTTCTCTACAATTCTGACATGGAATGGACTGAGACAAAACTCACTAAATGCCACCAGAATGAAGACATAGCACCTACACTGTGATGGTCAGCAGGAAATAAACCCAATATTGCATAATAAGCAGACCTCCTAAGACACATTTTCTGGAGAAGTTGCTTAGTACAGATACCCTATTTAAGTAGTAGAGATCTCCACTGAGAACAAGAATTGTCACACAGAATACAAGAATTATTAAAAGTGGCCAAGGCCATTACATAGAAAGGATCATAATTCTCTAATAAAAGATTCTGAAGAAATTGAATTGGATGAATTTTTTTGATTTTGAAAATAATGACAAAAAAATCCAGGCAGATGAGAGGGAAAAGAAATTAAAGGAGAAAATGCATAGGGTGAGTAATAGAGTCTATATGATAAGGAGAAGAAGAAGGGACTCTTTAGGGGAACAGGGAGCTAGCCAGACAATCACAAGGGCATGATGGAGGGCAGGAGGGTAATGGTAAGTACATATGAATGAATAAGAACATATCAGAATGAATGAGAATTATAATGGCACACTTGTATGGAAATGCCATGATATAACCCATTTTTGTATGTGAGCCAAAACAATACTAAGAAACAAGAAAAAACCTTCATCAAGATCCAAGATAAAACTGATGAATGAAAATGTAAGATTTTACTTAGAAGTCAGAAATGTAAAACCTTGAAAGTCCATTTATAGTAGACAGAGATGGACACACACAGCAGGTAGGAAGAAAAGGTAAAAAGGATAGAAAAAAGGAAAGGAAAGATAGGAAAGGATAGGAAGGGAGCAATCAAATTTCAATAATTAATCAATGAGTGAAGAGCATTGAACAATGACCACAAAACACTCAGGAAAGAAATCTCAAACAAGGCTACAAAAGATGCTCATAGTCCCATTTTTATAGCTTATAAACACTAAATGTTGTCAAAGTGTTCATACTTTACAAAGTAATGTTCAGACCCAGTTAAATCTCATCTAAAACATCACTGTCATTTAAAATAGAACTAGACTGTTGAATCATAAAATATACATGGAAACACAAAAAGACTGCAAATAGCTCAAACAGCAGGGTGAGGAGGCATCAAAATAGTTGCTTCCAGGAATATTTCAGAGCCACACTAAACAGTAAAACAATGGAATGGAAACAGGTCCATAGACTAACCAACTGAGCAGAATAGAGGACCCAGAAATGTCGGCATACATGTACAGCCACCTGGGGGCACCTACAGTCAATCAACATCTCAGTGAGGCTTCCAAAACTAATACTGCACAAAGAGCACAGTGTTCAACAAGCAGAACTGGGCAAACTGCACATCAGGCAAGACTAAAACATGACCCTTAGCTTTCACCCTATACAAAAACCAACTCAACTGGCCAATGAGCTTGATATAAGAAGAGAAATTTGAAACTCCTAAAGGGAAACTTATATGAAAAACTTCATCAGATCATCAGGACATAGGGTCCCCATAGCATAGGAAACAAAAGCAAGCTGGCAAGGAGGATTCCATCTAATGGAAAATTTTGTCTAAAACAAAGCAAATAAACACTACAGTAATGAGACAATTTGTAGGGGAAAAACCTTACGAGTGCATCTTACAACAGTCTCAACCGGAGAGACCAGAAGATCTCAACAGGTGCAGAAAATGGACTTGACAATATCATCAGAGTCACCTTGAAATGTGTCAGCAAAGTGCAGTAGAAGGGTTCTTCCCGGAACAACTGTGGAAAACACTGTTTTGTCACTCTGATGCCTCCCAATATAGACAGGATTTGGAGTTGAAATGGACTTACCTTCCCTGTGAAAAGCTCTTCTTTGCTAAGGAGAATCTTAACATCATTTGCCACAGTGTCAATGAAGAAATTTTGCAAGTGCAAAGTCTTTGAAAAGTAAGAATGGCTAATGTACCCCGAAAGTTTATCTGTTAAGGATTTACCCTGCTCTTCTGAGAGCAAATGCAGAGACTTAATGTTCTCCTTGAGTTCCTCCAGGGCCACGTGCAAATCATCAGCGATGTTTTCCAGGGATGCCTCATCCAGGCCAAAGGAGGATCTGCAGGAGTTCAAAGTCTCTTCCAATAACTGTATGTCACTTTTGGTCAAGCCCTTAAGTGATATGGTGACCCATGCCCTTGGCATTACGGAATCCCTCCAGACCTCCTGTTTCAGTGTGTCCCTCTTCTGGTCTATGGTGGACTGCGTAACAACTGACAAAGCGAGCATGAATATGTGACGCTTGTGGTCTGGGAGCTCCCTCAGAAGGGTGGCCTCCAGCTCTGGGAAGTCAAAGTCAGACACATCAAAGTTAGAGACTAAGAAGACTGGAGGCTCCTGCTGGGTCACTTCCTTAAGTATACTTGAGATGGAATTTCGAATCTGCTTTAAGGTGTTCTCTCTATTGAATCTCTGAGGACTACACTGTTTTTGAACCATTAGATCATGATCTGTGTGGGTTCGAACAAAATAGAAACGCCTATTCACTTGCACGATGGCTTTGGCTAGTTCTGCGTCATTGTGTTTAAAACGTCCAGAAGAGACAATAATGAAGAAGTCATACTCCTCAAACTTGATTTTCTTCAGATAATCATGTGGTTGGAAGGCAGTGGACCCGATGCCCGGCAGGTCCCATAGTGTCACACTGGGAACCTTGGAGTATGGGTATGGTTTTCTCTCAGTGGTGGTACATATCACTCCGGTGGAAGCAGCCGCACCCTCTTCATCAGGCCCCACTCCCTGTAGAGCATTGATGAGACTGGATTTTCCAGCCCCAATCTCCCCCATCACTGCAATGTTTAGTGGAATTTTCTCGATGTCACTCAGAGCATCGCTGATTGCACAAACTGTTCCCCTCAGGTTTCCACCCTCTAGGTTTGATCTAATCAAGGTGGTTAATTCCTGAGACAGGATCTTGGTTTCCATCTTGAAATTGTGAAGATTTGTGTCGAGACTTGAGGTCAAATCAGGCTCCTCCTTCTGAGGGGGTGTAGAAGAGGAGGACTGACCCATGGCTGGTAACAGCTGATGGTACTAAGGGAGGAAAGAACCAGGAAGGTCAAAGAATTAGTTTAGAAAGACAAGCCAATGGGAAATCAGAGTCCCTTAAACCACCCACATTACAAATGGGGTCTTTCCCCCTTTTAATCAAATGCTCAGGACTCAACTGCATTTACTTCTAACCTGATCATATATTTTGGCTTGACTGAGACTCCTTTACCCTTGATCATTTTCCTCTTTGAAGCATTTTTAGTTCATCAAGATAAATTCAGACCTACACCAGCAGCACTAAGGAGGTCGTGCTATGGATCACAAGTTTGAGGTCAGCCTGGGCAATGATCCCAAGACCTCTGTGTGGTGTGCCATCATTCACTGAAGCAGAAAGACTCTTAAAGTTCCGTTTGAAATTACAAAAGATCCCAGACAGAGAAAGCAATGCCAAGGCAGGGAAAATGCTGAGGCCATCTCTGTTCTTGGTCTCAAGTTGTGTCCAGAACCAGGGCAACACAAGCACCTTTGTGAGCCCCTAGCAGTTGCCACCCCAGCTTCACTTCTAAATGGCTGCCGTTTCTCAGGAATGACCTGTCCCTGACTTCAAAACATCCAGACAGAGGCTCTGATGCTCAGAATTTGCCATTTGGCCTGCGTCACACATGCTACCATCTGAACCAGGTATCAGTGGGATTGCTGGGAAGCACAGAATAGAACCCCATGGCCTTGAAAGATTTTCAAAAGGAAGCGACATCTAAGCAAGGTGTCGAATGCTGTGTGGAGTGGGCTGGGCGATGGAAAGGGCGGGAGTGAAGAGAGCTCGTGCGTGGAGATAGAGATGGCGCACTGTGGTGCATCTGGAGAACTGCCGGTCAACCTGTGGCTGGAACGAGGAGTTCAAATTCAGAAGTGAGGAGAAAGCGTGGAAGGCAGTCAAGGGTTCATTTGAGCCATTCAATAGTGAGAGACGGTGCCACTTGGGGACACCTGGAAAGATGCAGGATACAAAGTGGAAGAGATCCAGAATCTGGGAGCAGCATCTTTGCAGCTTCCGACAACACCCACGGCAGGAAATCCATTTGACACAGGACCCAATGTGTGTGTACTCATAGCACCATCGTATAGGAAAGAGTTTACTACTCAGTTGTGCAGTCTGGTCTACTCTGTTGGTGTTCGATGAATTTTAAAAATTACATTATATTCCCTTTGGTCAAATTTAACAAATGTGTTGTACCTTATCCAATAAAAAATAGATAAAATGAAGGCTATTAATGAGTAGATTTCCTATGCTAGGCTCTAAATAGTTCTGGTTTCATGTAACTAATCTGAACATCCATCAATGGACTCAGAAACAAAAAACAAAAAAAAAAAGCCTAGTTTTTCTATATATGAAATATCACAGATTTTTTAATATAAAAGTTCCTACCCTTACATATGTATATACATATTATGATGATAATTAAAGAATAGATCATTAATTGAGAGATGGGAATAGATAGAGTGAGGAGAGAGGAAACCTGGAGTGAGCTAGGTGCAGTGTTCATGCATGAAGTTCTCAAAAACAAAATACATTAAATGAGAAAAAGAGAATCTTGACATCTGAAAAGAATCCTGGTAATATTTGACCACTATATGGAAAGTTTGAGAGAGAAATTCATGTGCTGATTTTTTTTACAAAAATAGTATATGTCTGCATGATCCTCCGGTCAGTACTGAGCATAGCATACAATCTGAAGGGTTGGAAAAAGCCCAACCTCTGTAGTGTAATCATTGAAGGGGTTTCTGTCCTGGCATAGAAATAGTTCCCTCAGTGCACGGAAAATAGTTGATCTGATCCAGAGAAAAAGACCACTTAGAGGCTTCCTCTTCAAAACCCTGCTCTATGGGTGCTCCAGGTCCAGCTCATGGCTTCTCACAGATTCACTGTACCCCAGGCAATACCAGTGTGCATTCTGATTATAGCATTTTATCCCCGTGGGGGTAAACAAAATAGTAACAGTATAGGAGGTTGTGGTGGGACACACCTTTAATCTCAGCACTAGCAGGAAGAGGTAGATAGATTCCGAGTTTGAGCCCAGCCTGATTTGCCTGTCCTAGACCAGCCAAAGGCACACAGAGGGATCCAGTTTCAAACAGAAACCAAGACAATGAAAACAACAAACAGCTCCAAGAACAAAACCGGCCCTAAACAGCTTACAGCAGTGACTCTGAGAAATCTACGCACACAGCCTGCCCCCCTTCTCCACACTGAAGCTCTCATCAGAAGAGCAACAGACCTAGGAATGTGCAGGAGATAGAAGAGATTGTTGCTGCCTCACTGGTGGGTTGGGGTCCTCTGTGGTGCAGAAGATGCAGAAGGGCCCAACCATAAAAAAAAAAAAAAAAAAAAAAAAAAAAAAAAAAAATCCCTAGTGAAATAAACCAGAATATAAGCTCCTCTGCCCTGGTACCAGGAATTCCCCTGCCACATCATAAGTAAGGAGGATTTCTGGTCAAGCTGCACTTAGATTCCTTCACATACCTGCTCCCCAGTGATGAAGTGAGTGACCCTCCTGTGATGTCCCCTCTTCCCTGGGAACAAGGTCGCTGGGGTAGCTGTCTATGGCGTCTTCTTAACTGGGATGTCCAGCAGCCAGACCGAATGCAGAGTGCTGGGTTTCTGGTGTTTTCGGAGAGCAGAACAGCTGGGAAGCAAAGGCTGATCTGCCCAGATTTCCTTCCAGATCCTGCCCCTCACAGTCTCTGCTCTCTGCCCTGCACTTCCTAAATTCCAATCTGCCTGCTTGGTCCCTAAAGGGAGGGGCTGCAGTCAGAGGAGGGTTTGGTTTCTGTTCTTTGAACTAGGGGGGTTGGTTTGCACAAATCAGGGGAATAGGTTTCACATCCTCCTTCTGAGAGGGAGGCGGAGCTCTGCTGAAGTGGCCCTAGCCCAAATTCAGGGTTTCCTGAGTGCTTGGGACCTTGGTAGCAGACTCCAGTGTCCTCCTGTGCTCCCCAGCACTGACCATTTTACTCCACCACCTCAAGACCCTCTGTTCAGATGATGACAACTATTGACCTTCACACCCGGGATCCCGGGGTTCAGCGTTTGCAGACTCTTGCTGTAACCCCGCACCCTGTGCTGCCGTCCTGTTGATTGTCTCTCACTCAAGACCATTCTCCTTACTTTGAGACAGACACTCTAACTGGCTCAGACTTCACCAATCAGACAAGGCTGCCTGCCAAGTGAGCTCCTGGGGGTGGGGAAATGAGTGATCTCCCCAGCCACTCATGGAGATTTCCCCTGTGATGGTGAGCACTATGTTTAGAGGATAATTTACTGTGGCTGTAAAAACAACATTGTATTCAGCTTCTAGTAGCCATGAGGAAGTTGCTCCTGCTTAGAATGTGCCCTGTCAGCTGGCGGAGATGGACCATTTCCTGATACCATTGGGCTATTCTTTAAAAAAAAAAATAATAATAATTGTTTTAAAATACTTCACTGATCCTGCTATTTCTCCAAGGTCACAAGATTAAACAGGGTAATTGCTAAGGTCTGCTTTTGTAGAAGTCGCTTGCTTGGATGGCTGAGAGGCCTGCTAGACATCTCTATAAAAATCAAGCCTTTCTCATACCCAGATAGCATATGAGTTCATTTGGCTCCCCAAAATTATAGAGTCTTGTCTTTTTCCTTCATAATCCTTTGACTAACAATAATCAGGACCTTACCTAGAGAACTCTATGGTCTGGTTCTGGCCAGTACACCTTCCCTTTTTAAAAAATGGAAATTCCATGTTAGGATGAAGTGTGTGTTTAATTTTAATTGGGTCTGTTAAAGGAGCCAAAGTGGCTCCTGATTGCTGGGGTTTGGTAGTCAGTCTCAGGAGGAGGAAGTGGCCATCTAAGGGAATAGACCTTAATGGTTAGCTTTAGGAATGTAATCTAAAGGTTTTTAGCGATGCAGAGGACATGGGAGTTAAGGGCAAAGCCTGCCAGAGCCACGTTCATCTGGCTCGAGCTGGCCAGAGTCCCTTCAGTTTGTGCCTTGGTCTGTCATGGGCTCCCTATCTGGGGTGAGCAGACAAGTGAGTTGTGTCCATCCACAACACCCACTGTGCTGAGAGCCACACTCACCATCTCCCTTTGCTCATTCATGATTCAATCTATGTCATTCTCTAGGGCTCACTGCCACTTCCCTGGGAAACTTGACCTGTGCCCCATGCTCCACCCCATACGATCCTATCCTCTCCTGCACCAAAAGACTAGGTCCATATGCCTAGAATATCCAGGGAATCTATTTTGGTATCTATGACGCTCAGTATCCAGACTCCTCTCTTTCAGGCTCTACCATGCCTATGCTCCCAGCACCTGATTCCCCGGATTCATCTAGTGAGGGGTAAGGGTGGGCCTCAGGCCCCAGCAGTCCTCTAGCTAACAGTAATAATGGTGACATCTACCCGTACTGAGCAAGGACTCTGGCCACCTTTTATCTTATTTCTTTTCTTTTTTTAAAATCAATCGAGATTAACATTAACCATAAGGGTATATGTCTTGTCTTATGCCACTGAAGTTGATTCTCATTGACACACATCTTTCTCAGTCTCTCCACTCACTTCTGAGTTCTGCAGTGTCTTCGGTAGAAGGCAGACAAAGTATCACAGCTTACATGGGCTTTCAGAAACAGAGCTTTGAAAGGTCTGCACCATTTCCTGCTCTGAGGAGCATAACAGGAAGTGGGGTGGTGATAAGCCAGGATGGCTGCGGGATGACTCATAACTGACCCTGCTGCACCTGGTGCTGGGTGGAGTCAGTCACTGCAAAAACGCACACAGGAAATGTGTCTCTCTCTTGGCTTTCTCCGCTTCTGCAGTGTCTGAGGAGTGTTTCCCCGTTGTCCTCTCACTCATGGATTCCACAGCGTTGTCCTCATGTGAATTTGATCACTCAGAATTTGCCACAGAATTTCACCATTCCCAGATCCTGCTGAACACATGCCACTCAAGAAACTAGACTTTAAAATGCTAATTAACCCAATAAAAAAATGGGGCACTGAACTGAACAGAGAATTCTCAACAGAAGAAATTCAAATGGCCAAAAGACACTTAAGGTCATGCTCAACCTCCTTAGCGATAAGGGAAATGCAAATTAAAACAACTTTGAGATACCATCTTACACCTGTCAGAATGGCTAAAATCAAAAACACCAATGATAGCCTTTGCTGGAGAGGTTGTGGAGTAAGGGGCACACTCATTCATTGCTGGTGGAAATGCAAACTTGTGCAACCACTTTGGAAATCAGTGTGGCGATTTCTCAGGAAATTTGGGATCAACCTACCCCAAGATCCAGTAATACCACTATTGGGAATATACCCAAGAGATGCCCCATCAAATGACAAAAGTATCTGTTCAACTATGTTCATAACAGCATTATTTGTAATAGCCAAAACCTGAACACATGCTCTTTAGACCTGACCCTGACTGCTAACTGTAGAGGTTTGTCACCATAAGGTGCACCCCTACCCTCCCACAATCTGTTCCTGCTCAGCAGGGGAAGAAAAGTTCAAGTGGCTGCTTTCTGACCCAAGCAGAAGACAAGCAGCAAATGACCGTACAGGTGTCATTTTTAAGAAGAGGAAAAGGGGAGGGCTGTGTTAGAGTGGGCTAGGATGCGGTGGTATATCTCGATCAGGCGTGTTCATTAGGTGGACCAAAGTGGGCTTCTGATGGCTGGACTTTAATAATTTGATGTCTGGAGCTGGTAGCCAGTCTCAGAAGGAGGCAGTAACCAAATAAAGGAACAGACCTTGGTGGCTAGCTTTAGCAATGCAGTCTAAGGGTTATGAGCAAGGCAGAGGGAACTGGGGAGAAGGGCAAGGCTTGCAAGAGCCTCATGCTCCAGTGAGCTAGTGTACCTTCACCCCCTCCTCTTTGATTTATTATTGAGTGGCTGTGAGTTGGGTTATGGGAGTTGTTTTCTCTGGTTGCTTCCTGATGACAGTGGGGCATAGTTGCTAAGGGACCCTAGGAAGCTGGGTTGTTGGTGAAGGCTGGGAAGAACAGTTGATGTGCAGGTTCTGCAGGACCAACTGAGGCAAGAGAAGTACAGTCTGACGCTGAACCAGGATGTGGATTTTGAGGAAAAAGCACGTCCTGGCGCTGGAGTGTGCTAGGGTCTGCAGCTGATGATCTGCCAGGAAAGATATATAGCTACTTGGACAAAGGTAAAGTGAAGGAGTCTAGAAAAGTTATTTTTCTTGGATGTACATTTGAAACTGTTAGGTTCATGGTCCTGGTAGCTGGAAAAGGAGTCTCAAGACCAGGGAAAGGGGGAGTGACCCCAGGGAAATGAGGAGAGATTCCACTCTTAGGAAGAGGCAATAAGCAGGAAAATTTAGTTTGTTTGGCAGGAAACTTACCTAAAGTCTGTTTGAGAGTGCCTGAGAGGCACCTGGAATATTCAGATTGGCTATATAAGGTTAATTGGGGAACAACTGTTATCTGAAAGCAGGGTCTGGTTGGATTGTGGACAGTGCAATTTAAGAGGCTCTTGTTACATCAGAATAGTCTTTTGGGGGTGTTTAGGTGGGTTTTGAAATTAAAATACTGTAGGAGCATGGATGATTGAGGAGGCTCTTGGCAAATGGTGAGTGGGAATGTCTGTAATAGGCTTGAATGTTGGTGTGGAAAGGTTGGGAAAATTTGACTTTGGTTCCCAAAGTGGGACTTGGATGGTCAAGGGGACAAGCAGTTAGTAGTGGGGCATAGCATTGGTAACTGTGGTATCAGTAGCAATAGAGGGACTGTGACTAATAGAGGACTTTGAAGAGAGGGCCCAAGGAAGCAGTGAGAGGCCTTGAAGGAGGCATCAGTGAAGATGAGGAGTTTGTTGAATGACCTTGACCCAAACGACAGCTTCGCCATGGGAGTGTGTGTGCATTGGAGAGGAGACCAGTGGGTTTGGTTATGGTTTTTTTTTGTTTGTTTGTTTTTTTGTTTGTTTGTTTGTTTTCGAGACAGGGTTTCTCTGTAGCTTTGGTGCCTGTCCTGGAACTAGCTCTTGTAGACCAGGCTGGCCTCGAACTCACAGAGATCCGCCTGCCTCTGCCTCCCAAGTGCTGGGATTAAAGGCGTGCGCCACCACCGCCCGGCTGGTTATGTATTGTAATTGGAAGCGCAGGATTTGTTCAGAGTGTTTGAATACTGAGAATGTCTGGACAGCTAATGAATTTAGGGGAGTCAATTTGGTGGAGGATGTTTGGCAATCATTTGAACAGAATGAAGTAGGGGTGTGAGAAGGGAGATGAAATTGTGGGAATGGGTGATTTCAGGGGAACAGGAACCGAGAGGGAAGATGACTGCACAGAGTTGGGGTAAGGATAGTGTGGTGTGGGAGATCCTTCTGTCTGTGTTTTGCTTTTATTTGTTAATGAATAATGCTGTTTTAGGCCAATGGCTTAACAGAGCAAAGCCAGGCTGAAAGAGACATTTATAGAGAGAGTAGGCAGAGTCATGGAGAAGCCATGTAGCCCCTGCCAGAGACAGATAGATGCTGGACGCAGCTGTACCCAGTAAGCCACAGCCACGTGGCAACATACAAATTAATGGAGATGGGTTAGTTTAGGATGCTAGAGCTAGCCAATAAGAAGCTAGAGCTAACAGGCCAAGCAGTGATTTAAATAATGTGGTTTCTGTGTGATTATTTCTGGGAATCCGGGAACGAGCAAGCAGCCTCCTACTACAGTAGAGTCCTGTGATATAGGAGGGTTAGGTGTCTGGCTTTCCTCATCATCTGGGTTTGCAGCAGGGTGGCCTGTGGGAGGTGAGGAGATCATGAGAGTGGGGTGGCAGCTAACCTATGGTCTTTACTGATGATGGAGAGTTCAGTACGAAGTGGACATATGACAGGAAGGTGCCACCATTTAGATAAAAATTGTAGGCTAAGGGAACCTCTTGCATGTAGGAGGAATGGGGGGAGGTCTTTGACTATTATTGCCTTCATAGTCTCTGCAGTAGTGAAGGGGTCTGGAGAAGTTGGGGTAAAGGGAGAAGCGTGGGGTGACTGCGGGGAGGACAGGTAAGGAATATGCAGGGTGAGTTTGATAAGATAAGCGGGGAGGGTTAGAATCTGAGTCAGGGGAAGAGCCTGGAGTCCTCTGTAAGTTAAACATTGAGAGTGAGTAGTTAGAATAGATGTGATGGGAAGGACCCCAGTGCATTTGTCAGCTTCAGAAATGAGCAGACAGGTTGTGGCAAGGGTGTGAAGACAGGGAAGCCACCCGGGGATGATGTACTATAGAGTTTTGGAGAGGTGGGCTGCAGGGTCAAAGGTCAGTCTGAGGAAGAGTTTGCACAGTTTGGACGTGTAAGGACAGGAAGGTTTGTATAGATCTGTGAGGCAGAGAGCTGGAGCTGCAAGGGGAGTGTCTTTGAGTTTAAAGAATTGTTTACTGATAGGGGAGAGAGGCTCATGGGAGTGGAGCAGAAGTAATTTGGTGTAGAAGATGTACTAGGAGTGGGGATTTAGGGATCCATGAGCGGAGGAAATTGGCCATCATGGCAGAGATAAGGAGCAGAGATGGGCCAGGTGGTCTAAAGTGAGGGGGTTATGGGTTGAGGTGAAAGGTTTATGTCAGTTCTGGAGAGGACATCCTTTCCTAGTGAGGGAATAGGTAATGAGGGGATGAAGAGAAAGAAAGCTTGACCGGAGTGAGTTAAGCGAGGCCTCTGGAGGACTGGTGTGAATTCTGACTATGGGTGAGTGGGACCCCAACAGGAGCATAGAGAGGAGGAAGGAAATATGAAACAAGTTTTCATGTGCCTTAAGTCATCTATTTTTAAAGGATTATTTATTATGTATATATGCAGGAAAGGGCATCAGACCTCGTTATAGATGGTTGTGAGTCACCATGTGGGTGCTGGGAGTTGAATCAAGGTCCCCTGGAAGAGTAGACAGTGTTCTTAGCCTCTGAGCCCTCTCTCCCACCTGAGTCACATTTTTTAAAATAACAACTTAAGCTTTTACATCCTCAGACTATAGAAATACTTTATACTTAAAAACAAACAAACAAACAAAAAAAATCATTCACCAGGAGATACAGGTGATTGATAACTGAGAGAATTCATGGTAAATCAAGTTCCTTCAGAAGCAGGAATAGTGAAAACTTACTTTGAGATTTCTTTTGTGAGTTTAACTCTTGTCCGCGTCTGGTAACAAGGTAAGCTGTGTCTAGACTTAGCAGTAGCTCTAGCAAAGTGAGGTCTGATCTTTATATAGGGAGAGGATTGGGAACAACTGAAGCCTTGGTTGCTCTTTAGCTGGCAAAGCTGTCCCTGGCCTACTCGTTCACACCATCAAAGATCTGAGAGCAAAGACTTTCACCTGAAAAACAGGAAGTGCAGACCAAGCAGCTTCTGAATCCGTTAGAAATGACAGACTTACCAGCAACTTGGAGAGTTGAAGATTTCATTGGAGATCTTTTTAACATGAAACCAAACCATAAATCGTAAATGTAGTAAAGTTTTGTCATTACAGAATATACAGATTATAACTTCTGTGTGATTAAGCTTAAACTGAAGGCGGTGTCGGGACAGGAAAGGGTTAAGCAGCAGCAGCAAGGGCCTTGGCCAGGGAGTTGGTAGCTTACTTGCTTCTCAACAGTGGAGAATTTGACTTTAGGAAGAGAGGGGGAGCTGTGTCAGGCTGAAAGAAGGGGGCTTTTCAGAGTGAGGGAGGTGCTATTGGACCCTTGCAGGTAGAACATGCTGCTGAGGAGGAAGGCTGAGGGGGTTGTTGGGTGGGTGGGGGTGGAGGGTAGTGTGAGTGTGTAAGGAGGTGTCAGTCACAGTAGCCCTACACCCACCTAAAGAGGTTGCAGACTTTCTAGGACAGAAAGGAGTACCCGTTGTCAAGGTGTGCTGGAGAAGCAGGTATGCTCATACTGATGTCCTCTGGACAGGACAGGCTGGAGAGTGCACAGTGGGCGGGGCTGATGTGGGAGAGGGTGTGGCCCAGCCAGATTGGCTAGAAGAAGGAGGGGGCCATTGGAATGTTACCAGAGCCCAGGAGGGCTGGAAAGAAGAGGGGGACCATTGAGCACTGCGGATGGTGGGAAATGCAGTGGTCACTACTGAAGGGCGTGACCTGTGAAGCTGTGGCTTGGGAGGGTTCTGCAGCACCCTGGGCTGATGTGAGGGAGAGGGGCAGTAGGGGAGGAGGAGGTGGGAGTCAAGAACTTACAGTTTGGTCTGTCTGGCCTTGGTGAAACCCAAGTGGATGGAGAAGTGGGGAGGGTGTCAAACAAAGGTAAGAAAGGCACCTGACAATGAGGGGGAGGGTGGATGGTGGTAAATCTGCTGGGTCACAGACAGAGTTTCAGTTTTAGGAGCAGAAGATTCAGGGAGGGGTGGAGGACTTGAGAGCAAAGAGGCCCAGGGGTGGTGAGCAGGAAGCTTACTGGGAGGGTTTGGAGCAGGGAAAGCCAAAAGCAGAGACATAAAGGATCTCTTTCCCTTTTCCTGTGTGCTCGTAAAATTTGTAAAGATCCTGAGTAATGTTAGGATCCCAAAGCTGTTAGGCGGACTTTTAGACTGATTATCTAGTGGATGTGAAGGCCGAGCCTGGGTACTGCAGCAAATGAGCTTAGGGAATTTGGTGTCTGAGTGTTGTAGCCATTGGAGATTCTAGAGGAGACATGCTGAAGTCAAGTCAGTCAGAACGGAGTGGGTGGGGCCCATCACCCTTGGTGGTAGTGGGTCAAAGTAAAGATACCAGGTGTCCCTGTGAATCTCGAGAGGCCAAGGAGCAGTCTCACAGAGAGGGTGGGTCGTCACCCATGCAACATCACCAAGGGCATGTCCAACGTGGTCTGAGGATGAATCCGCCATCTCTTGACAGTTTATTTTGGAGGAGGAAAGGGCACCAGATTCAGGCAGCGCAACCTCTAAGAGGGAAAAAGGGGGAAGCCCCTACCTAACCAGACTGGACTGAATGTGCCTAGCTAGCCGCTAGTCCATGGGAGTTCACTGTAAACAGTGAAGACCATGGTGAGGTGCAGTCTTCCCCAGTCCCACAGGACAGAGTAGAAACACTAGACTCTGGATGGCTGTCACACAATAACAGTGACTGTTTAGGATGGCCAGGTGGGAGACTTCCAATCAGCTGCTATTAAATGAGGGAACTGGGTGCCAGAAGGATTGGAATATGTGAAAAAGGGCTGGGAAACTACCGGCTCATCCGAGTCTCGGCACCAATGAAGGAGAATCTCCCCTACAAAGTGGGGGCTCCTTCTTGGACCCCATAATAGGCACAAACCACACCCACACACTTGTTTTCACAGAGAGATCTTTTACAAAGCGAGGGAGGGTTAAAGTGGCTGCTTTCTGACTCAGGCAGAAGAACAGCATCAAATGACCATGCAGGTGTAATTTTACGAGATAAAAAAGGAGAAGTCTGTGTTACAGTGGGCTAGGATGCTGTGTTGTATTTTGAGTGGACATGTGAATTAGATGAGCCAAAGAGGGCTGTTGATTGCCAAACTTCAGTGCTTTGATAACTGGACCTTACTAATCAGCCTCAGGAGGAGGAAGTGGCCGAATAAGTGAATAGACCATGGTGGTCAGCTTTAGGGTTGCAATATGATGGTTTATTGCAGGGCAGAGGGAACGGGAGAAAAGGGCAAAGCCTTCCAGAGCCCATACTTGAGTGGGCTCGAGTCCCTTCAGTTAGTGTGCAGCTATAAGTACTGGGCCATAAGTCACACACAAACACACATACCTGTAGGCTGACCCCTATACAAACACACACAGAGACACACATGCAAACACATCCACAAGCATAGATGCATCAGGCACAGGGACCCCCTGCTGTCAGTCCAGAGTTGGTGAGCTTCCACTAGCTTGGGTCAGCTGTCTCTGTGGTTTTCCCAATCATGATCTTGACCCGCCTTGTTCATATGATCCCTCCTCCCTCTCTTCAACTAAGCTCCAGGAGCTCAGTCCAATGCTGACTGTGGGTCACTATATCTGCTTCCATCAATTACTGGATAAAGTAATCCACTGTTAACAGTGAAGCCTTAAGTTGCTGACAGTCTGCTCTCATTCTCCTAGGCTTACAACTTTATGTTTCTTTACTTTTACATTTTTATTTCTAGAACCTACTTTTCTCAATTCCTATTCTGCAACTCTTCAGAATGTATCCTGTCAGCTGGCCCCAGATGGAACACTTCCTGGTTCAGTTAGCTTTAAAAAAAAAAAAAAAATGTTTATTTTTTGGGCATTTCAATTCCTCAGCTATTTCTACAAGGTAATGGGTCACCAATTAAACAGACTAACTACTAATGTCTGTTTCTGAATGAGACGCTTGCTTGCTTGCTTGCTTGCTTGCCTGCTTACGTGGACGTCTGAAGCATCTGCAGGATGTCTCTTACAAGATCAAGCTTTGCCCACACCCAGACAGGATATGAATTAATTTGGCTCCCCAAAATTATAATTTGGTGTGGTTTTTTTTTTTCCTTTATAATTCTTTTGCTAACAATAGCCAGGGCCTTACCTAGAGAACTCTCTCTGGTTTCTTCCTGGTCTGTGTCTTTTTAATTAAAAGCCTCTAATTTATTAAAACCAAAACTGAAGTCAGGACAGTAAATCTCTAAGCGACCCAAGACCCACAACAGAAGGATAGCCTGTCCAGGGCTAGGTGCCCACACCTGTGTTGGCAGTCTCCAGTAGAGAATCCAGAGGTCCAGACCCAGAATCTCTACCATAAACTGTGCTGTTGTGGTCACAAGACTTAATAAGGTCAACCACAAACACCTGAGCCCATCTGCAACCTTCTATAAGGGACCTCCTTAATCATAAATCAGGACTAGCCACAGTTATTGTAAATCCCGTCTCCGGCCTCCATCTGATGTTAGAAATATTTTCTAAGCGGAGTTCTCTGTCAATGCAAAATCCCAATCAAGCCAAATCAAAACAAACCAGATTAAAAGATGTCCAGGTTTGCTAGAACTCCTGCGCTCTCAGCTGGCCTTGAGGGGAACCAGGAAGCTGCCAACACAATCACCAGGGGAAAGAGGGAAAACCACAAAGGGACTTTCTGGGGAGCAGTTTAAATAGACTGGAGGAGTGGTCCTGATCTCCTCTGGGGAGGGGTCAAGGTTTGGTGGGCTACCTTGACCCTCCTCAGGGAGACAGGTGAAGGTTTGGCAGGCTACCTTGACCCTCCTCGGGGAGGTGCCAAGGTGCAAGGGGCACAGGGGCGGAGCCTTCAGAGATGGAGGCCAGAGACTGGGATATACAGTTATGGCTGTGTTGGAAACACTTTAGGAGGCAGTGGAAAATACAAGTAGTCAGAGCAGATGGGCTACAGTGGTGAGAACCTCAAAAGCCAGAGCAAGGAGCCTGTCCCCGGTGAACCAAAGAAGAGGGAAGTGGAGTCGGGGAGCTGTCAAGGGTACACTGAGATGTCCTCATGATTTAAGGTACTACTGCCTCTGACTAACAGTTACCACCAATAGTTGTCTGGGGTTCCTGAAACAGTGGGGTATGTCTGCCTTCCTCTTGAGCACAAACTGTGGCAGCAATCAGATGCCCACAGAGCTGGAGACTCATAGAAAAGGTGACCTGGGCAGGACAACCCTTGGGTCTTCCTTTCATGCCCTGAAGCCTCCGTATCCTATTCATCTGGTGATATCAGTATACGGAGCTGAGTAGTCACCTGAGGACTCTACACAGGTTTTACTTCACTAGAAAATCAAGTAAAATGAACAGCATCGATGTGGGATTCCCCTCGGTGTGCTGTGAATATGTTTTATTGCCATTGGTTAATAGAGCAACCACTTTGGTCTATAGCAGGGCTTTATGACCAGCAGCTCTGTACAACTGGAAAGGCAGGTAGAACTGTAGATAGAGCTTTGTGGGAATTGTAGGTGACTTTCTGTTTGTGTTGTTCCGTATTCTTCCCTTCTATGGGAAACCAGCAGTGTCAAGGAAGTGAAGAGTTTCTGTAAACACCATTAGAGAGGCAAAAAAGAAGCATCAAACTAAGACAAACACTAATTTAATCGAAAACCTTGTTAGTAGGAATTGTAAAAGTCAATATGTATCTAAGTTTTACCTTGAGACTGTAAAAGTTCTTTTGTCCACGCCTAATGCTTACCTCTTACTCTAAAAGGGAAGCTCGGAAACCTGGCCCCTTTGCCACAGTTTCAGAAGCCTCAATTCTGGCTGTGGTCCATGGTCTCAGCTACCTGATAAGCTTTTTGTGCCCTCCAGTGAGTTGTTTTTGGGGGTGAGGGTGAGGAATAAAGTTTGCTTCTGTTTCAGACTTTGGTGGTCTGTCCACCATTATTTGTACCCTTGAACACAACACCTGAAATGAAACACATGAAACCATTTGAACGGATCTCCCAGCAACCTCCAAAGCCAACACCCTGAGACCTCTCTCTTCTGTTACAGATCATTCCCACTAACCCACCTACCTACTCTCTGCTAATGTTAAACAGCAGCTAGCTGGCCCACTTCCTGCTATATAGCAAGTTCTGAGAAATAGTTCGTATTTGCTTTCACCTTTGATTTTCTTTATTTCCAC
This sequence comes from Chionomys nivalis, assembly GCF_950005125.1. Lineage (NCBI taxonomy): Eukaryota > Metazoa > Chordata > Mammalia > Rodentia > Cricetidae > Chionomys > Chionomys nivalis. The sequence goes on along the minus strand of NC_080092.1, from coordinate 31,239,607 downwards.
AGGTCCAAAAGGAAGCTGGAACTGAATGAAGATGAGTTACATAAAATCAAAATGCACAGGCCACAACTGAAGTCCACCTGATGTAAATGCATAGCTTTAATACCTGTATTAACAATACCAGACCGAGTGAACTTGATAAAGATGATATTTTTGGTTTTGGTTTTGATTTTTAAGCTTAATTTATTTACTAAGTATACAGTGTTCTGGCATGTCTGCCTGCAAGCCAGAAGAGGGCACCAGATCTCATTACAGATGGTTGTAGGCCATCATGTGGTTGCTAGGAATTAAACTCAGGACCTCTGGAAAAGCAGTCAGTGCTCTTAACCTCTGAACCATCACTCTAGCCCAGCTATGATGTTTTAAAAAATCTCAAACCAACAACCAATTTCACCTGTATAAAGAAACTCAAAACAGAAAAGTAAATTAAATTTAAGAGGAAGTGAGGAGTTAAAGATCTGAACAGATAGAAAGATTGGCCAAAACTAGCCAAAGTTAATTCTAGGGGGGAACAATTAATATAATTTACAAATAATTAGCTAAAGTCCAGCTAGATTGAGCATACATGACTGAAATCAGAAATGGAAGGGGGGCATTGCTGAGTCTGTACAAATAAAAGAATTATAAAGATCTGTGGAAGACTTTGCCTCAATGCATGAACCAACATAGAAGAGTAAAACTCCTAGAAATAAACAATATCAAAATAATATCATCTTAATGAAAATCTGAAGAGACAGTACCAAGTAAAAACTCTGAATAAATACTTTTGAATCTTCTCAACGATTGTCCAACATATGGACAACAGTTCTACACTATATGCTCAATGGCTCAAAAAAGGGGGGCTGGAATGATGTTTCTATAAGGAGATGATAAACATCTGAGAAACTAGATATGTTTAAGCCGATTTAGGCATAAGATAACATGCATATGCATTGATGCATCACATGGCACCCTCTTAATCTTTCTTTTCTTCTATTAATTAAAAGTGAATTGTGATTATGAGTAGTATATGCATGTGTTTGTGCCTTTGGAGGCCCCTTGAGCTGCCCCTGGAAGTGAGGGAGCATCCCTCAGGAAGACTGTTACAAGGTGTTTCCTGAACCTCTAAGTTCACTGGTGGGAGCTTCATCCTTGAAGAAGTCTTGAGGAACTCATTCACTAAACCCAGGATCAGACCCAGATCCTTGGCATATGACCCAGAGCCAGGTCTCCTCCTGTCCTTCTCCATAATCACTGCAGGGAGACCTCTGAGGCCCTGCAGAGTCAAGGCAGGAGGGTTGCGGCCATCAACTCTACTTGTTCTTTCAATGTGGACGTGAAGGGGTGAGCATTGTCTCCCTGGTAGTTCCTTGTTGACCTTGATTTGCCCTTTGTTCCAAATGGGGGCTTAACCAAAGTTTCTAAACCCTTCCGCATTCTGGGACTCTTGAGACCAAAGTCACTGTTCACAGCCAGCCCTTAGCTGACCATCATCTCATCCCCACATTGCTGCCTTGGGGAATGACAGTGACTGATTGTAGTTAACTGATTAGGTGCAGTTATTGACAGTTTCTGATTGCAAAGATGGTGTGTGAACAGAGTCTGTTCTTACAGTTCCCAGCCACCCAGACCCAAATAATCACACAGAAACTATATTAATTACAGCACTGCTTGGCCAATGGTTTAGGTATATTCCTAACTTATATCTTAAATTAACCCATTATTATTAATCTGTGTATCACCTTGAGGCTGTGACCTACCAGTAAGATTCTGGGCACCCTTCTCCTTCAGCAGCTACATGGCATCATCCTGACTCTGCCTTCTTTCTCTCTGCATTCAGTTTAGTTTTCCCGCCTGGCTCTATTCTTCCCTGTCATAGGCCAAAACAGCCTCATTGTTAATCAATGGTAATAAAACATATTTACAGCATACATAGGTGATATGGGATTCCTGCAGTCATTCAGTCCCCAAAAAAACACACAGAGATCTACATTAATTATAAACTGGTTGACCTGGTCGCTCAGGCTTCTTATTAACTCTTACAACCCATAATCTTGTCTGTGTTAGACATGTGGTTTGGTACCTTTTATCAGTGAGGCATTCTCATTTTGCTTCCTCTGTGTCTGAGTGATGACTGCAGATTCAGAAGAAAGGATGGGTCCTAGTCAAGGTTCTGCTATAATTAACACCAAAACTTCAGCCTCCAGACAGGTTTATTAGTGAACCTGTAGTTTGATCCTTAAGTCATGAAGGAAAGACTCTGGCATTTGAGAAGACACTTCATCCCAAAAAGTAAAGAAAGATAAGAAAATCAATGAATTACAAGCTTTAAAAATAAAGCAAAAACCAAAAGTAGGTAAATTCGATACAATCTCTCCACAGTGAGACCTGAAAGTTGGGGTGTCTGTGGGGTGTCCAGATTCCCATACTGCTGTATCCACTCACCCATTTGGTTAACTCAACCCATCCTAGATCATCCAGGATTCTGCCTACCTCAATTATCATATTACTACACAGCACCTCCTTCTGGCATGTATGTCTAGGAAGATCCCAACTGTGTGAAGGCAGCTGAACCCCAGACCCCTCTCCTCACGTCAGCTCCTGTCACTCCTCTCTGTGTCAGGTAGGGGTGATGCTGCCCTCCCAGTCACACAGGCGTCGCCCACACAATCCTTCCTCCCATCCTCTCCACTGCCACCATTGCTGCTACTTCCGATTCCATTTTTATTCCCAAAGCCGACACTTCAGTTCTCATCGCTCCCTCCCGACCACTCCTAACAAGGCGTCCTTTGAAGCGACTCCAGTGTCCTCTCCACACTCTGTCCATCCCCTGACTCTGCATTCCTTAGTCTGCATCAGATTTCTGCTGTTCCTGCAACTAGCCAAACCCTGTTCTCACGTTAGTGTGCAGTGTTCCTAGCTATAGACACACCCAGTGTTTGCCCCCTCCCCCGACCCCTTACATATCATGTCCTTTCCTGGGTCTTCTCCTGAAGGAGACACCCCAACCCACCCTGACATACGGCAGGGGCTTCCTCCTGGACCCCACATTAGACACAAGCACCCATTTTCACAAAGAGATCCTTTATTAATCAGGGACGAGGAGGGGAAATAAAGGTAGATGCTTTCTGACTCAGGCAGAAAAACAGAAAAAAATGACCTTGCAGATGTAATTTTTAAGAGTAGAGAAAGGGGAGGCCTGTTTTAGAATGGGCTAGGATGCTGTGGTAAGGGAGATTGGAGACAAGGGAGAAGGGGAAGGGGACAAAGGGAAGGGGAGAGAGAAACTGTCCCAGAGGGACAAAGAACTGCCTCAGGATAGAGAAGAGACAGATGCCGCACAGAGGCAAATGGTGGTTTCTAAAAGTGAAATGGGAAACCCTGTGTTACAACAAGGTGTTTAATTTTAATTGGGCATGTTAATTAGGCGAGTCAAAGGGGGTTGATGATTGCTGGACTTCAATACTTTGCTGCCTGGACCCTGGTAGTCAGCCTCGGGAGGAGGAAGTGAATGAATAAAGGAACAGGCCTTGGTGGCTAACTTTAGGAATGTAATCTAATTGTTTTTAGCAAGGCAGAGGGAATGGGAGAGAAAGACAATGCCTATCAGAGCACACGCTCGAGTGGGCTAGCGTCCCTTCATCTCCTACGTCACTGCTTTATCTTGTCACCACCTCCTGGCCATGCTGCATTTTCCCATGGCGAACATTTTGCAATGCCATTAGCAGTGTTCTCATATTCGTGAGCATCCTCATGCTGGAGAGCAGGGCGTTGAGATGATAACCGAGAAAGAATTGGGAAGTGGTAATATATACTCCTCATCTTGTTATTACAAACTGCTTTCTGTTTTGTTTTGTGAGCTTTCTTTTTGCTTTTGTTCTCTTTTTTTGTATAAATGGGTCAGAAACAGATTCTGTCTTAGTACAGAGAATAGTTGAAAGCAGGTGATGTGTTACTGCTGAAGATCAAACATAATAAACCATGGACCAAGAAAAGAGGCTATGGTCACAAAACAACCCACACATGACAATGGACTTCCTTCATCAGACAGACATCTTAAGGAAGAGCGGGCCTGGGAGTTCGGAGGAAGGACACCCCCATTCCCAGCTTGGACACACAAGCCCTGAAATTCATGTGCTGTTTAGCTAGGCAATATTTCCTGTTTATATCATTTTCAAGAGACACTTAGCATCATTAGCCACTGTGTCAAGGAATTTTAAGCGTAGAATGTAGACTTTCAAACCCTGGAAGACAGAAGACCCAGGACCTCCTTCCACGGCATAAAAAGACTCAGCACACTTCATGATTTTTGCTGATATGCTGTCATCCTTTACGAGGGACCAGAAATCCAAGCACTTGAGGGAGCCCCTGATGTCTTCCACAGATGTGCCCAGCTGTGCAGCAAGCTCTTCAATCGATTTGTCATCCAAGCCAAAATACGATCGGTAATCCTTCAAGCACTGTTCCTGTTCAGGCAAATCGAAGCCACTCAAGAAGGGCATGAAAGGGATGAAAGACAGAGCTGATGACTTCAAGGCCTCCAGCCAGATCTTCTCCTTGAGAAAATTCCTCTTTATCTCAATGGAAGCATCAGAGATATTGGGCAACAGCAGAGCAAACGTATGGCGCTTGTGGCCAGGGAGCTCCATCAGTAAAGTTTCCTCCAGCTTTGGGAAATCGAAGTCAGCCAGATCAAAGTTGGAGATCAAGAAGATGCGTGGTTCAGACACTCCAATGTTGCTGAGATTAGCGAGACAGTAGTCTCGGATCTGCTGGAGGACCTTCTCTTTTTTGAAGGTTGTAGGTTTGGTTTTCTCTTCGTTATATAAGTCACTGTCCACTTTGGTTCTAACAAAGTAGAATTTCTTCCCCACATACTTGATTTTCTGGGCCAGGAGAGCATCATTGACGCTGAACCGAGAGGAAGAAATGATGATGAAGAAGTCATAGCTAGCAAATTCCACTTTTTCTAGATAAGTTTCTGGAAGGAACTTGGGAGTCCCGGTCCCAGGCAGGTCCCAGAAGGTCACTTGGGGATACTTCGGATGTTGATAGGGGGTTCTGTGCATAGTGGTCTCCACAGTCCCAACAGCAGCTGACTCCTCTGCTTCGTGGCTCAGCCCTCGAAGGGCATTTATGAAGCTGGACTTGCCAGCCCCCGACTCCCCGATGACAGCGATTGCCAAGGAAGCCTTTTCTGCGGCAGCCAGTACTTCCTGAATCTGGCTCACCAAATCACTTAGTTTTCCCTCCTGGAGGGCCTTTTGAATACAGCCAACAGTTTCTGGAGAGAGCATGCCTCCTACCTTACTGGTTAATGCAGAGTAATGAGGCAGGAATTCCATGGCCAGTTTTTGGAAATTCTTTCCAGAAGCATTCTTCAGGAAGGCTGAGATGAACTCATCCATGGCCGCTGCCGCAGAAGATCTGGGAGAAAGGAGAAAGACCAGAGAGGTCAGGAGAGTGGAGTGGCAACACAGACACCCACCCCGCTCAAGACACACTGGCCCTGGAGGCCACTCCTCTCCTCTCAGACTGATCCCCGTCACTGTGACTCCTTTATATTCCCCTGGAGAAGGAACACCTATGTTCTGTGCTGTTGGTTCTGTGTCTCAGATTCAGGAGAGGGTAGCCATCTTTGCAGTGTTAGAAGCATGATCCTGAAGATGTCCACATCATAACTCCTAGAATCTATGACTATATAATTTACACAGCTAAAGTGAGTTGGCCATTGTAATTGACAGTTTTCAGATGGGAGTCAATATTTTGCATTATCTAGAAGTTCTCAATTGTGCGTTTAATTTAAACTAATGTTTGGATTTCTGGCTTCCAAAACTAGGAGAAAATAAATTTCTGTTGTTTCAATTGCCTCTTAAAAACTGTTCATATGGTCAAGATCATGATGGGGAAACCCACAGAGACAGCTGATCTGAGCTTGTGGGAGCTCAGGGACTCTGGATGGAAAACTAGGGAGCCGATATAGGACTGACCTAGGCCCTCTGTATCTAACAGAGATCAAATGTCTCCTGCTTCATGCAGATCCTTCAGAAACACTGTTCAGAAGAAGAAAGACTTTCAACTCTCAAACAAAACAAAATAAAGTGAACATATTAATTTTACCGTAGCCTATAATCCTGACTAGTCAGGGGGCTGGGGCAGGAGGGCGGCAAATTCAAGACTCACCTGGGCCCCAAAGTGATTTTGTGAGCAGCTTGAGCAAATCAGGAAAACTCCAGCAAAATTTAAAACACATAAATCAAGCCATCCTGAGGCTTCAGGCAGGCGCCTGCCTGATGTAAACAAGCCGTCCCTTTGCCCAGGTCCTTCTCCTGCCTCTCTGGGACTGCTTCTTGGGGAGAAGTGGCCTCGCCATGGCCACCACCACTGGGGAAAATCTATATAAGGTGAGGGAGCCAAGATTTTGCATACTGGCTTACATACATGAACTCTACGTACAACTTTATGAACAAGGAACGGACCCAGAAGCTGGGGAAGCAGGAGAAGCTGGCCTTCCAAAGATGTCCCACTGAGATGGCCTAGCTATACAAGAGAAGTTGAAGATCTCATTGCCATCTAGGATGTGCAGTGAAATTACTTCATGCAGCAGTGTGGAAGGTGTTTCTTTCTCGAGGGAATTAATGTCACTGTAGCTGTGTGAGTCAGTGGACATGGACGGCAGAGAGAACGAAGAGATGTGTCTCCAGTGGACGTGGACAGCAGAGAGAACGAAGAGATGTGTCCCCCGGGTCTTACCACTGTGCTCTCACTGGCCCCTTGCTTTGCTACTGTGTTGTGTTCCTCATTCATAGCAACAGCCAGTCTGCCAGATGTGCGACTCTGCCGTGCTTGAAGTTAGCAGAACCTACTAGTTATGGCAGCAGATTTGACAGAAAAAAAAAAAGAAACTAAGAAAGAGAATGAGAAATGCACACACATACCATAAAACTTAAAATTGTAAACCATAATATACAACTAGGAAACCAGAAAGGTAAAAAAAAAAAAAAAAAAAAAAAAAAAAAAAAAAAAAAAAAAGCCCAAATAAAGCAATATGTGATTTTAAAAAAAAAAAAAAGTCTTCCAAAATAAATAAACCTTTAAATTCATTTTGTGTTGGCCATCTATTGCTGGGCATGGGGCCTGCCCTTAAACTTAAAAATGGTTTGTATAACCAATGAGATCCCTTGGAGAAATGAATTTTTCCTTTGTGAGTGGTTGTTAATTGCAGAGAGCTTCTTGGTTGGAAACAGGAGCTCACGTCTGCTTCCCCACGTCAGGGCAGGGAGCTCGACAGACTGGGACCTGTGCAGGTCAGGTACCTGCTGCCATAGTCTCTGAGAGCTCATGGGTGCTCAGTCCTCTTGTGTCCTGAAGACACTACTTTCTTTCTTCCTTCCTCCCTTTCTTCCTCCCTTCCTTTCTTTCTTTCACCTAATGAATCTTGAAAGGCTATGTAATCACTAAATAAGTATACTATAAACGATATACCATATTTTCTCAAGAAGTAAAAATTTCCGGTTCAATAAACAAAAACTTCATTTGTGTGCATCAGGGATTTTTTTTTTTTTCTGGATTTTCGAGACAGGGTTTCTCCGTAGTTTTTTGGTTCCAGTCCTGGAACTAGCTCTTGTAGACCAGGCTGGCCTCGAACTCACAGAGATCCTCCTGCCTCTGCTTCCCAAGTGCTGGGATTAAAGGCGTGCGCCACCACCGCCTGGCCTGCATCAGGGATTTTAAGTATGCTTCTCTGAAATCCTAGTGTGCTTATTTCTACCTGTAAGCCATGAGTCACCAAAGCAAGTTTTCCCAAAAATAAATTCTGAAAAATCCAGAACACTATTGGTTCAGCTCTGTTCCTGTAACAGAAACCCAGTGGGCTTTTTTTTTTTTTTTTTTGGCAAGATGAATGCAGTTTTAATCTGTTTTATTGCTTCTTAAATTTTGTTTTATTTGACACCAATTAAATGACAAGCAGAGGGGTCTGGAGAGTTGTACAAGCCATTGAGAGCACTCGCTGCTCCTCCAGAGGACCCAGGTTAGGTCCCAGCACCCACAGTCTGTAACTCTAGTTCCAGGGGTCCGATGACCTTTTCAGAAGGTACCAGGCACACACATGGTGCACACACATGTGCGCAGGCAAAACACTTAAACACAGAAAACAAAAATGAATAAGTCTTTAAAAGACAGTAGAAGCATTAATTTCCTGTGTAACATTTTGTTACTATGAAGGTTTTAATAAGGCTTAGACTATTTAAACAGTCACCTTCTCTGCTGTCTTTAAACAAAAATCAGCTTTGGCTAAGTACCGTGGTAAGTGCACAGAGTCACTCACTCTCAGCAGACCATTCTGGGAGACAGCAATTTGTGAGCAGCATCTAATTGATGATGAACAGTACAGCCTCCGCACCTTCTTTCTAAACCCCAAGCACATGCCTTCTCTACAAAATGTATATGGACTCCTAGGTCATTAGAGTTGACTGTTTTATAGGTTTCTAGATTATCTAGATCCAAAACAATGTAGAAAAATATATTAAGAAAGGATCTTGTTTACAGAAAATTTTAATATAAAATTTCTTTACTGTAAACCTATTTTAGTGCGTACTTAAGTAATGTTTTAAAACGAAATAATGACACAATTGCCATAGCATGCACGCTGTCAGTGACAAAAATACAACCATTTTAGTGGTAATGAAAAGTAAAACAAGGCAGGAAGATGGGTCAGTGGGCGAAAACAAACACTTGTCGTGTAAGCCTGGCCACCTTTAATCTCTGGAGCCCACATAAAAGGCCAGATATGATGATTCACTCGGTAACCTCTGCACTCAGATAAGAGCCGGCCAGATATGATTCACTCAGTAACCTCTGCACTCAGATAAGAGCCACAGGAGAAGGTCACGGGCCAGCTACCTAGAGTACACAGCGCAGCCACAGAAATAAGAGCGACCCAGTCCGCATAAGGGAGAAAGCAAGTCCGTTGCCCCAAAATTGTTCTCTGACCACTACAGATGTGCCATAGCACTTGTGTGACCACACACATACACACACACACACACAAAGAAATACACACACACGTACATTATTTTAATCAAAGATACAAAAAATAAAAGGGCTGGGAATGTAGCTTAGCCGTGGGCTCTTCCCTAGTGTGTGGGAAGCCCAAGGTTCAATCCCAGCACAAAGAAGGAAGAGGACACAAAGAGGAAGAATGGGAGGACAAAAGCCAGGAGGAGGAAGAGCAGGGAGAAAGAGCAGGGACAGGAAGAAGAATGGTTTTATCTCTGATTACTAATGATAAAAAGGTGAGTGCTAGAACGAGAGAGGCCTGTGAGCATCTTAAACATCAGACACATTTGCTCTCAGGTGTGTTCTCTGAGTGTGAAAACGGAAAGGACTTCCTCTTGTCGAGCAGGGAGGACATCATCAGACCTCAGCAAACAGGAGCACATGTTGACACATTACTTAGAGTTTTGCTAACTATGGAAACCTCACAGAGCTGTAACAATAGCTGCCTGGCAGTGGAACACTAGACTCAGAACAGGCAGCAGTTTCACAGTGAGAACTTCATGGATTCTGAGGGAGTCACCCATAACTATTCTGCTCGGTCCAAAGTTTTCCACAACTCCACAGCACCACCGGCACCAAACAGCAGCTCCAGACCCACGATTGCCTTCTGGATAAAGACGATGACATGACTTGTTTCTTAGCCAAGCCAGCTCTGCCCTCGCCCACAGAGCTGACACCCAGGTCACCACCGAGGCAAAGGCTTTTCTCACTCACCAGCTCCAAAGAGTTTCTGCTGTAAATAACCAGGGCCAAGGTTTCCACAAAAGCAGAGAACACTGAGTCTGTTGCTCACTGCAGCCCACAGCACAGTCACCAAAGGCTGCACAGAGCTGCCCTCCTTGAGGAAAGTATCAAGGAGAGCAGAGGTGGCAGGGGGGAGCCTCTGTGGAGTCTGGAGCAATGAGCCCAGAATACAGAGAGGAGGGTTCTGCAGCTGTCTCTGTCGATAGGCGGAGCTAGCTGGTGGGTAGGCATTTGCAGGAAACAGAAGTGAAACTTAACCTCCCTGTGTGCATTCTGGGCAGCATATACAGTTCCGGGAAAGAGAAAATGAACAGTTTATGACTTCAAGATGGAAGGAAAGCTGGAAAATTTTGGGTCAGGAAGGCGGTTCCCTAGAGGCATGTGAGGGGGTCGCTTAACCAAGATACCTGAGGAATGAACTCTCTGAAGCCAAGGGAGTCCTGGGAACAAGGATGAACGCTGGGAAGAATTTCCAGAAATCCTAGTGAATGAGGGAAACACACTACCCTGCCTTATTGTCTATCTTCTCAGGAACGCTGTGACTGACTACCCTCACTTCAACCCGAGGGCACACATGAGCACGGGGTCTTACAGAGTCCAGAGCCATCAAGACAACTCAAGATCGGGGATCAGATAACACAATGAAAGAATGGGGTGTTTCTGGGGAGCTCATAGTACTACACGAGGTGGAACTTTAAGGAGTCTGGGTACACCCTCTGACCCTTCTTCAGTGAGTAGGAAGGCCATGAGGAGCAGAGGGGATGGTAGAACTTGAAGAAAATGAAAGGGTCCAGCTGCTGAGCTGTGGGGAAACCCGCGTGGGCTCCCTGGATATTTGGAGGCTTGTAGATGTAGAGATTGCTGATGGAGGAGGGGAAAGAGCATAAGAAGTTCCTCATCCTCACCAGCCCTGCCCCAATGCTGTGAGCATATCTTTTCACAATTACAGCCACAAGCCTCTTGTCACCTGGGTTCATTCTCTAGGTCTTAGATAGGACGGTGTGTTCTTCTAAGTCGCCTAGACCCTGCAGACGATCCAGCCAACCAGACAAACGCTCCCACTGGTGGAATAGTGGCAAGGCTGCCTATGGGAGTAACCAACAGCTCTCCGTTGGATTGGAGGCCTGTTCTGCAGAAGGAATTTACATCTGGTACTGAAAACATGTTTTGTTAAAAGAAAAAAAAAGAAGAAGCCGGGTGGTGGTGGCACATGTCTTTAATCCCAGCACTTGGGAGGCAGAGGCAGGCGGATCTCTGTGAGTTCAAGGCCAGCCTGGTCTACAGGAGCTAGTTCCAGGACAGGCTCCAAAGCCACAGAGAAACCCTGTCTCACAAAACTGAAAAGAAGAAGAAGGAGGAAGTTAGAGAACTCATTGGTCCAAAGGGAGGACCTACTATTTTCCTAAGCAGCCATCTTGCCAAACTGCCTTCTAAATATCTATATTCGTATTTTCAGATGTGTGCTGCCCTCAGCCTTAGGCAGAGGATCTTCTTATTCTAGTGGGTGGTAGTAACTGCAGAGATTCTTACTCTTCAAAGTGCTAGGAAAAAGTGATTAGGAAGGTCTGCTTTAGATGGAGCACCTACATTGATCATCCCTTGATCTTTAAGGCTCAGAGAAGATCAGAGAAGAGCTGCAAGAAAACCTCGAAGAGCTGGAGGATAAAGGAGGAGGAGTGAAAAATGTCCCCTTGACCTGGCATGGCTGTTGCACATATGAGCTCGCGGTTACTGTGGTTACTCCATTAAGACCCACACAAGATCTAGTCAGGTAAAAATGTCAGAATATTAACTAATATCATTGACGAAAATAGCTGCAAAAATCTTCAGTTGAAAAAGGCCCAGGCTGAGGGTAAGAAATCCACAGTCTCCCTGATGCAATTCCCAGGTGGGTTCTAGCCACCCCTAGGTTCAGTCAGGGCCCTCAAGATTCAGGCTGGCTGAAGACATCCACCACCCACCTGGCGCCTTGCGCACTGGCCAAGTGGGTTTGAAGTGTGATGGTGAACATTGTGTTTAGAGGATCAATTTACCATTTTAAGCATGTAAAAACAAAATTGTTCTTAGCTTGTATAAACCATGAGGAAGTTGCTCTTGCCTTGAATGTGCCCTGTCAGCTAGCCCCAGACAGAACACTTCCTGAAACAGTTAGGCTATGAAAAGTTTCTGCACCCCAACAAGCCCCTCCGCCAAGGCGATAATCCAAATCAGACCAAATCAAACCAAATTAGAGAAAGCCCAGGTTTAATGGATAACAACACTGCCAGATGACTTTCCAGCACCCCAGAGGGGAGCTGGGGAAGGAAGACCAGAAAACCACGTGTTTGTTCTCTAGGGGCAGTTTAAATACCTTTTGGGTGTGGTCTTGAGTATCTCTGGGGAGGGGCCATCATATGGCAGGCTTTCTTAGGGGTGGAGTCTGGACTGAGGCAACTCCCAGGGGAGAGGGCTTGAGATGGTACTATTCCCCAAACATTCCAGACTCTTTAGATACATGTATGCCAGAGGCTGGGGTGAAGCCTTAACCCAAACATTCCAGACTCTTGGGGTATATGAATGCCAGGGACTTGGGTGAGGCTTTAACCCAAACAGGATATTCTTGGGGGCAAAGAAGGAAGGAAAAAAGAAAGGAAGGAAGGAGAAAAAGAGAAAGAAAGAGAGACAGAGAGAGAACGTCGAACGTTGGACATTTCACTTCCTCCTCTGTTCCTACAAGGTAATGGTCAGAGAATAAACAGGCTAACTGCTACATTCTGCTTTTTTTTTTGTTTGTTTTGTTTTGTTTTGTTTTTTGTTTTTCGAGACAGGGTTTCTCTGTGGTTTTGGAGCCTGTCCTGGAACTAGCTCTTGTAGACCAGGCTGGTCTCGAACTCACAGAGATCCGCCTGCCTCTGCCTCCCAAGTGCTACATTCTGCTTTTGTAGGAAACACTTGTTTGGATGGCTGAAGCATCTGCAGGATAACTGTTACAAGATAAAGATTTGTTTACACCCAGACAGGAATATGTGTTATTTGACTCCTCAAATTAAAACTTTGAAGGTTTTTTCCTTTATACTCCACTGACTAACAATAGCCAGGGCATTACCTAGAGAACACCCGGGTTTGCTTCTGGTTGGTGTCTTTTTAATTAAAAGTCTATAATTCATTAAAACTTAGACTGAAGTCAGGCTCGTAAATTTCTAACAGACCTGGGACCCCCAGCAGAAGGGTAGCTTGCCCAGGGCTAGGTGCCCACACCTGAGTTAGCAGTCTCCAATGGGGAATCCAGAGGGTCAGACCCAGATTCTCTACCATGAACTGTGCTCTCATGGGCACGCCACAGACTTAGTAAGACAACCTAAAACAGCTTGACTCGTCTGAGACCTTCTCTAAAAAACCTCCTAAGTGTTTCATGCAAGCCAGCCATTTCTAGGAATAGAAACTGAAAGCAACTCTGAGTGCAGCCCCTTTCCTGGGGGTGGTTTGTATGAACAGAGCTCTTATCCAGCCGGGAAACTGTACACAGCAAGGGTGGGTGGAGACTAGGAATGATGAAGTAACTTGGGGAAGACCCGGCTGCCCATCACAAGGGTCCCACCTTTCTCTTTGCAGTTCTCCCTAGGACTCAAACTCCAGCACTCACGGCTTTTCTTCCTGAACATCCTGAGTCTGAATTCCAGTTCTAGATCATTCTGAGGGAACTGTCCTTGCTGCAGTGCATAGACCTCTCCTAAGAGGAGAGCTTTCCCCGAGGCACCACTGCCCTCAGATCAAGGTCACCACTGCTGAGGTGAGTGAAGGGTTCTAAGTTCAGCTTGGCCAATAGCCCTACGTGTGTGATAACGTGAGGAGGGGAGCACTGACTCCAGGGCAGGAGGACTTGGGGATTTCACTCAGGGAGCACTGACAGAAGCATCCTTCTGTGCTGTCTTCTGTGCCACAGAGCATCCCGAAGCAGAGAAGCAGCAGCCCTCCTTCTCCTTGCTTGTGTGAACCTAGCTGAACTTCTGAAGTAGTCGAGCTTGATGGAAGACAGCAGGCTGGGATACCCAGATGCTCTTGGAGTCTTTGCTGTACCCCATGGAGATAAAATTTCAGATGAGAAACAACGACAATCTCTCTGGCAAATCAGGTTGAGCCCTCTGGCTTTCAAAGGCTCCCCTGCTGTCAGTCAGCTGTTATTCTGATGGCCCCACCTTTACACTCCCTGCTGGTTCTCTGCCAGTTTGCAGAACATTTGGCCCTGTATTTTCACAATTTAGCTGTAACTTTAGGAGTTTCTTTTTCTGCCCTGTGTATCTGGTATTCTACAATCCTCTTGTATCTGTCTGGATGTGCGTTTCTCTCCTTAAACTTGGGGACATTCTTGCTATGATTGGTTGAGAATATTTTCTGCGCTGTTGGAATGGAGTTCTCCTTCTATGTGAATATATTTCATGGTGTTCCAAAGGTCACACATGGTTTGTTCACAGATTTTTCAATTTCTGTGGTCTTCCCTGATCAAATCCTCCAATTCCTCTACATTGTTGAGATTTTGATGGGGATTGCATTGAATCTATAGATTGCTTTTGGTAACATTGCCATTTTTACTATGTTGATTCTTCCTATCCAAGAGCATAGGAGATCTTTCCATTTTCTGGTATCTTCTTCAATTTCTTTCTTCAAATTCTTAAATTCTTGTCAAATAGGTCTTTCACTTCCTTGGTTAGTGTTACCCCAAGATATTTTATGTTATTTGTGGCTATTGCAAAAGGTGATGTTTCTCTGATTTCCCTCTCAGCTCCTTTATTCTTTGTGTATAAGAGGGCTACTGATTTTTTTGTGCTGATCTTGTATTCTGCCACATCACTGAAAGTATTTATCAGCTGTAGGAGTTTCTGATAGAGTTTTTAGAGTCACTTATGTACACTATCATATCATCTGCAAATAATGAAAGTTTGACTTCTTCCTTTCCAATTTGAATCCCCTTGATCTCCTTATGTTGTCTTATTGCTATTGATAAAACTTCAAAAATAATGTTGAATAGATATGGAGTGAACAGCCATATCTTGTTTCATTATAGTGGAATCACTTTGAGTTTCTCTCCATTTAATTTGATGTTTGCTGTCAGTTTACTGTATATTGTTTTTATTATATTTAGATATAATCCTTGTATACCTAATTTCTCCAAGACCTTTGTCATGAAGGGGTGTTGGATTTTGTTAAATGCTTTTTCAGCATCTAATTAAATGATTATATGGTTTCTTCTTTCTGTTTATTTATATGATGCATTACATTGATAGATTTTCATATGTTGAAACAGCCCTGCATCTTTGGGATGAAGCCTACTTGATCATGATGGATTATTATTTTTTTGATGTGTTCTTGGATTCAGTTTGCCAGTATTTTATTGAGAATTTTTTCATCCATGTTCATGAATGAGATTGGTCTGTAATTCTCTTTCTTGGTTGAGTCTTTGTGTGGCTTTGGTATCAGGGTAGCTTCATAAAAAGAGTTTGGCAATGACCCTTCTGTTTCTATTATGTGGAACACATTAAGGAGTGTAGGTATTAGCTCTTCTTGGAAGCTCTGGTAGAATTCTGCACTAAAACCATCCAGCCCTGGGCTTTTTTTGGTTGGGACGTTTTTGATGACAGCTTCTATTACCTCGTAGCTTATAGGTCTATTTAAATTGCTCATCTGGTCTTGATTTAATTTTGGTATATGGTATCAATCACAAAAATTATCCATTTATTTTACATTTTCTGATTTTGTGGAGTATAGGTCTTTATAGTAAGACCTAATGATTCTCTGAATTTCCTCAGTGTCTGTTGTTATGTCCCCCTTTTCATTTCTGAGTTTATTAATTTGAATGTTCTCTCTCCGCCTTTTGATTAGTTTGGATAAGGGTTTGTCAATCTTGTTGATTTTCTCAAAGAACCAGCTCTTTGTTTCATTGATTCTTTGGATTGTTTTTTGTGTTTCTATTTTGTTGATTTCAGCCTTCAATTGATTATTTCCTGTCTTTTACTCCTTCTGGGTCAGTCTGCTTCCTTTTTTTCTAGAGCTTTCAGGTGTGCCGTTAAAATCACTAATGTGAGCTTTCTCTGTTTTCTTTGTGTGGGCACTTAGTGCTATGAACTTTCCTCTTAGCTCTGCTTTCATAGTGTCCCATAGGTATGGATATGTTGTGCCTTTATTTTCGTTGAATTCAAGGAAGACTTTAATTTCTTTATTTCTTCCCTGACCCGGGGTGGTTCAGTAGTTGACTGTTCAGTTTCCATTGGTTTATAGGATTTCTGGGAGTAGTATTGTTGTTAAATTCTAACTTTACTTCATGGTGATCCGATAAGACACAGGGGGTTACTCTGATTTTTTTGTATCTGTGGATGTTTGCTTTGTTACTGAGTATGTGATCAGTTTTAGAGAAGGTTCCATGAGGTCCTTAAAAGAAGGTATATTCTTTTGTGTTTGGGTGGAATGTTCTATAGGTATCTGTTAAGTCCATTTGATTCATTACATCTGTTAATTCTCTTATTTCTCTATTAAATTTCTGTCTGGTTGACCTGCTCATTGGCGAGAGAGGAGTGTTGAAATCTCCTATTATTAGTGTGTGGGGTTCGATGTGCAATTTAAGTTTTAGTAATGTTTATTTTACATATGTGGGTGCTCTTGTATTAGGGGCATAGTTTTTCAGGATTGAGACTTCATCTTGATGAATTGTTTCTGTTATGAGTATAAAGTGTCCTTTTTCATCTCTTTTGATTGATTTTAGTTTGAGATCAATTTTGTTAGATATTAGGATAGCCACACCTGCTTGTTTCTTAGGTCCATTTGATTAGAAAATCTTTTCCTAATCCTTTACTCTGAGTTAGTGTGTGTCTTTGAGGTTGAAGTGTATTTCTTGTACACAGCAGAAGGCTGGATCCTGTTTTCATATCCATTCTCTTAGCATGTGTCTTTTTATAGGTAAATTGAGTCCATTGATATTAAGCGATATTAATGACCAGTAGTTGTCAACTCCAGTTATTTTGCAGTAGTAGTGTTTATGTGTTTCCCTTCTTTGGGTTATGCTGGTGGAGGGTTATCAGACGTCTGTGTTATTGTGGGTGTAGTTGGCTTCCTTGAGTTGAGGTTTTCCTTCTAGTACTTTTTATAAGGGTGGATTTGTGGATACATATTGTTTAAATCTGTTTTTGTCATGGAATATCTTGTTTTGTCCATCGATGGTGAAAGAAAGCTTTTCTGGGTATAGTAGTCTGGGCTTGCATCCATGGTCTCTTAGTGTCTGCAGTACATCTGTCCAGGACCTTCTGGTTTTCATGGTTTCCAATGAGAAGTCAGGTATAATTCTGATAAGTTTAACTTTATATGTTATTTGACCTTTTTCCTTTGCAGCTCTTAATATTCTTTCTTTATTCTTTATGTTTTGTGCTTTGATTATTATGTGATGAGGGGGTTTTTTTGTTCCAGTTTATTTGGTGTCCTGTAAGCTTCTTTTTTTTTTCCTTAACAAGAACAATAGTTTTTCAAGTTTAAAAACTGATCCCACAAGAGAAAATGGGCTTTTGCTTTCCTGTGTTAAAATGCTTCTTTACCCACACTAAACTTCGTAGTGATAGAATTTCTTAACCCTTTCTCTCTATTAATGTCATTAATGAAATAGGTTTATTGATGTGAAATCCTCAGCTGTACTTCTAAACTCAAGACTCTCAGTCCTGGTGACTCATTACAATCCTCCAAGGACCTTTATCAAAATACCTATTACAGGGTCTACCTCAACCCAATTAAATGAGAATCACTCAGGGGAATGTAGGGATCTAATTTTTTTCCCATGATATTTATTGGGCTCTACATTTTTCTCTGCTCTCCCCCTCCCCACTTCAATACTTCCCCAAGGTTCCCATGCTCCCAATTTACTCAGGAGAGCTTGTCTTTTTATACTTTATACTTCCCATGTAGATTATATCTATGTGAGTCTCTCTTAGTGTCCATATTGTTGTCTAAGTTCTCTGGGATTGTGGTTTGTAGGCTGGCTTTCTTTGCTTTATGTCTAAAAAACCACCTATGAGTGAGTACATGTGATAATTGTCTTTCTGTCTGGGTTACCTCACTCAAAATAATGTTTTCTAGCTCCATCCATTTTCCTGCAAAATTCAAGCTGTTGTTATTTTTTTCTGCTGTGTAGTACTTCGTTGTGTAAATGTACCACATTTTTTATCCATTCTTCAATTGAGGGGCATTTAGGTTGCTTCCAGGTTCTGGCTATGACAAAGAAAGCTGCTATGAACATCATTGAGCACATGTCCTTGTGGCACAATTGAGCATCCTTTGGATATATACACAAAAGTGGTATTATTGGGTCTTGAGGAAGGTTGTTTCCTAATTTTCTGAGAAATTGCCACACTGACATCCAAAAGGGTTGTACCAGCTTGCATCCCACCAGCAATGCAGAAGTGTTTCCTTTTCCCCACAACGTCTCCAGCATAAGTTGTCATCAGTGTTTTTGATCTTGGCCATTCTTATAGGTGTTGTTGTTTTGATTTGCATTTCTCTGATGGCTAAGGATGTTGAACATTTTCTTAAGTATCTTTCAGCCATTTTAGATTCCTCTGCTGAGAGTTCTCTGTTTAGGTCTGTACTCCATTTTTTATTGGATTATGTGATCTTTTGGTGTCTAATTTCTTGAGTTCTTTGTATATTTTAGAGATCAGACCTCTGTCTGATGTGGGGTTAGTGAAGATCTTTTCCTATCCTGTAGGCTGTCGTTTTGTCTTGTTGACCATGTCCTTTGCTTTACAGAAGCTTTTCAGTTTCAGGAGGTCCCATTTATTAATCATTTCTCTCAGTGTCTGTGCTTCTGGGGTTATATTTAGGAAGTGGTCTCCTGTGCCAATGTGCTCAAGTGAACTTCCCACTTTCTCTTCTATAAGGTTCAGTGTGGCTGGCTTTATGTTGAGGTCTTTGATCCATTTGAACTTGAGTTTGTGCACGGTGATAACTATGGGTCTATTTTCATTTTTCTACATGTTGATATCCAGTTATGCCAGCACCACTTGTTAAATATGCTTTCTTTTTTCTATTTGATATTTTTTGCATCTTTATCAAATATTAGGTGTTTGAAGATGTGTGGATTGATATCTGGGTCTTCTATTCAGTTCCATGGGTCCTCCTGTCTGTTCTTATGCCAGTACCAGGCTGTTTTCAGTACTGTAGCTCTGTAGTAGAGTTTGAAGTCAGGGATTGTGATGCCTCCAGAAGTTCTTTTGTTGTACAGGATTGTTTTGGCTATTCTGGGTTTTTTGCTTTTCCAAATGAAGTTGAGTACCATTCTTTCGAGGTCTTTAAGGAATTTTGCTGGGATTTTGATGGGCACCTGTAAGCTTCTTATACCTTAATAGGGATATCCTTCTTTAGTTTGGGACAATTTCTTCTATGATTTTGTTGAGTATATTTTCTGTGCCTTTAAGCTGGAGTTCTTCTCCATCTTCTACCCTTATTATTCTCAGGTTTGCTCTTTTCATGGTGTCCCAGATTTCCTGAATGTTTTATGTTAAGAATTTGTTGTATTTAATGTTTTCTTTGACCAATGAATCTATTTCCTCTATAGTATCTTCAGTGCCTGAGATTCTTTCTTCTATTTCTTGTATTCTGATGGTTATATTTGTCTCTGTAGTTCCTGTTCGCTTACCCATATATCCCCTATCCAGAATTCCCTTGGTTTGTGTTTTCTTTATTACCTGTAGTAATGTGGAGCAGTGGGTTGCTTTCCTGCCACCCAGCTCCCAGCTAGTTTACACCTGAAATAATTACATGGAAACTGTATTCATTTAAACACTGCCTGGCCCATTAGTGTTAGCCTCTTATTGGCTAACTCTCACATCTTGATTCATCCCATTTCTAATAATCTGTATGTCACCACGAGCTTGTGGCTTACTGAGAAAGATTCAGCATGTCTGACCTGGCAGCTTCATGGTGGGTGGCTCTTTCTGACTCTGCCTTCTTCCTCCCAGAATTCTGTTCTGTCTATTCCACCCACCTAATTTTTGGTCCTATCAAAAGGCCAAGGCAGTCTCTTTATTTAACCAGTGAAAGTAACACATAGACAGAAGATCCTCCTATACCAATTACCTTTATTTCCGTCTTCAAGTCTTGAACTGTTTCCTTTACCTGTTTGATTGCTTTTTCTTGGTTTTCTTGGGTATCTTTGAGGGATTTATTAATTTCTTCCAACTTTTTGTTTGTCTTCTCTTCTTTAAGGGAGTTTTTCACTTCCTCTTTAAAGGTCTCCATCAATTTCATGAAATTACATTTAAAGTCATTTTCTTCTACTTTTTCTGGGTTAAAATGATCAATTCTTCCTGTTGTGTGTCTGCTGGGTTCTAGTGTTTCCATTGCTTTTTAGGATGTTGGAGGAATTCTTGCATTGGCACCTCCTCATCTCTTTCTTCAAATGAGGCTGGCAGTGTCTTGGCGTCTAGGTCCAATCCTTGCTGTGGCTGTCTAAGTACTTGGGAGTTTTTCTTGGTCTGCCCTCTCTTAGGTCCCCTCAGTATTAGAGCAAACTGTGTTGCAGGGTTCCACAGAGCTCTCAGGCAGGCAAACAGGCCGGTTTGGGGGTGGGGTGGGTTGGGGAATAGCCCAGCTGCGGGAAAACTCCCTGTGGCTGGCTAGAAAAGCCGAGGAAATTGGGGAGGAGCCCCTGGGTTTTGTCCCACTAGGGAGGTCCCAGAGAGTTGGGTGTCCAGCTGTCCAGCACTGTGGCTGTTGACTCACCTCCCAGGTCCCCTCAATATTGGAGCAAGCTATGATTCAGGGTTCCACAGACCTCACAGGTGAAAAGGTGGGTTTGGGAGTGGGGTGGGTTGGGGGATAAACCAGCCACAGGAAAACTCCCTGCTGGCTGGCTAGAAAAGCTGAGGGAATTGGGGAGGGGTCCCTGGGTTTTGTCCCACTGGGGAGGTCCCAAAGAGTGAGGTGTCTGGCTGTCCGGCCCTGTTGTCACTGACTCACCTCTTAGGTCCCCTCAGTATTAGAGCAACTGGACATCTCTTTTCAATTCAGTCTTTTCTGTTCCTCCTCATTTCCTCATTATATAATAATTATGCAAAGAGACCAGAATCCTTGTGGACCTACAGACAATTCAGTAAAGGGTTGATACAAGGTAGAGGACCCTGCTAGAAGTGTTGCTTCTTTTAAGTCCTTTTAGGGTTGCCATCATGTATGAGTATCATTTTAATGAAAATAAAGGAATGTAAAGGAGACTTTAAACTGATAGTTAAGGTTGCAATAGGTAAGGTCACATAGTAATTGGAGTCTGAATTAGAGCAAGTAGTGCAAGGATATTCCTAGGAGGAAGTGAAGTGTGAGAAAGAGACCTCGTTATATCCCGGTAATTAGGGGAAGCAGCAACCAAGAGAAGAGAAGAAAGCCAATGCTGGATGTGAAATGGGACAGGGTCAGGGTCCTGCTTTATTGAACCAGCAAACACCAAGGCTTTGTCCTGCTTTATTAATGATCACAATTTCTCTCCTGTCTGCTCCCTTCAGCTCCATGGCTTGGGCCTCCAGCTTTGATGCATTCTTTAAGAATTTTAAGAGGGAAAGCCAAATCCTCTCTGAAGAAAACATCATCTTGATTAAATCCTACACTGAGACAAACAACCTCCAGAAAGCACTTTCTATAATCCACAATGCACTGAGAGACATCGAGAATGCCCCCCTGAACATTGCTGTGACAGGGGAGACAGGGACAGGGAAGTCCAAGTTCATCAATGCCCTGAGAGGGGTGGGGCAGGAAGACATAGGTGCAGCCCCACCGGGGTGACAGAGACAACCTGGGAAAGAATTCCGTACCTGCACCCAAAGCTTCCCCAAGTGACATTATGGGATCTACCTGGTATTGGATCCACTTCCTTCCCACCAGAAAACTACGTAGCAGAAATGAAGTTTGGTCAATATGACTTCTTTATTATCATCTCGTCTACACGCTTCAAAGAAAATGATGCCCAGCTAGCCAAAGCCATCACCAAGATGAAGATGAATTTCTACTTTGTCCGAACCAAGATAGATATGGACGTAGATAATGAACAGAAGAGTAAACCTAAGACTTTCAATAAGGAGAATGTCCTGGTGAAAATCCGAGGTGACTGTTCAAGGCATCTCCAGAAGGCTCTCTCCAGTGAGCCTCGAATCTTCTTGGTCTCTAACTTTGATGTGTCTGACTTTGACTTCCCAGAGCTGCAGACCACCCTACTGAGCGAGCTCCCAGCCCACAAGCGCCATGTCTTCACGCTGTCCTTGAACAGTGTTACTGAGGAAATCATTAACCTCAAGAGAGATTCCCTGAAGCAGAAAGTCTTCCTAGAGGCCCTGAAATCTGGAGCATTGGCCACCATTCCACTTGGTGGCATGATCATGGATGACATAGAGAACCTGGATGAAACGTTCGCATTCTACAAGTCCTACTTTGGCCAGGATGATGCCTCACTGAGAAACATTGCCAAGAAATTTAGCATACCTGTCAACACACTCAAGGCACGCCTTCGCTTTCCCCATTTGTTCACACAGATGAACAATGAGTCCTTAGAGGACAAACTATGGAAATATATCAAACACATTTCCTCAGTTACTGGTGGTCCGTTTGCTACTGGCATTTATTGCAAAAAGTCTTACTATTTGCAGAACCTTTTTATTGATACTGCAGCAAATGATGCCATAGCTCTTCTCAACAAGGAAGATCTTATAGAAAACAAGGTGGAACCATATATATATCTAAGTCCCCCGATTACTGGGAATGACGGGAAAATGAGGCACAAGTTCCGATCAGTGTTTACTTTTGGCCTTGCTTTGGACACTGAAACATAATTTACACCTGAGAAACAAACCTTGACTTCTGTGTGTGGTAATGCATACACCCGAACAAACAGCATGAGGGAGGAAGGTCTGCTTTGTCTCAGAAGCAGATAACTGCAGGTCACTTTCCAGAGGTGGCAGGTGGCAGAAGCGGTGGGGTCCATCCAAGCAGAAGGCCGTCTGGGAGACGACAGAGAAGCAGCAGACAGAGATAGAGGACACGAGGCAGGGAATTCACAGTCATGGGCTCCAGACCTACTAACAGCCCTGCCCCAGGATCCGCAGCGTGAAATACAGGAGCCTGTGGAACTCATTTTAGATTCCAAACACAATACTCTTGTATCCATAGCTTATTCTCTTTCTGAAAACCCAGACATCCGTGGATAAATTGATGCTGTAACTTGTATCCAAACAGCCTGGAGCAAGAAGCCTCTCTTCTTTGGTGTTGTTGGCTCTTCTTCAATGACTTGTCTGATGTAATTCACAATATAGAAGTTTGTCCAATGTGTCTCCTCACTCACGATTTAGTGTCATCTAAATACGGCTTCAGCTCACTCTACTAGTGGTTAGTGTATCTGGGTGGTACGACCTGGCCAGGTTCCCATGTAAAATTTATCCTCCCATCCCCATTATAATCCTTATTTTTTATTCCAGCCTTTACATACATGTGATATGTATACCTAGCCAGGCAGTGGTGGCGTACGCCTTTAATTCCAGCACCCAGGAGGCAGAGACAAGCAGATTTCTGTGAGTTCAAGGCTAGCCCAGTCTACAGAGTGAGGTCCAGAACAGCCTGTTACACAGAGAAACCCTATCTTGGAAAAAAAATGTATATCTAAATATATACATATATTATAATGTGCTTCAATACTTCTGATCACAGAACAGCCATTGTGCCATGTAGCAGAAGGGATCTATCAGCAGGTGGCATGGCCTGTTCCTAGTGAAGTCTGTTTCTGAGGGTGGGAGCCGCTTGGTCCTGTTTACAGGAAAGTACAAGTATGTGCCATTACCATGGTAACAGCAGTAAACATCTACCTGCTCTGACTGTGGCGTTTCAGTCCCCAGAGTCGGGTTTATTTATTCTCCTGACAGGTTAGAATGGCAGGGTGAGCAGAGACTGTGGGAGAGGGGCTGATGCTACCATCTGGAGGCTCTGTCTCAAATTGTCTGGAGACACAGCCATCCCTTCTCCCTACCATACACACATCCTGTCACAGTCTTACTGATGTCCTGCCTATGCCCTGACCACAAACTCTTCCTTGGTTTCACTATGGGAGTCACAGCACAATTCTAGGAGTTGGAGAACTGGGGCAGAGCAGCTGACTTCAGCACCTGGAAGCCCTGACTCCTATTTCTGTGCCAGTGTATTGTGAGCTGAGGAGGGGAGAGAGGACAGCAGCTACATTTGTCCGTGGGTAACAGGATACTGAGGAAGTTTATTCCTTTAGAACTTTGATCTCATAGTGAGACCAGCAAGGAAAGAGGGAGTCAAGGTCACATGTGGGAACAGAGTCTGCAAAAACTCAAATCTGATGACCTCAGAGCTAAGACACCTCCACTGTCTCTGAGGGGAACATGGGATCCTTTCTTTAGTTACAGAGAAAATTGTAGAAGACAAAGACCATCGTTCTGGGGCAACAACAAGTACAATGCTGTGTGCCTGATGCACATATGCTTGTGAATGAGTTTGCGTGTGTGCACGCGCAGGGGTAAATCTGTATGTACGTGTGTTTGTGTGTAACTCATGACCCAGTACTTGTAGCTACATGCTAACTGCGTGGCACTAGCACTTGACCATGTGACTCTGCTAGGCTTTGCTCTTTTCTCCTATTCCCTCTGCCTTGCTGAAAACCACCAAGTTACATTCCTAAAGCTGACCACCAAGGTCCTCTCACCTATTTGGCCACTTCCTCCTCCTGAGGCCGACTACCAAGGTCCAGTTATCAAAGTATTTAAGTCCAGAAATCAACGACCCTCTTTGGCTCACCTAATTAACATGCCCAATCAAAATACGACACAGCTTCCTAGCCCATTCTAACACTGATCTCTCCTTTTTCTTAAAAATTACACCTTTAAGGTCATTTGCTGCTGGTTTTCTTCCTGAGTCAGAAAGCAGTCATTTTAACCCTCCCCTGTTTCATAAAGGATCTCTCTGTCGAAATAAGTGTATGGGTGTGGGTTTGCCTATTATGGGGTCCGGGAGGGAGCCCCCACTTTGCGGGGGAGGTTCTCCTCATTGGTGCTGAGAGTGGATGGGCCAGGAATCTCTCAGCCCTTTTCCATACATTCAAGTCCTCTGTCTCCCAATTCCCTCATCCAATAGTGGCTGATTGGTAAGTCCCCCACTTGGCTGTCCTAAATAATCACCAGGTAATTGGGTGAAAGTCACTCAGTGTCTAGTGTCCCCACTCTGTCCTGTAGAATTGGAGAGACTGCACCTCACCTTACAGTGAACTCCCATGGACTGACTGCTAGTGCTAGCTAGGCACATTCAGTCCAGTCTGGTTAGGTAGGGATTTCCCCCTTTCATTCTTGGTGGTCGCACTGCCTGAATCTGGTACCTCTCCTCCTCCAAAAAGACCTGACAGTGGGTTGTAGATTCATCCTCCTATCATCTCCCAGGCCCCCAAAAAGCCCTGATCTGCAGCCCACACTCACTCCCTGAACAGCTTGGCTCCAAGCCCCAATCCAATAAAAGAAACACACACTGAAAATGGGACTCAAGTTAGAGGAAGAGACACTTTGTCCCCAAACCTATAGCCGGAGAAAATTTCTTGGACCTTGGAACCAGGACCAGAAGAACACACTAAGCCCCTATATTCAGAGCATATGAAAGATATTTTCCCTGGTCCCAAAATTAGAGTCAAAAAGGTAAAAAGAACCGAAAAAAAAAAGAAATACAGTTTGATCCCAGAATCAAAGCTCTCTCTGCCCCTGACACAAAACCACCCAATCCCTGAGCATGGAAAACAAACCAATCACTGAGCACCTAGAGGCAGTTGGTAATTCCCTCAGGCCTGGAAATCTCTTTCCTTCAGAGGGGACAGCCAATGCCAACTCTGGAAGTCTGGAATTCCCTTCACTCCACTCAGGGGCAGCCAATCACAAGCACAGAGACTTGGAATCCCCAAAGCCTCTTCCCCAGTATAGACCCCCTCTTTTCACAAACCCCTGTGCTCTTCCTGTTGCTGCTGGAAGAACAGAGGTATCCAAGTAAACTCACAATAAAGACACTTTGCTTTTGCTTTGGAAATGGTATCATGATGACTTTTTCGGACTTTGGGCGTAACAAAATTAACTCATACCCTGTCTGAGTGTGAGAAAGGCTTGGTTTTTATAAGTGATGTCCAGCAGACGGCACAGCCATCCAAGCGAGCAAGCATCTCCAACAATAACAGACCTTACATTACCCTGTTTAATCTTGTGACCCATTGCCTTGGAGGAATAGCTGGAGCAGTAAAATATTTTACAGCAATTAGCAACTTTTTAAGAATAGCCCAACTGTATCAGGAAATGGTCCATCTCAGGCCAGCTGACAGGGCACATTCTAAGCAGGAGCAACTTCCTCATGGCTTCTACAAGCTAAATACAATGTTGTTTTTACAGTCACAGTAAATTATCCTCTAAACATAGTGCTCGCCATCACAGGGGAAATCTCCATGAGTGGCTGGGGAGACCACTCATTTCTCCCGTGAGCTCATTTGCCAGGCAGCCTTGTCTGATTGGCGAAGTCTGAGCCAGTGAGAGTGTCTGTCTCAAAGTCAGGAGAATAGTCCTGAGTGACAACAGCATCTGCACACACGCGTCCACCTACATTGCCCACTGGTGAGAGACAGACAATCAACAGGACAGCAGCACAGGGTGCGGGGTTACAGCAAGAGTCTGCAAACGCTGAACCCCAGGATCCCTGGTGTGAAGGTCAATAGTTGCCATCATCTGAACAGAGGGTCTTGAGGTGGTGGAGTAAAATGGTCAGTGCTGGGGAGCACAGGAGGACACTGGAGTCGGCTACCAAGGTCCCAAGCACCCAGGAAACCCTGGATTTGGGCTAGGGTCACTTCAACAGAGCTCTGCCTCTCTGTCTAAAGGAGGATGTGAAACCTATTCCCCTGATGTGTGCAAACCAACGCCCTAGTTCAAAGAACAGAAACCAAACCCTCCTCTAACTGCAGCCCCTCCCTTTAGGGACCAAGCAGGCAGATTGGAATGTAGGAAGTGCAGGGCAGAGAGCAGAGACTGTGAGGGGCAGGATCTGGAAGGAAATCTGGGCAGATCAGCCTTTGCTTCCCAGCTGTTCTGCTCTCCGAAAACACCAGAAACCCAGCACTCTACATTCGGTCTGGCTGCTGGACATCCCAGTTAAGAAGACGCCATAGACAGCTACCCCAGCGACCTTGTTCCCAGGGAAGAGGGGACATCACAGGAGGGTCACTCACTTCATCACTGGGGAGCAGGTATGTGAAGGAATCTAAGCGCTGCTTGACCAGAAATCCTCCTTACTTATGACATGGCAGGGGAATTCCTGGTACCAGGGCAGAGGAGCTTGTATTCTGGTTTATTTCACTCAGGGATTTTTTTTTTTTAATGGTTGGGCCCTTCTCTGTCTTCTGCACCACAGAGGACCCCAACCCACCAGCAAGGCAGCAACAATCTCTTCTATCTCCTGCACATTCCTGGGCCTGTTGCTCTTCTGAGGAGAGCTTCAGTGTGGAGAAGGGGGGCAGACTGTGTGAGCAGACTCCCCAGAGTCATTGCTGTCACCTGTTTGGGGTAGGTTTTGTTCTTGGAGCTGTTTGTTGTTTTCATTGTTTTGGTTGCTGTTTGAAACTGGATCCCTCTGTGTGCCTCTGGCTGGTCTAGGACATGAAATCAGGCGATGCTCAAACTCAGAATCTATCTACCTCATCCTGCTAGTGCTGAGATTAAAGGCGTGTCCCACAACACCCTGCTTTACTATAATTATTTTATTTACCCCACAGTGATAAAATGCTATAATTAGAACACCCACTGGTATTTCCTGGTGAACAATGAATCTATGAAAAACCATGAACTGGACCTTGACCACCTGTAGAGTAGAAAGGTCTTTGGGTTGGGTTTTGAAGAGGAAGCCTCTAAGTGGTCTTTTTCTCTGGCTCACATCAACTATTTTCTCTGCATTGAGGAAACTGAGGCAGGGCATAAACTCTTTCAGTGATTACTTTACTGAGGTTTGGCCTTTTCCAATCCTTCAGAGAGTATGCCACGCTCAGTACTGACCTGAAGATCATGCAGGCATATATATTTTACTGCAATAAAATAGCACATTAATTATTCTCTCAAACTTTCCATATAGTATTCAAATATTATCAGTAAATTTTCTCTTTACTCAGATGTCAAAATTTTTGTCATTTAATATATTTTTTGAGAGCCTCATGCATGAACACTGCATCTAGCTCACTCCAGGTTTCCTCTCTCCTCACTCGAAATCTTCCCATCTCTCAATTACTGATCTATTCTTTAATTATTATCATGATATGTATGTACATATGCAATGGTGGCTACTTTGCCCACTTTCAAGAATTCTCATTGTTTCATACATATATTTATAAGAATATATCAAGGCTAAGGTAGTTGTTTTTTTGTCTCTCAGTCCTTTATGGAAGTTCAGATTAGTTACATAAAACAAGAAGTACATAGAGCCTAGCATAGGAAATCTATTCATGAACAGCCTTCATTTTGTATTAACTCATTTGTTTATTTGGTAAGGTACAAGTACATTTGTTAAAGTTGACCAAATGGAACATAATATAATTTTTAAAATTCAGTGAACACCAACAGAGTAGACCAGACTGCACAACTGAGTAGTAAACTCTTTCCTATACCATGGTGCTATGAGTGCACACACATTGGGTCCTGTGTCAAATGGATTTCCTGCCGTGGGTGTTGTCGGAAGCTGCAAAGATGCTGCTCCCAGATTCTGGATCTCTTCCACTTTGTATCCTGCATCTTTCCAGGTGTCCCCAAGTGGCACCGTCTCTCACTATTGAATGGCTCAAATGAACCCTTGACTGCCTTCCACGCTTTCTCCTCACTTCTGAATTTGAACTCCTCGTTCCAGCCACAGGTCGACCGGCAGTTCTCCAGATGCACCACAGTGCGCCATCTTTATCTCCACGCACGAGCTCTCTTCACTCCCGCCCTTTCCATCGCCTAGCCCGCTCCACACAGCATTCGACACCTTGCTTAGATGTCGCTTCCTTTTGAAAATCTTTCAAGGCCATTGCTTCCCAGCAATCCCACTGATACCTGGTTCAGATGGTAGCATGTGTGACGCAGGCCAAATGGCAAATTCTGAGCATCAGAGCCTCTGTCTGGATGTTTTGAAGTCAGGGACAGGTCATTCCTGAGAAACGGCAGCCATTTAGAAGTGAAGCTGGGGTGGCAACTGCTAGGGGCTCACAAAGGTGCTTGTGTTACCCTGGTTCTGGACACAACTTGAGACCAAGAACAGAGATGGCCTCAGCATTTTCCCCGCCTTGGCATTGCTTTCTCTGTCTGGGATCTTTTGTAATTTCAAACGGAACTTTAAGAGTCTTTCTGCTTCAGTGAATGATGGCACACCAGACAGAGGTCTTGGGATCATTGCCCAGGCTGACCTCAAACTTGTGATCCATAGCACGACCTCCTTAGTGCTGCTGGTGTAGGTCTGAATTTATCTTGATGAACTAAAAATGCTTCAAAGAGGAAAATGACCAAGGGTAAAGGAGTCTCAGTCAAGCCAACATATATGATCAGGCTAGAAGTAAATGCAGTTGAGTCCTGAGCATTTGATTAAAAGGGGGAAAGACCCCATTTGTAATATGTGTGGTTAAAGGGACTCTCCTTTCTCGTTGGCTTGTCTTTCTGAACTAATTCTTTGACCTTCCTGGTTCTTTCCTCCCTTAGTACCATCAGCTGTTACCAGCCATGGGTCAGTCCTCCTCTTCTGCACCCCCTCAGAAGGAGGAGCCTGATTTGACCTCCAGCCTTGACACAAATCTTCACAATTTCAAGATGGAAACCAAGATCCTGTCTCAGGAATTAACCACCTTGATTGGATCATACCTAAAGGACGGGAACCTGAGGGGAACAGTTTCTGCAATCAGCGATGCTCTGAGTGACATCGAGAAAATCCCACTAAACATTGCAGTGATGGGGGAGATTGGGGCTGGAAAATCCAGTCTCATCAATGCTCTACAGGGAGTGGGGCCTGATGAAGAGGGTGCGGCTGCTTCCACCGGAGTGATATGTACCACCACTGAGAGAAAACCATACCCATACTCCAAGGTTCCCAGTGTGACACTATGGGACCTGCCGGGCATCGGGTCCACTGCCTTCCAACCACATGATTATCTGAAGAAAATCAAGTTTGAGGAGTATGACTTCTTCATTATTGTCTCTTCTGGACGCTTTAAACACAATGACGCAGAACTAGCCAAAGCCATCGTGCAAGTGAATAGGCGTTTCTATTTTGTTCAAACCCACACAGACAATGATCTAATGGCTCAAAAGCAGCGTAGTCCTCAGAGATTCAATAGAGAGAACACCTTAAAGCAGATTCGAAATTCCATCTCAAGTATACTTAAGGAAGTGACCCAGCAGGAGCCTCCAGTCTTCTTAGTCTCTAACTTTGATGTGTCTGACTTTGACTTCCCAGAGCTGGAGGCCACCCTTCTGAGGGAGCTCCCAGACCACAAGCGTCACATATTCATGCTCGCTTTGTCAGTTGTTACGCAGTCCGCCATAGACCAGAAGAGGGACACACTGAAACAGGAGGTCTGGAGGGATTCCGTAATGCCAAGGGCATGGGTCACCATACCAT
Organism: Chionomys nivalis; assembly: GCF_950005125.1. NCBI lineage: Eukaryota > Metazoa > Chordata > Mammalia > Rodentia > Cricetidae > Chionomys > Chionomys nivalis. The sequence goes on along the minus strand of NC_080092.1, from coordinate 31,209,172 downwards.
TTAAGGGCTTGACCAAAAATGACATAGAGAAGTTAAAAGAGACTTTGAACTCCTGCAGATCCTCCTTTGGCCTAGATGAGGCATCCCTAGAAAACATCGCTGAGGATTTGCACGTGGCCCTGGAGGAACTCAAGGAGAACATTAAGTCTCCACATTTGTTCTCTGAAGAGCAGGGTAAATCCTTAACAGATAAACTTTTGGAGTACATTAGCCGTCCTTACTTTTCAAAGACTTTCCACTTGCAAAATTTCTTCATTGACACTGTGGCAAATGATATTAAAATTCTCCTTAGCAAAGAAGAACTTTTCACAGAGAGGGTAAGTTCATTTCAACTCTAAAGCCTCTCTATATTAGGAGGTGTCAATGTGTCAAAACTGTTTTCCACAGTTGTTCCAAAAAGAACCTTTCTATGCATTTTCTTGAAGTGTTTCAAGGTGTTGTCAAGTTTATTTTCTGCACCTGTTGAAATCTTATGATCTGTTGGAGAAGGCTGCTTGTTCCTTCCCAGCTGCTTAGACCCAAAATAGCCACACAGAAATATATTATTTGCAATGCTGTTTGAACAATAGCTTAAGTGTATTGCTAGCTAGCTCTTATATCATTGGTTCCCATTTCTATTAATCTGTGTATCACCACGTGTCTGAGGCGTACCAGCAAGGTTCCTGCACGTCTGACTCCAGTGGTGGCTACATGACTTCCTGTTGCCTCCGCCTACTCTTTCTATATGTCTCATTCAACCTGGCTTTACTCTGTTAAGCCACTGGGCAAAAGCAGTTTCTTTATTAACCAATAAAAGCAACACATAGACAGAAAGACTTCCCACACCAATGGTCTCTCAGATTCAGACTTATCGGATGCACTCTTAAGGTTTTTCCCTACAAATTGTCTCATTACTGTGGTGTTTATTTGCTTTGTTTTTTTTTAAATATTTATTTATTATGTATATAATATTCTGTCTGTGTGTATGCCTGCAGGCCAGAAGAGGGCACCAGACCCCATTACAGATGGTTGTGAGCCACCATGTGGTTGCTGGGAATTGAACTCAGGACCTTTGGAAGAGCAGGCAATGCTCTAAACCTCTGAGCCATCTCTCCAGCCCTATTTGCATTGTTTTTATGAAATATTTCCATTAGATGGAATCCTTCTTGTCAGTTTGCTTTTGTTTCATATGCTATGGGTCCCTATGTCCTGATGTTCCGATGAAATTTATCATATATATTTCCCTTTAGAAATTTCAATTTTCCCTTCTAATATCAAGCTCATTGGCCAGTTGAGTTGGTTTTTGTATAGGGTGAAAGCTAAGGTCATGTTTTAGTCTTGCCTGATGTGCAGTTTGCTCAGTTCTGCTTGTCGAACACTGTGTCCTTTGTGCAGTATTAGTTTTGGAAGCCTCACTGAGATGTTGATTGACTGTAGGTGTCCCCAGGTGGCTGTACATGTATGCCAACATTTCTGGGTCCTCTCTCCTGCTCAGGTGATTGGACTATAGACCCATTTCCATGCTACTGTCATACTGTTTTCTGTGGTTCTGTTTTATTCCTTGAAAGCAGGTATTTTGGTGCCTCCTTGCCCTGTTTTTTTGTTTGTTTGTTTGTTTTTGACCAATGCTGTTGGGCCATTAGCATTTGCTTGTTCTTCCATGTACATTTTATCATTCCACAGTCTAGTTTTATTTTATGTAATAGGAGCTGCGGGCCACTTCCCGTCTCCCAGTTCCCGGCCACGGGCCAGCTTTACCCAAAATAATTACACGGAAACTGTATTCTTTTAAATACTGCCTGGCCCGTTATCTATAGCTTCTTATTGGCTAATTTTCACATCTTGCTTTAACCCATATTTAGTAATCTCTGTAGCACCACGAGGTGGCTTACCAGGAACGTTCTTAACCTGCATCTGTCTCGGGTGGGAGAATCATGGTGACTAACTCATTTCCCTTCTTCCCAGCATTCTGTTCTGTCTACTCCACCCACCTAAGGGCTGGCCTAACAAATGGGCCAAGGCAGTTTCTTTATTAACCAATGAAATCAACACAAACAGATTGACAGATGACAATACTACATCAATTTTAAATGACACTGATATTTTAGATGAGGTTTAATTGGGACTGAAGATTACTATACAAAGTATGGACGATTTGACAACATTTAGTGTTTATAGGCTATAAACATGGCAGTCTTAGCATTTTTTGTAGCCTTGTTTGAGATTTCTTTCATCAGTGTTTTGTGAGCATTGTTCAATGCTTTCCATTTCCTTGGTTAATAATTGAATTTGATTGCTCCCTGCCTTTCTTTCCTTTCCTTTTTTCCTTTCCTTTTTATCTTTCCTCTCCTCTCTTTTCCTTTCCTTTCCCTTCCTTTCTTTTCTGCTTTTCTCTTCACTTTCCTATCTGCTGTATGTGTATCTGTGCCTATTATAAACAGACTTTCAAGGTTTCTTACAAAGTTTTACACTTCAGACTTTCTAAAGCAAATCTTGCATTATCGTTCCAATTTCATTCATCAGTATTCTTTGGATTTCAGTAAGTTTTTTTCTTGTTTCTTATTATAGTTTTGGTTTACATACAGCATAGTAGGTTATATTATGGCATTTACATACAAGTGTGCTGTTATACATTCTAATTCATTCTGATATGTTCTTATTCATTCATATGTTCTTACCCATTACCCTGCTGCCGTCCATCATGCCCTTGTGCATATCTGGCTAGCTCCCTTTTCCCCACAGAGTCCCTTCTTTTCCTCCTTATCATATAGACTCTATTACTCACCCTATGCATTTCCTCCTTTAACATTTCTTCTGCTGCTCATGTGATTGGAATTTTTATCATTGTTTTTGAAATATTTTTTAAATTAATTAATTTATTTATTTAATTAGTAAAGATTTCTGCCTCTTCCCTGCCACCACCTCCCATTTCCCTCCCCCTCCCCCAATCAAGTCTTCCTCCCTCCTCAGCCCAAAGAGCAATCAGGTTTCCCTGCCCTGTGGGAGGTCCAAGGACCACCCACCTCCATCCAGGTCTATTAAGGTGAGCATCCAAACTACCTTGTTTTTGAAATATTTAAAAGAAATGCCATTTATTTTAACTTCTTCAGAATCTTTTACTAGAGAGTTATGATCCTTTCTGTGTATCACTGCCTCGGCCATTTTTAATAATTCTTGTGTTCTATGTAACAATTCTTGCTTCTCAGTGAAAATCTCTACTACTTAAATAGGATATCTGTACTAAGCAGCTTCTCCAGAAAATGTGTCTTAAGAGTTTGGCTTGTTATGGGATATTGGGTTTATTTCCAGCTGACCATCACAGTGTAAGTGCTATGTCTTCATTCTGGAGGCAATTAGTGAGTTTTGTCTCAGTCCATTCCATGTCAGAATAGTCAAGAACCATTGTCTCAGCAGATCACACAAGATTGGGGACTTTCATGCATTACAATCAACTGTGACATAAATAGTACAATATAAGAAATGTATCAAACATGAATTTATATTCATTTTTGTAGCCACAATGACCAGGAGTTCCTAAACATTTCACTTACTTGTCAATCAGTTGTGGGCAGATTTCCAGCACTGGAGAGGCAGAGACAGGTAGACCCCTAGGACTCATACTACATACATGTGCACTTGCACACACGCATGCAGCTTCACACACAACATCTCAAGTTATTCACCTGAGAGTTTTGATATTTTCATGTATTACTCTGAATGATTGTAGCATCTGTAATGCTGTGTCATTCCCCCCACCCCCCACCCTTCCCTTACTGTTATTGGTGGCATGGCTTCCAACAAGGTGATTGGCCAAATCACAAATAGAATTCTGTATACCTGAAGCTCCTATATTGAATTATATCATACGCCAGAATATTAGAGCAACTTGAAGCCAGTCTCTCATGACTGCCTGCTTTTACCTTCTGTTCTAGTTGCAATTCTAGTGCCCTGTCTGTGTTTCTAACATCAAAAGAAAAGGATACAAGTGTAGATCTGCACCTTCTCCCAAAGCTCTGGTATCTTTAGGATCAGAATTGATAAATGTGGATCTACACTCAAAGCTATCATGAAGTCTGGTTTTGTACAATTCATGAATTAGAAAGAGTTTTAATAGCCTTGTAAGATCATAATAAACTGTAAGTATGTGACAGAAACTGGATGTGACATATAGAGTTCAAAATATGAAACCTGTGGACATTTAAGGGAAACATGTGTCGCTTCCCAATGGAACCTGTCTGAGTTTACCTCACCTCTTCTGCTTCTGATGGTTTTTCAGGGAAGGGGTTTGATGGGAATTCATTTCTTCAGGTTTTTTTTTTTGTTGTTGTTGTTTTGTTTTTTCGAGACAGGGTTTCTCTGTAGCTTTGGAGCCTGTCCTGAAACTAGCTCTTGTAGACCAGGCTGGCCTCAAACTCATAGAGATCTATCTGTGTCTGCCTCCTGAGTACTGGGATTAAAGGCGTGCATCGCCACCACCCAGCTTCAGATTTTTTAACTTTAAGAAAATGAGGACACATTTTTAAAAAAATTTGTTTTAGATTTATTTATTTATTATGTATACAACATTCATTCCATGTATGCTAGCAGGCCAGAAGAGGGCACCAGATCTCATTATAGGTGGCTGTGAGCCACAATGTGGTTGCTGAGAATTGAACTCATGACCTCTGGAGTGCTCTTAACCTCTGAGCCACTCTCCAGCCTGAAGACACATTTTTTTACTGTCTTCTTTGTGCTCTCCCTCCCTCCCTCTCTCTCTCTCTCTCTCTCTCTCTGTCTCTGTCTCTCTGTCTCTGTCTCTCTGTCTCTCTGTCTTTCTGTATCCAGTTTGGGATTTTTCATTTTTGTTGGTTGTTTGTTTAAGATTTAAAGACCAAACCACTAGAAAGCAGGGGCACACGGGGAATTTGCTTACCAATGAGGCTGCCCCCTACTTCCCCTGTTGAAAATAAAAAAATAACATAGATTTTTAATAATGATTTTTTTTAATTTATCCATTTTTAAGTTTTCAAACAAGCACATACTACATGTTAAGTATAGCTCCTATTAGTTCCTTTGTTCCTGAGATAGTTTCTCTTTCCCTTTCATATCATACATACATATGTAACTATATAAAATCTATATAAAATCTAAGATTCATGAATAACAAAATATATTTCTCTTTCTGCGTCTGGTTTAATGACTTAAAACAATTATCTCCAGATACAGCTGCTTTCCTACAAATGCCATAGTTTCTGTCTTCTTTATGGCTAGAACAAAGTCCATCACACCTGGGTAGTGATGTGTCCACCCCTCTGTGGGACACATAATGAATCTTGTCCACTCCCAACCTCATGTTCCTTCTCCCTTCACTCACACTCCTCCCAAGAGAAGCCGGGAGAGCTGTGCTAAGGGAGCAGAGGGTGTGAGACCTAAGAGCAATGCTTGTGAGCTCACAAGAGGCAGGAAGCCTTCCCAGGAGAGACGTTGATGGAGGATTTGCTGTGTTGCTGATCTCTGCCAATAGGGGTTTGACATTGTATGGGTAGTCACTTTAAAAGGAGTAAACAGAATCTGAAGATAATTGTAGATAAGATATAAACACAAGGGAAGGTAATTGCAGGGAATAAGTGGACCTTGAATCAGACAGCAAGGAAAGAGGGAAGCCATTGGAGAAGTAGAACCTGAGAAAGAGGGCATTTGCCAGAAATCAAGGCAGCAGCCAGGGACAAGGGGGTGTCTGCCTCTAAAGGGCACAGAGAATGAAGTCCTGTTTTACCGCAGCAACAAAGCCCTAGGCTCTGCTCTGCTGCACTCATAATTGCAATGTCTCTCTTGTCTCCTCTCTTCAGCATCTTTTCTTGGAAACAGCTGCATGCAAGCCTTCCAGACCCTCCCCTTCAACGGCTCAGCTTTTGGCATCCAGCTTTGAAAATTTTTTTAAGAACTTCAAGAAGGAAAACAAAATCCTCTCTGAGGAAACTATCACCTTGATTGAATCCCACCTGGAGAATAAGAACCTCCCGGGAGCGGTTTCTGCAATCAGCAATGCTCTGAGAAACATCGACAGAGCCCCACTGAACATTGCAGTGACGGGAGAAGCAGGGGTAGGCAAATCCAGCTTTATCAATGCCCTGCGGGGAGTGAGGGATGAAGAAGAAGGCGCAGCTCCCACTGGGGTGAAGGAGACAACCATGGAGAGAACTCCATACCCCCACCCAAAGCTTCCCATGGTGACAATATGGGACCTGCCTGGCATTGGGTCCACATCCTTCCCTCCCCAAAACTACCTAACAGACATGAAGTTTGCTGAGTATGACTTCTTCATTATCATCTCAGCTACACGCTTCAAAGACATTGATGCACGTCTGGCCAAAGCCATCGCCAAGATGAATACAAAGTTCTACTTTGTCCGAACCAAGATAGATCAAGATCTAAGTAATGAACAGAAAAGTAAACCTAAGACTTTCAATAGAGACAGCATCTTAAAGAAAATCCGAAGCAACTGTTCAAGGCATCTCCAGGAGACTCTCTCCAGTGAGCCCCCAGTCTTCTTGGTCTCTAACTTTGATGTGTCCGACTTTGACTTCCCAGAGCTGGAGACCACCCTACTGAGCGAGCTCCCAGCCCACAAGCGCCATGTCTTCATGCTGTCCTTGCACAGTGTTACTGAGACTGCCATTGACCGGAAGAGGGATTTCCTGAAACAGAAGATCTGGCTGGAGGCCTTGAAGGCTGGAGCTTGGGCCACCATTCCATTTGGGGGCTTGGTCCTAGATAAGATTCAGAAGGTAGAGGAGACCTTGGACCTGTACAGGTCCTACTTTGGACTGGATGATGCCTCGCTGGAAAATATTGCCAAGGATTTTAATGTGTCTGTCAATGAAATCAAAGCACACCTTAAGTCTCTCCGTTTGCTAACAAGGACCAACGACATGTCCTTAGAAGAAAAACTATGGAAATACATTGAATATATTTCCTCTGTTACTGGGGGGCCACTTGCCACAGGCCTTTACTTTAGAAAGACTTTCTATTTGAAAAATCTCTTCATTGATACCGTGTCAAGTGATGCCAAGACTCTTCTTAATAAGGAGTTTTTATCAGAGAAGCTGACTGACCCCCCAGAATACTGGGAAGCAGCGATGGAGCTATGAGGCACTTACCTTCGGGCTAACTTTGGTCACTGACTTATGACATACTTTGAAGCAGCAAACGTTTTCTATGAAAGACCAGAGGATTCACCTCTTTCAGAGACTGTGGCAAGCTGAAGAAGAGTTATCAACAACATAAACACACATGGGAAAAACTCTCTCACTAAAATATCACGTATGAGAACACATGGGCATATACAAGTAACTTGTAATATCCTTCTGGAATCAACCTTGGATAGTTCTTCTCATGGAGATTTCCCAGGCATTGCCACAAGAATATCTTTTGGGGTTATGAAGGACGGGGGCTGATTCCCAGAACACATCTCCACATGAAGCAGTATCTCCTGGACACAAGAGCCACATGGTAGATGGGACTGTGACCATTGTCCATGCTACCTCTAGGATGGACACAAGAGCCTCAGCAGCCTTCCTTAAGTGAAGAGGCAAATCCCATAACCCCTTTCTTCTATCCTTAGCTCTAAGTCCAGAACCACATGACCAAAGCTGCCAAGTTACACTGCTTGCCAGGGCTAGAAAATGGCCCCCTTGTTCATTTACATCTTCACCAGCTACCTGGTTTTGATGGTTCCCATCACTGCCTAAGCTTGACCATTTGGAAACTTGCTCTGTAGACCAGGCTGGCCTCAAACTCAGAGATTGACCAGCCTCTGTCTTCCCAGTGCTGGGATTAAAGGTGTGTACCACCACACCAGGCTCTAAACTTTTCTCTAGTGTCTTTCCAGGAGTTGAAATTTAGCTGGGTGGGATTTTGCCCTGAGATCACCGCTCCCTTTAGTACATTTCTTAATCTGTTTATCTCCTTGGACACAGGATTTAGCTCTATTCCACTTCCTGGTGCTTTTTTTTTCTCCTTAAAATTTACATTTTGTAATTTACCCTGCTCAGATTGCTCTTTTTCATTATAAATCTTCATTAGAGTTAACACTAATTCATTAGCATTAACCTGACAGTACATACCAGGCTATTTTGATATTTCTTCTGCCAATGGAATTAATCCAAAAGTCTTAACTTTAGCCTCAGGCAGACTCTTCAGACAAGGGCAGAAGACACCTACTTTCTTCACTAAAATGTTACAAGAGCTATCTACTAAGGCAGCATACTAAAATTCTCCCATGTAACCTCTTAAGCAAACCCCCCAGAATTCATCAAATCACATTCAACACCACTGTCTTCCATGCTAGTACTAGTATGGTCCATTAAGCAGTACTTAAAGCATTCAACTGCTTTTCTAATCCACAGTCCTAACGTCCATATTCCTTCAAACAAAAGCATGGTCAGGCCTATAACAGCAATACCCCACTTTTGGTACAAACATCTGTCTGAGTTAGGGTTTCTGATACTGTGAAGAGACACCATGACCACAGCAACTCTTGTAAAGGAAACATTTAATTGAGGTAGAAACATTTAATTGTGGTGGAAACATTTAATTCAGATAATCAGTCCATTATTAATGTAATGTTCTATCCCTTTAAGAGACAAGCCATGCCCACTCTCTCCCTGTCTGCTGAGGCTGATCTTCAGCTTCAAGCCTGAGTCCCTTCTCTTTTCTGTCCCTCCCACAAAGAAGCAGCTTCTGCCTTGCTCCATTCTCCCCACTTCTCCCCCTTTCCCCTTCTCTATCTCTCTGTTTCTCTCTGCTCTTCCCTTTTCTCCCCTTCCCCCTTCTCCCTTTCCCTTCCATAACCCACTAAATAAATAACCAAACTCACTCTGCATGATGTGCCTATCCTTATGTCTCTCGCCTGCCATGTGGCTCCCTCCCCAGGATCAGCCACCTTTGAGACCTGTGGCATGATCTCATGTTGTGCTCATCCATCTGTCTCTCCTCACAGGCTCACTGCCCCTGCGCCATCCCTGCCTGGAACTCATGGTTCGCTGAAGTCACTTGGGGAACTGCGCCGTCCCTGCCTGGGACTGTCTGCTTTCGTGGCCCACTGCCTGCTGCAGCCACTGGGGATCTGCAGCATTTTACTTAACCAATTACAATTATCAAGGACCATGGCAGCATGCAGGCAGACATAGTGCTGGAGAAGTAGCTGAGAGTCCTACATTGCAGGCAACAGGAAATGGTCTGACAGTCGCACTGAGGGAATCTTGAGCAAAAGAGACCTCAAAGTCCACCCCCACAATGACACACTTCCTCCAGCAAGGTTATACTTTCTCCAACAATGCCACACCTCCTAATAGTGCCACTCCCCATGACTTAAGGGGAGCAATTACTTCAAACTATCACAAACCCTATCTCAAAAAAGAAAATGAAACAAACAAACAAAATAAAACAAGTAACTGCCCATTGATCATCAACTGCCCTTTGAGTTTCTACCCACTCAGCCTGTGGTGTATGCAAACTTCCAGTCTGTTTATCCTATGTGTGGTAGTGATGTGTGTGATATGTGTGGAGTGGACAAGCATGAGTCCTGCCTACAGTTTCTCAGACATCAGAATGCTGTACTCACTGCTAAATCTTAGAACTGTACAAGGAAACCACTGGTTGAACACATGAAGCAAAAAGCAATAGGAAGAAAGTCCTCGGACATTCCAGAACCGTACAACGGAGAAATACCTGAGCTGCACACTTAGCAGCATGGTTTTTGTAGTGATATTTCATTTGGATTTTAATAAATAAAGCTTGCCTGAAGATCAGAGAGGAAAACACCCCCACTGATGAGCCTTACAGACCAGGTAATGGTGGCACACACGTTAATCCCAGCAGTCACACGAGTTTGCCACAGAAACCAGGTGGTAGTGATGCACGCCTTTAGTCCAGCCCTAGAAAGGAATAAGAGATGAGAGGAGACAGGTTTCAGACACAGTCTCATTCTGAGATTCCTGGAGACAGAATCACCATTTCAGACTGAGAGAGGTAAGAGACAGTGACTGACTGCTCTGCTTTTCTGACCTCAGGTTGAACCCCAATATCTGTCTCTGGGTTCTATTAATCATGCCTACAGTGAATGAATGATTAGACAGAACAACCTTACTATCAAAACAGGGCATCAGAAGCTCCGGTTCCACGCGTCTCACACAGCAGGGAGGTATGCCAAGGTCGTCCGCACATTCATCCCCATTCTAAGCAACAAACATCTTTGATTTTTTTCCTATCACTCCAGCAATGTACAGAAAACAAACACGCAGAAGCCATGGGAAATCCAAGACCTGCTCCAGCATCTTAAGGTGGGCATGGAGTATATGTACCAATGCATGGGGAGTTTGGAGCTGGAGAGACTGCCCTGGAGTACATTGAGCCCCTTCCATTGAGTTCTGGATTTCCTGAGAGAGAAAATCCATTTTCTTTAAGGATGGGGATGGTTCCCGGTAGGAAAAAATGTGCCCCCACCCTCATGGGTATATGGGCAGCACATATTGGACTCTGGATTATAATTAAAAAAGAAAAGAGGACATGAAGCTGGAAGGGAACTCAGGAAGTAGGAGTGGACCTGGGAGGAGTTAGGGAGAGAGCATCTGCGAATATGATCAAAATGCATTGCATGCATGAAATACTCAAAGATCTAATAAAAACTGTACTTTCTAAGAAATTACGGAAACAGAGTAAATGGGGGAAAACAGAATAGCTTTATTTTAAGAAGGACAGACAAACATGCCTGTGGCCCATTAGTCCTTTCTTCCTGACTGGAGCTGGTTCTACCGCCCTGCCTCCTCGTGAAAAGGGAACTTATCTTCTTGGAGATTTCCTCCAAGAAGCTCAGGCCCAGGCTTCCCTTCCCTCAGCTTGGGGCATAGCTTTGAGAGCTATGAATGGAAGAAGTTTGGGTTCAGAAACGATTTATTACAGAAACCCTCACCCTGGTCTGCTGAGGTGTGTGACACAGATAATTAAACTGACAGGAGGGGCTGGAGGGATGGCTCCATGGTGAAGAGCACTGGCTGCTCCTCCAGAGGACCCAGGTTCGATTCCCAGCACCCACATGGTGGTCTGGCTTGGTCTTTTGTCTTTCTGCTCTTTCAATTCTTGTCGAAGTCAAGGAAGAAACACTGCAATTCCCTGAATGACTTAAGGTTATACTTAGAGTTCCAGGATGCCAGGGAAAGGGACTGAGACCTTGACACAAAAATCCAAGATAGACAGACAGAAACAAAGACAGAGGAAAGGCAGACAGATGAAAGGGAGAGAAAAGGGAGGCGGAGCCAATGCTGGGTACCAAGGGAAGTCACAGTGACAACTCTGATACTGCCTTGGAGGTGACTGTGCCGACCCTCAGCTCCTTCCTGCTTGGGTGGGAGGAAGTCAGGCACAGAGAAACAGGACATTGCAACACAAGAGAGAGGAGATCCAGCAGTGTGATGGGCAGGATTTGTGCTCAGGGCTCCAGAGCAAGGCACATGGGTGTTGCATGAGACACCCAGCTCCTATCCTGCCCAGCCTGTCTCCTTCCAGAGTACAGCACAGGCTCAGCTCTGCTCTCCACTCCTGCTCCTCTGTGTTCAAATTTGCAGAGAGAACTTCCCATAATTACCAAACAGCAGAGGCTATAACAGAGCTGCCCTGGCCTTCTGAAGGAAATGTGGCTCCTGTGCCCTGCACTTGCTTTTCCTAGAATTCCCCAGCCCATCCCACTCTCCATCTTGGGAAGATCACTAGTGTTAGTGCTGCTTTGACAAGGTGAACCCAGTCCCTGCTCCATCCAGAAGTCAACCATTCATCAAACGGTTCTGAGCTCTTAGGAAACTGAGCTCCCCCTAGTACCCCAGCTGAGCGCCCCTTTCCTCTCAGCCTCCTGCATACTGACTGGAGACCACTTCTCCTCTTTCTGGATGAAATCATCTCTCCTGTGAAGATGAAGTGGAGGAAGCAGGTGAGAAGAAAGGAAGCTTGCCAGGGAGCAGGTGGGGTGAGGTGTGCAGTTATCCTAGGGGCAGCTCCGGGATTAATATTGTCCCGGGCAGATGGATTCTACACAGACCCAGAAAAAGTCTGACCCATTGACTGAACTGTGATCATCTCTGGGCAGAATATGCAAAGCCTAGAGTTAGGCTCCGCCCCCCTGAGGAGGTTAAGGAACTGGCTGAATACGCAGTATCCAAAAATAGGAATCCAACCAGCCCTCACTGCAAGCCTCAACCCATAAGAGCTCAGGCACAAAGAACCCAGGGGAAGAAACTGCAGAACGGAAAACAGGGGCTTGTGGTGGACGGGATCTGGAAGGAAATCCAGGCCGGTCAGAGGTCAGAGATCAGAGCGCTCTCAGCTCCTCCTCCGCCTCGGGCTCTGGGTGTCTGGGTGTCATAGGAGGACCTCAGAACTTCAGTTCACCACTTCCTTTGCTGAGCATCCTCAGTCTGCATAAGAATTGTGTGAGGAGCGGACCCTGTTCGAGCTCACACTACTTCCTGAGAGAGAGAGAGAAAGAGAGAGAGAGAGAGAGAGGAGAGGTGACTCTTCAGGGGGAAAGTGGCATCTGGCCACAGTCACTTCAGTAGAAGGTAAGAAGTTTCTGTTGTTTTCTTATCCGTTTCTGTGACAAAGAGAACTTAAAAACAAGAGTTTGTTTTTGTTTGTGGTTTATAAGGAGCTACCATCTGTCTTAGTGAGTTTTAAAACACCACGACCAAGGCAACTCAAAAAAGAAAGCGTTTGATTGGGGTCTTATATACCCTAGAAGCCGGCAGGGAGAGCTAATTTCAGATGCTATAGACTTTTGAAACCTCAGAGCCCACTCCCAGTGACATGACTTTCCAACAAGGCCACACCTTCTAATCCTTCTCAAACATCCTGCCAACTGTATTCAAAGCCTTCCAGTTTAGGAGCCTGTGGGAGCCGTTCTCATCCAAACCAGCACACAGCCCAGGGTGGCACCGAGATGGGAAAGCAGGAGCACGCAACAGTCGGTCACATCACATCTGCAGTCAGGAAACAGAGAGCAACAAATGCCGATGCTGGTGATTCATTCTGCCCCTGCCCTCGGTCCAGGAAATGGTACCGCCCACAGTCAGAGTGGGCCTTCTACTGCCACCAAACCTCCCTGGAAATACAACCACAGATACCACCAGAAGTTTGCTCTCTGCGTAATTTTAAAGCCAATAAAATGACAGAAAGATTCACCATTACAACCCTGTTCGTGGGGTGACATGAAATTCAACCCCTGGTACCAGGCCAGGAGAGCTGGAAGTCTGGTTTATTCCACTCGGGGAGTTCACAACAGGGCCCCTCTGATGCTCTTCTTTTTAAAGATTTATGTAGTCGTTTTGTGTGTATGAGTGCTTTGCCTGCATGTATATATGTGCGCCACATGCAAGCCTTGTGCCCACAGAGGGACTGGGAATTAAAGTAGGCTGTGAGGCGCCATGTGGGTGCTGGGAATTGAACCTGGGTGCTGGGCAAGAGCAACCGGTGCCCTCAGCCTCTTTGCCCACTCTCTACCCTGTGGTGGTCTCTGTGCCAACCAGCGTACTCTGTTTCCTGTTTATACTCATCTAACACAGCAGTGAGGAGGTAAATGTCCCTTCTATCTGCCCATGCTCACTTCCTGGGTCTTCTGATGGGGTTCAAGTTTGGGGGGAACAGAGTGCAATATGCTCCACAGGTCTAAGGGAATCTCTACTGTAACTTCCTCATTTTCTTCAGAGGGTTAAACCCCACTGTCAGAACCACTCATAGGCAACAGCCAGTGCTCTTAACTTCTGAGCCACCTCACCAGTCCCCATATAGTGATTTCTTGATGTATATTACATTTTTGTATAATAGTTGCTAGTTTAAAAAAATCCTATGAAATAGATATCAGGATTTGTACTATTTGATCACACTCAGCGACAGGTATGGCGGCCATCCAGAACCTTGTGTTGGGCGTATTAAGGACACTTGGGCACCCCTGCAGAGAGGCCCACGTGACAAAGAATTAAGTGTCTTGGTCTCAAAGCTGACTAGGATTTGGCCTGCCATGAACTACCAAGTAAGCAAGCTTGGAAGCAGGTGGCCTGGCCTCCCATGGCCTCTACCTGGATGGGGAACCTGGCTGCAAACTTTTCAAATGGCCTGAGCCAGACCTGCCCAGCTAAGCTTCTCTCTGACTACTAACCCTCAGAAAATACGCAAAGTAACAAAGGTCAGTTATTTAAGGCTGCGGTTTGGTGGGTAATTTGATATGAAACAGATGTTACAACACAGTCACTGGGAGAACCGTCCACTATTCTGTTAACTCTGAACCTCCCTTCTAACTGTTTTTCTTCCGATGAAGACCAATTTTTCTTTTAGAATATCCTTTAATAAAGACACATTCATTTTAGACCCTGAAAAAAAAAAGAAGAACTCATGAGCCCCTCACCCACATGAGCCCCTCACCCACACGAGCCCCTCACCCACCTCTCATGGAAGGGGAATCCTGTCTGCGCACCCTTCCAGTTTGACTCAGCTCAAGTATTTGATCTGCATCAAGAAGCCAGCTCCACAGTCAGGCACAGACTCGTTCCTCTTATACTACGTAAATGCACTGGGAACTTTTCAAATTCCCCTTTTTCCAGTTTCCAGTGCATGCCCTGTGCGCCACGGACATGGTCGACCATGAGGAAGCAGATCAAGTCCTTCTGGAGTAAATCAACACACTGGTGTTATCTCACTCATTCTTTCTACTGGACAAATGCGGAGTAAAAACAGAAATTTGACTTGGTAGTTGTGACACAAGCCTTGAATTCCAGCATGTGGGAGGCAGAAGCAGGCGGACCTCTGTGAATTCCAGGTCAGCCTGGTCTACAAAGCAAGTTCCAGGACAATCAGGGTGGTTACACAGAGAAACCCTATCTCAAAAACAAAAACAAAACGAAACAAAAATAGATGCTCAAAACCTGCATATATATTGGTCCCTCCTCCAAGGTGATAAAAGCAACAAACACTTGCTGCGGAGAGTAAGCTTTCTACAGTAGAGCTGCCTACACCCAGCACAGGGGCTTCCAAGGATGCAGGGTTCATGAGTCATCACCCCTAGTGAGTGGGCTTCCCAGTGAGGCCACTGCCCTCAGCCACCCAGGTTTCTGCAAATCACCCCAAAATGTTTGCTGGTCGGCTAAGACAGGCTTGGAGGAAATGGCTTTGCTCTATCTGGGGGTGGAAGAGATGATCGTTCACATCGCTGCAGAAAAGTCACATGACTGAGTCTGTGGCCTCCTGACCATCACCCCTAATCACCATCCCTGCCCATAGTTCTCAGGTGGGTAAACCCTGCTGCCAGAGGGAACGAAAACTGGACCGCAGTGACACCTAGAGGCTACTTAGGGAAAGACGCCTTTTTCTTGTGTGCTTTTTCCTTTTTAATTTAACATTTTTTGAGACTTCCATAAATGAATATTCTGTTTACATCACTTTCACATCTCCCTTTCCCCCAACTCCTCCACTTCTTCTAAAACTCATGGCCTCTTTTTCTCTATTTATCGCTACGCACATACATGCATATACCACACCCAAACACACACACAAACACAAACACACAAACAAAAATGCTGAGTCCATTTAGTGTTGTACGTATAAGTGTTTAGAGCTGATCATTTGAGGCTAGATGATCCGTCAGGAGTCTCATCCTCAGAGAAGACTGGTTAGCCCTAAGAGAGAAATGTTTTATGTGAAATATGTGAGCCAGGGGAAAATGAGTTCATTATTAGGAAACCAAAATATTACATGAGAAAATGATCCCACTTTCTGTCCCCTCAGAGAATGCTAAGGCAATTACTTTGGAAATTCAAAATGATCTGCGGAGATAGACGACGTGACGTGAATGATAAAAGCTGAGAGAGCAAAGGCAAATGAACGAGAGTTTGAAAAGAAGACTAAAGAAAGACTGCTCCATCTCACCTGAATTACACCAGGAAGTGCTGAGAGAAACCACCTCCTACCTCCTCCAAAGTGTGCTCAGGGCGCTAAGACACTTCACAGGTTCTTCAGCACACACCTCCTGAGCCCACTGAGTCCAGTATCCAGTATGAGGCCACAGCCAGGAGGGGCAGCTGCAGACGAGGTAACCTCCTTTCTGATCCCCAACTGTAAACGCCTTGTTTTCTGTGTGGGAGTCAAAGTGCAGTTCTGTTTGCTGAAGAACTGAGGGGTGACTTCACGGTAACTGGAGCACTAATCAGGACAGCGTGTGATGGATTGATTACCTCCGTGGGCGCTTTGTGGGAGGGAGGGAGAGGAAGAGTAGCATGGGTCCCCAGCTCAGTGAGAGCAGGAGACCAGGAAAGCCCTTGCTTTCAGAGCCCCCTCCATGCTGCTGTAGACAAGCCTTCTGTGAGGCAGGTGGGGTTGCACATAGTGAGGTCCACCAGGCTGTGGTGGCGCACACCTTTAACCCTAGCACTCGGAAGGTAGATACAGGTGGATCTCTGAGTTGAAAGCCAGCCTGATCTATAAAGTGAGTTCCAGGACAGCTGGGGCTACACAGAGAAACCTTGTCTCTATAAACCAAAATAATAATGATAAAATAATGATAGTAATAATAATAACAAGGTCCATGAGAAACTAAATTTGCTGATCTTGGGGCTAAGGCACCTATACTACCCCTGACAGAAATAGTAGGGCCCTTTCTTTAGTCACAATGCAAATTAGAGGAGAACGAATTAGCCTGTAACAATAGTGGGTACAGGCTCTGTGGTTGCAAGTTGTTTGGGCATGAGTGTGTGTGTGTGTGTGTGTGTATTCGTGTGCATATGGATTTGTGCATGTCTGTCTGTATATGGGCATGCCTCCATGTGTGATAGGTGTAAGATTGTGATTGACAGGTCACCCAGCTATGTACAAAACCCTGCTCATCCAGGGTGAGTCAGCATGAATCTTTCTGTGAGGTGTAATGTGGTGTGGGGATGAAGGAACAGTACCAGGATGTCACTGTTGAACGAAAGGGGGAAAGCGCCAGACAGAGGCCGTCAGTCCCCACAGCCACTTGAGTGTCAGATAAACAGAGAAATGCCTCTACTGTGTATTTTATAGTCCTTGACCCTCCCTTTCTGTCTACAGTGCACTAATAATTAATCAGAGTGAACGCCTATTGAAGCTGGATCTTGAGTAACTCAGATGTTAAGGGTCTGTGTTGGTCATGGTAGCTCATGCCTTTAGTTCCAGCACTCAGGAGGCAGATACAGGTGGAGCTTTGGGGATTCAAGGCCAGCCTGGTCTACACTGAGAATTCCATGCCAAAGAGGACCACAGTGAGATTCTATCTCAAAACATTTCTCAAAAAGAGCACTTTTCTATTCTTGCAAAAGACCCCAGGTTTAGTTTCCAGCACCCATATGGTGGTTCACAACTGCCCTTAACTCTGGTTCCAGGGGATCGGGTGCTCTCTTCCGGCCTCTGCAGGCACCAGGCTCACACAGTGTGATACATATACCATCAAAACATTCATATACATAAAACAAATTAATCGTTAAAAAGAAATCTTGCTGGGAGGTGGTGGTGCATGCCTTTAATCCCAGCACTTGAGGAGGCAGAGGCAGGCAGATCACTGAGTTTGAGGCCAGCCTGGTCTACAGAGTGAGTTCCAGGACAATCAGGATTACACAGAGAAATGCTGCCTCAGCCCCTCCCAGACAGACAGACAGACAGACAGACAGACCCCCCCCCATACACACACACACACCACTTAGAATCCAAACCAGGCCTTCTCAGGTCAGTCCTATCTGTCCCCTTCCACCCTCATACTGTGTACAGGGAAGCCCAGCCCACCGGACTCCAAGGACTCAGGGACTATCAGCAGCATATCTCATATGAGGGGTACCCGGTAGCTAAATGAGGTCCTTCCTCCACTTCCTACACATACTCAAAGTCACTCATTCCTTCCCCAAAACACAAGGCACCCCTTACACTGCAGCTTTCCAGGAATCGGAGAGCCCGACAAGGGCGTGCACTATGGACTGCTCAACCATCGTGTGGCATGGAACCTCCTTCTTCTCCTGAACCTCTTCAAAGGAGCCCTCTGCTCTGCCTTGTGGGCCTGAGCACTCCTATAGCCTCCACCATGCTAAGAATTATCCTAATAAATCTTCCACCCAGAAGGACACACACACAAAGTGAAGAAGATGGTGACAGACTTGGAGCTTGAGGTCATTGAACTCCCACATTCCTTGCATAGCAAGGTGACTGAAATATACACCTTCCTTTTTTTTTTTTTTGTTTATGTGATTTTTTTCTAAATTATTTCAAAAGTCTCTCTATGAAGCTGAAGCTGCCCTGGAACTTGCTACTATAACACAAGTTCGTCTGCAACTCAAGCTCTCCTTACCTCTGTCTCTCAACTGATCAGATTCTGCATGTGTCCCCGTGGCCCAGCTCACACAGCTTCTAACCAGGTGACCACCTGACGTTAACCCTCAGCCTTGCCTCGTCAGGGAGGTCTAACTCCAGACTTTCCCACCCAAAGGTCCTCGGCAAATGACACTTTCAAGGACAGGGTGCCTGTGCTCTGATTACCCTCTGTGTCCACACACTGTGTCCAGCCATTACAGCATCCTACTTTGAGGAACCTTTCCCTGATGCCCAATCGTAACGAACCCTGCTGTGCCCAGCCTCAGTTCCTCCCCAAGAGCAAGAGCATGAGAGGATTGACTCTGGGGTCCAGGGAAACACTGCCTGGGTTGGAGTTCTGGCTCATTTGTAGAGAAGGTTCCAGAAGCTCTCTTCCTGATCTTCCTGTCCTACCCTGGACCTGCTCCTATTTGTTCTTGTGAACTCACATAAAGAAAGCAGGACAGACTGACAGCCCCCACCAGTTTCTAAAGACAGAGGTGGAAATCAGCCAGAGACTTGCGTGGTTTCTCCCCAGGCTCTGCCTAGAAGCGTAGGACTTAGAAGCAAACAGGAGGGACAGCTTCTGGCTTTCACTCAAAACCTCCAGTTCGTTAAACAGCAGCAGGAATGTGAAAGGCACCCACACTTAGTCCTCTTCTCAGCAAATCAGTCTTTTCCGGGAAGGAGAAAGAGAAAGCTACCATCGCCAATAGAGGATCACATTACTGGTCACCTGGAGGGGGCTCTTTGTGACCGAGGGATTAAATTGCAATTGCGCAAACCCCTGGGCAATAGTGAGCCTGCAAGTGGGCAGAAGTTGTGTTCAGGGCCATGGAAAGGGCCTGTGTGAGCCTCCTCATTCCTCCCCACCCAGCCTGTCTCCCTCCAGGCTCAGTTCTGCTTGCATACTGACCCCTGCTCCTCTTTACTCAGCTGTGTGGCGAGAACTCTCCAGTGGGTACAGAAAAGCAGCAAAGGGGATGACAGAGCTGCCCTTACCCTCTGATGGTAGGAAAATGAAATCTGGCCCCTCCCAGCTCAGATCCTCTTCCCACTCAAACACTGCAAGGACCGGAGCCTGATTCCCCACTCCCTGGGGATAATCAAGTGAGCCGGCAAACAGGGAAAACAATCACACAGAACAAGGTGGCCGCCCGTGTGTCCAATCACCTGAGGGATCAGTGTTTCTGAGTCTGAAGGTTAACATTGCCCAGTTAGTGCCCGTGTAAAGAAGTAGCAGGGCCAGGCACAGGATGCTCTCTCTGATCCTGAACTAGCTGTTAAGTTCCCTAAGCAGATTTGGCAAACCATCCCCCTGTCCCATCCCCACCCTCATTCCCACATTTGCTGAACTCAGATAAGCACAGCCCCCTCTCTGAAAAATACTATGTAGCTTGCCCAGCCTTATCCTTTAAACCGGCTGTTTCCAGGAATCTGAAACCGAAACCTGTTCTCACTGGAATCCCCTCCCCGTCCTGTCTTGGCATCAACACTCAGATCTAGCAAATGCAGGGCAAAAAGCAAGGTCTGATAGAGACCAGAGGCAGAAAGACAATCCACGCGGTCAGCCAGCTCCTACTCTTCCTAGCTGGTCTCTTGGAAGGACTCTAGACCTCTGTATCTCATCTCTGAATATCCCGGGGCTGGATTTCAGTTCCAGATCTCTCCATAGAGAACTTCTGCTGGAGGACAAACGTTTTTTAAGAAGGAGTAGCACTCCAGGGAGGCCCTAACATCTGGATCCCACACAATTCCTCTTCTGGAACCTGTAAGTAAAAGCTTCTAAGTTCAGCTTGGTCGCCCCAATCTCCTGCAACTTCCATTCTTATGCTTTGACAAGGAGAACTGTGACTGTGTTGTTGACTTCCATGGGAGGCTTTACCCTCTCTCAGGAGTGGATAGGAGTTAGGGAGGGGAGGAGAGGGGGCAATGGGAAGAGGGGAGGGAAGGGTTACTGCGATGGTATGAAAAATGAAAAACAAAACTTTTGCATTTAAATAAAAAATAAAGCACGAGAGAGAGAGAGAGAGAGAGAGAGAGAGAGAGAGAGAGAGAGAGGCAGAACTGTGACGCCACCAGGCACCGGACCTTAAGGTCTGGCCTACTTCCACTCGGCACATCAGGGCCTCTCTCTGACTGTCTTCAGTACCACATAATACTGCATAATACTGACTTTTCTCTCAGTCTTCCCTAATGGTGATTGAATAAGGAATAGATGAGGATTTCAGCACACACAGGGCTATCAGTTCACCAGAATCCTTGATTTTAGCTTCGTTACTAGTGTGTTCTGGTCCCCACATCTCCATGAGTCTCTCATGGAGATTTATAACAGCTATGATACCCGAACTACACGGAGCCCTACACAGAAAAAAAAAAATCCACTTGTAGATGGGCTTCATTTTGCATCAGGTAAGCCACGAAATTTATGGAGTGTGCTATAATAAGCATGTTTTCAAGTTAATTAATTGGAGTAGAAAATAGTAAAACTCAGTTCAATGAACTAAGGTGGAAGGAAACAGTGCCAGGGTGAACCGTGTGGCAGCTACCACCTTTATGAGCATGCATCTGTGTACAAGTGTGTGAGCATGCTCTTAGTTCTGTGTCTGTGGAGACCCCAAAGACACTGCTCACAGGGTCTGCTTCTCCTTCCCAGGCACAGCTCCCCTCTCTGGTTAGAACTATTTGTTAAGCTCCCTCCAGAAGTCACAGGGATCTACACTCTTCTGTGGGCATCTTCAACCTTGTACAGAGAAGGTGCAATAGGGGTATAAGCTAGGAAAGAGTCTCAAAAAAAAGGAAGTGGGAGGACACATGAATCCCAAAAAGAATTCTATGGGCTCTTTGCAAATACTGGGTCAGTGTTCTGAACTATGGAACCCCACAGCTACCCGCGACAGCTCTCTCCCAAGTGGCTCCCCAAAGAAACTTGTAGCTTTATACAGTTACTCATGCCTTTCCACGTCTGCTTATAATACATGGACTGAGGCAGGATCCAACCCTCTTGAGAGTTACTGGATCCTGTGTGCCCCCGTGAACTGAACTGTCTCACACAGGGTCCAGCACAGGGTGTGCAAGTATGGGAAGTCCCCATCTCCGGTCACAGTCACATAAACAGCCCTGAGAAGAGCATGGTCTAAGCTCATCTTCTATCCTGGTGAATAAAACTCACAGTAAAGCAAAGCAGACGCAGAACTAGACCTTGGCCAGCCACAGCCAAGGAGGAAAGAGTTGCCTTGAGGACAAGACCTTACGAAATGTCACACAGCTTTCCTCTGTTCCCCCGTCTCCACACACCACTGCACAATGTTCTCTGCTCCTGGATTTTGTCAGGCTTCATTCCCCTAGCTTCTAGCCAGCTTTGCCTCAGAGTATACCAGCCCATCATGGTGCCTCTATACCCAGCTCCGAACACCTTGAAACTCTGAAGCAGGAAGCAGTGCCCTAGCTGAGCCACATCACCTCAGGTCTGGCACAATTACCGCTGCAGGAGCACTCTGCTGGAGGAGTCTACTGCAGGAGCACTCTGCTGGAGGAGTCTGCTGCAGGAGCACTCCGCTGGAGAAGGAGTCTGCTGCAGGAGCACTCTGCTGGAGAAGGAGTCTGCTGCAGGAGCACTCTGCTGGAGGAGTCTGCTGCAGGAGCACTCTGCTAGAGAAGGAGTCTGCTGCAGGAAGACTCTGGGTAGTCTCCATTGTCACTGGCTTGAAGGGCTTGCACCTCTGTGCAGGTGTGATATGTGCCAGCAACCTGTCCCATATCCTCCCTCCCACTGCACTCTGGGCACTTTTAGCATCATTTGATGAAGCATCTTGGTCTCTCGCTGAGTGTCACCCCCCACCCCCAAGCAAGCTCTGAGTCATTGGAGACACTGGGGGAATTTCCTTTACCACTGCAATTCAGTTTTAGGGTAAACATCAAAGAGGACAGACACATTGGTTTCCAAAATTATAAAATGTGTGCCCGTATAAGGTGTAAATGACAATTGGTGGCAGTGAGTAGACTGGAGTTCCCAAGGGAAATCCCTCAGCATGCATCAAATCCTCTATTAGGTAGGATTTGTCCTCACTATGCCTACAGAAATGTGGATTCAAGACTGATTCTTAGACTTGGTGATATTCTCCTGTAATCTCAACACTAGAGAGACTGAGACAGGAGGATCATAAATTTGAGGTCAGCCTGGCTACAAAGCAAGACCCTGTCTCAAAAAGACAATTTATTCATAATTCTCTGATTCTTCACCCACAATCAACAATAATGAATACCACTTATCTAATAGGGTTTGAGGACTATTAAGTGAGATAAGGCATTCGAAGAACCCAACACAGACTCACAGACAAAGGACCTTCTTGCTGTGTGGTTAAAGTCGAAGAGTGGAGGAAGAACCTGAGGAACGGCTTCCTCAGAGACCCTAGTAAAACCAGAGAGCCTCACCAAGAGACCGAGAGGTGTGCAGAAAGCGTCACGCGGAGCTTGTCATGAAACCATCACAAAAACCCTGGGAGGTGGGTAGCAGTCTTTTCTGGCTCTCGGGGCAGAGACTGGAGTTCCAGGAGTGTGTCCATGTTACAAGGAGCTGAGCACCTCAAACACAGAAGGGTCTCTTGGCCCGATTCCTTCTGTAGACGATGAATCCAAGTCCCAAAGCTATGGGGAACAGAGTTGGATTATATTCAGATGCTATCCTAGGAGAGGATAAGTGAAGGCGGTGCCCAAGCCTAAGGAGATTATGGAAGGTGAGAAACTGCACTGTGCGATGCATCATAGTCATGAATGTGCCCTACTGATACATAGCAGGGTCTTATAGGGAAACCTCCCCCCCTCAATAAGGACAAAACAGGTCTCAAGATGTCCCATTGGGTGAGTGCTCCTAATGCAACAGAAAGCTCTGTTTCTAAAAAAGAAGGCCTTGGATTTTAGAATTGTTTTAACTTATTACATTGTGTGTGTGTGTGTGTGTGTGTGTGTGTGTACATATGCTCAGGCATGCATATGGGGGTGGTTGGAGGACAACTTTTGGGAGTCAGTTCTCTCTCCATCATGTGGGTTCCTGGGATTGTTCTCAGATCATCAGATTAAGCAGCAAGTGCCCTTAGCTACTGAGCCATCTCACTAGCCCTGAGTGGTGGAATTTTTTTATTTATGATCATGCACAAGAGGAAAGTTGAACTTTTTTTTTCCTTTGGTTTTTTGAGACAGGGTTTCTCTGTGAAAAAGTCCTGACTGTTCTGGAACTTGTCCTGTAGACCAGGCTGGCTTTGAACTCACAAAGATCCACCTGCCTCTGTCTCCCAAGTGCTGAGATTAAAAGCGTGTGCCAACACCCGGAGAAGGTTGAATTTTAAGAGAGGATAGCATAGTCTATCTATCAATAAGGAGCAGCTTGTGTGCTGTAAGCTTGTGTAGAATCTACTTGGTGAACCCAACTGGTTCTTTTCTCAGTCCTGGACCGGTCCCACTAATGCTTCAATTTCATTGCAAGGGATCAGCCAACAAGAAAAATCTGCTTTCACACATCCACCTGAGTACCTCCAATAATAATAACACTACCCACAGTCATGCACAGAAATGTACAAACGTAAATACTGACCAAAACATCAGTGGCAGGCTATTAGAAATTGCTTCGATTCATCCGTTGAAGTCGATGGGACATGAGCATTTACTAGAAAAATTTGATCCCCCAATAAAAATATCATTTGAAAAAGGAAAAGGCAGAGGGTGCTTTTTAGAAAGGAATAATGAAATTATACGGAGGGTTTGCGGGTCCTTGCCAGCTCGTGGCTCAGTGAGGAGAGCTGGCCCAAACACTTTCTGTTGCCTGTTCCACCTCATTTATTTAGACTGACCTGTGTTCCCGCTGGCTGATCTGACTAACCTCTCCCGTCCTGCCCTTGACACAGCAGCTACCCAACCATCCTCCTGCACACCATAGGGAGATTGCACCCCTATGAATGTGCAATTGTCTCCCAAACCGTTCTGCTTGTAAATGAAATGTCTTTGCTACTTCTCTGGTTGTGGCTCTGAAACCCCGAGGCTGTGATATGAAGTCCGTTGATTCCGACACCCCAATATCTAACTCCACAACTCTTCTACTTCTCCAGGTTGAGCCACTACTCCCCAACATGGCAGAGACTCCTTATGCTCCGCTGAAGTCATCCTTTGCCAGGTCGTATCAGACAGGGAACAGCATTTTGCATGAACTCAATAGGACCCTTGAAACGGCCTTGAAAGAAGGGAAACTGCTGGACGTGGCACGTGGGATCAAGCAGACCGTGGAAACATTGTCCCAAACGTCAGTGAACATCACTGTGACTGGGAACTCGGGCAATGGCATGTCTTCTTTCATCAATGCACTCCGAATCATTGGCCACGAGGAAGATGACTCAGCTCCCAGTGGGGTGGTGAGGACCACCCAGACACGGGCTAAGTACTCCTCATCCCACTTTCCCAATGTGATACTGTGGGACCTGCCTGGCTTGGGGGCCACAGCCCAAACCATAGATAACTATAGGGAAGAGATGAAATTCAACATGTATGATTTATTCGTCATCATCGCCTCTGAGCAGTTCAGCTCTAACCACGTAAATCTTGCCAAAGTCATCCAAGAGATGGGAAAGAGGTTCTATATTGTCTGGACCAAGCTGGACAGGGACCTCAGGCCACATGCCCATTCAGAGACCCAGATCATACAGAATATCCGGGAGAATATTCAGAAGGAACTCCAGAAGGAGAGAGTGAATGTACCACCCATATTCCTGGTATCCAATCTAGACCCTTTACTATATGACTTCCCAATGCTTAGGGACACACTGCATAAAGACCTCTCCAACATCAGATGCTATGGGCCCTTAAGCACTCTGTCTAGCACCTTTGAGAAGATCGTTGATGATAGAGTGGCCTCCTTGAGAGAGAGAATAGATGAGGGATGTTCGGAGCATCCTCTTAGTGTCAGGGATGATGAAGATATGAGAGAGTGTCTGAAAGCATACCGACTCAAATTTGGTGTAGACGATGAATCGCTTGAGCGGGTAGCCCAGAGTATGGGGACAGTAGTCCAAGAGTATAAGGCAGACATGAAGTCCCAAACTCTGTACACCCTCCGCAGAGGGGACTGGAGACTGAGACTGATGACTTGTGCGTTTGTGAATGGATTCTTACGCATTCTTAAATGTCTCCTGGGCTTACGCTGCTGTGTTCCCTGTTTCAGACGCATGAAACACAAACGTGTACTTCTGTTAGTTGCCCAGGACACCAAGACCATCCTGGAAAAAATCCTGAAAGACTCCACCAGCCCTCCTCAAATCTAATGTAGGGAGTGGTCTGACACCCTTCTCCCATGGAAGAGAGACTGCCTTGGGTAGTACCTAGAACCCACTAGAAATCAAGAGATCGAATGTTGAAAGGAACTACTTATTCGTCCCGGCCACCCAGAACTGAAATAATCACACAGAAACTGTATTAATTAAATCACTGTTTGGCCCACTAGCTCTAGCTTCTTATTGGCTAACTCTTGCATCTTAATTTAACCCATTTCTATTAATCTGCATATTGCCATGTGGCAGTGGCTTACCAGCAAAGATTTGGCACATCTACCTCCAGCTGTGGATACATGGTGTCTCCCTGACTCCACCTTTCTCCCTCCCAGCACTTAGTCTTCCCCACCTACCTAAGTTCTGTCCTATCAACAAGCCAAGGTAGTTTCTTTATTCATTAATGCTAATCACAGCACACAGAGGAGACTCCCACATCAATAGAACAACACTTTCTGTAAGAGTTTTAGATCCTTTGAGAGGAGTTAAAAATCACTCATCTCCTTTGTCTCAATTCTAATGCATTGTTCCACTGAGGTACAGGAACAAATTGTTAAAAAAAATCATTGACCATGGTTCTTAGGTTTGGAATTTAGAAAATTTGTTTTCACTTGTCCAGTGTGATGTGTGTCTGAATCAATTTTCTTCTAAAATAATAAAATCAGTTTCTTTACATGAATGCCTTTTTATTCTCACTCTCCTTCCTTTCCTTAGATACCCCTGTTGCTAAGGACTCATCTGGTACAGAGGAACACCTAATTCAAGTCTAGAAGCAGGTGGAGAATGTGGTAGCAATTGTTCTCTGGATTCTGTTTGGTGATGGAGACAGCATTCCAGACAGCATTCTTAATGCAAGGTGCTTGCCTTTCACACATTCTCTGCCAGTTCCCATTTCTGGGTGGTGGTGGTAGTGCACACCTTTAATCCCAGCACTCAAGTAATACAGGAGACAGAGGCAGGCGGGTCTCTGTGAGTTCAAGGTCTGCCTGGTCTACAGAGTGAGTTCCAGGACAGCCAGGACTATTACACAGAGAAACCCTGTCTCGAAAAAACAAAAAATAAAAAATATATATCTTAAGAGGGAACTCTGGTTTACATGAATCAGTGTCATGGCAAGAGAGTAATAGTGTCAATGGACTTCACACTGGACCATTTGAGGAGAATTTGCTAAGGATATCTCTTTCAAATGTGAGATGAAGGTTCAAGGAGATTGCCAGGGGATGGTGTTGGCCCTTGACCTTACACGGTGAAGACTGATCTTCTCAAGGACAATCTTTTAGTCTATTTCCTGATATTAGAACAAAATACCTGAGATTGGGTGATACAAAAGAAAATGAGGTTTATAACTCATTATTTTAGGAGCTAGGTAGATGGATCTGTGGACAGGAAACTTGCTGCTTTTCCAGAGGACCTGCAGTCTGTTCCCAGCACCCACAGCAGCTGGTTCACAACTACGTGTAATTCCAGGGGCTCCAACACTACCTGCTGACTTCTGTGGGCATTCACACACAGGTGGTGTGCACTCTTGCAGACACACACACACAAATAAAAATAAATCTTGAAGCCGGGTGTAGTGGCACACAACTTTAATCCCAGCACTCGGGAGGCAGAGGCAGGTGGATCTCAGTGAGTTCAAGGCCAGCCTGGCCTACCAAGTCAGTTCCAGGGCAGCCAGGACTGTCACAGAGCAACCCTTGTCTGGAAAAGCTTAAATAAACATGTAAATAAAACCTTGAAATGTTCCCACAGTTTCAGAGGTGAAAAGCCAGTTAGAGTGGCCTGTAGGGTTTGCCTCTGGTGAGTGCCAACTCCTGGATAGGATAAGAATGCAGGGCAGCTGCAGGGTCACACACAAAAAGGCTTCTGTAGGAAACAGCAGTAAACACCCGGGCCTGGGGGAAGAAAAGACTTTGCCTTCTGTTAGAGGCCAAGGTTGACACCAGCGTTGGAGAGGAAAGAGGGGTGGTCAGATGGCAGTGGGTCATTGAGGAAGTCCTCAGCCTTGTTTCTTAGCCAGATA
Source organism: Chionomys nivalis (assembly GCF_950005125.1). Taxonomy (NCBI): domain Eukaryota; kingdom Metazoa; phylum Chordata; class Mammalia; order Rodentia; family Cricetidae; genus Chionomys; species Chionomys nivalis. Next base: position 31,181,494 of record NC_080092.1, on the reverse strand, counting down.
TGGAGTCATCGAAAGGTTCTAATTCAAAACCAGGGAAACACCAAGTTCTGTCTGCTATAGAAACATAGTTCTCTTTGTTTGTCTTGGTCTAGTCCAGCATTTTAAAACAAAATTGCCCAAGGAAGACCTAGTCTGTAAAATCTGTAGGAAGCATAATGGAGCAATCAGATTTGTACTTAACTTTCAAGAAAAAAATAAATTGCTAATTATGCTTTCTTTCTTTCCTTCTTTCTTTGTTTTGTTTTTCAAGACAGGATCTCATCATGTGGACCTGATGTGTAGACCAGGCTGGTCTCAAACTCATGCCTCTGCCTCCCTGGTATGGAGATTTAAAGCATGTGCCACTGTGCCTGGCCCTTTAGTTACTCTTCTATGGCTGGGACAAAACCTCATGAGCAAAGCACCTTAGAGAAGAAAGCATTGACTTGGACTTAGGGTTTCAGAGACTTGCAGTCTGTGATGGCAGAGCAAAGGCGGGGTGAGAGAAACAGAAAGGCACTCATACGTCTTGATCCTCAAGCAGGAGGCACAGAGCTAACTGGGAAGGTCTTGGTTTTTGAAACT